>NW_012267257.1:9923492-10003156 GCF_000151885.1 Dipodomys ordii | reverse complement strand
CTTCCGGCTTTTTTCTTACGTGGTGCTGAGGAATCGAACCCAGGGCCTCGAGCATGCAAGGCAAGTACTCTACCACTGAGCCACCTTCCCAGCCCCATCTGTGGATCTTTTGATGATAACTTTAAACCTATTAAATTTGAAGGAGTTTCCATTGGGTCATAAAATTGCATTGCATTCTTCTATATTTTGCAAAGCCTTGCATTGTGATCTTCATGTGTTTCTTCCTTCTTGTTCAGATTTGTATGCTTAGGAATTCCCCACCCAATTCTTGGCCTTTGACTCAAGAAAATGGTGCTTGTAAGAAATATGCATAGACATTCTCATCACCTTTTAAAAACCTCATGAAAGGAGACTTCATTTTGTGTATAGCTCAGCTCACTGATTCTTTTTAATATCTGGGTTTGTTTTGACTCCAGGGCATATGGAAGTATGGCATACTACTCCTTAAAATTCATTGTGAATTTCTTCCATAATTTGATGCTGAAAGGGAAGCAGTAGGATTTTTCACTGTGGCATGTCTGCTTCTCATTTCAGTCCGCTGCCTGCTGAGGTTCAAGCAAATGACCATTGAGTGAAAGCTAGCTTGCATGTAGGAGTGTGTTAGCCTGACCAGAGCCTCTGATTCTGCCATTTTTTTGGCACTTGTGAATGGAGCTCTGCAAACATTTGGGGATAAATATTTGTCAGATCTCTGGTTTCAGCTCTTTGGCATGTAGTCCTAGAAATGGAATTTCTGGATCATATCACAATTCTATTTTAGCTTTTTGAAGAGCTTCCAAAATGTTTGCCACTGCAGTAAGCAACTTTAATTCCCACTAACAGTGCATAGGATGACAAATTTTTCCACATTCTTCCTAACGTGTATCATTTCCATATTTTTACTATTGGTATTAAAACCTTACTATGAGTATGAAGTGGTATCTCTGGTTTTGAGTTACATTTTCTTAATGACTAATGATATTGAGTGTCTTTTCATGTGCCATTTATATATCTTCTTTGGAGACATGAGCATTCAAAGAATATACCCATTTTTTTTGGGGGGGTGGTCTTGAACTCAGGCCTGGGCACTGTCCCTGAGTTTTTTTGCTCAAGGCTAGCACTACGACCACTTGGGTCACAACTCCAGTTCTGGCTTTATGGTAGTTAATTGGAGACAAGAGTCTCACTGTCTTTTTTGTCCTGGCTAGCTCTGAGTTGTGATCCTCAGTCTCAGCCTCTTGAGTAACTAGGATTCTAAGCATGAACCATTGGTGCCTGGCTACACTCATTCTTAAATTGAGTATATGAGTTATGCCCTAGCCTTTTCTTGCTTCAGGTACATACAGTTTTTTCCTAAGGTACCCCAATGACAATATTGAACACTATTATCTGCTACTCAGATAACAGTATTATCATGACTATTCAGCCAGGATCTAGCAAGTTATTTCATACTTCTTTTTGTTCTTTCAGTCATGGATAAACTTTCACCACTGACTCCTGTATCACCTAGAATTTCCTTCAAATCTTCACTTCAACATCTGGACTTAGAATGGACTGTCCAAAACCTTCCACATCACCAGGAACTAAAAATGATATTTCTGATAGAAATCAGTAGAATTAGAACATCCAATATCATCTGGGTGGTAAGTATGATTTGAGGGGCATAAGTGGCTTAATGTTCTTAAAATCCTTTTCTGGTGCCATAATTTGTCCTTTGTCTGTCTATTTTTTTAGCATCTTTTAATTGTGAAAGAGAATTTCATTTGACAGTTCAAATACGCATACAATGTACCTTGATTACCCCTTCCATTACTCTTCCTCCTCCTCCTTTCCAAAACCAATCTCTGAACAATCTTTGTTGTTCCATTTGGGTCATGTTCATTCTCCTTTACTCTTAATCTGTCTTTTATAACATAGAAGACCACACACAGCACAGAGAGTTTGTTGTGTGGCTCCAGGTGAGAGAGACAGGAAATTATCATCATTCTTTACCCCTTACCCAAACAGGGAAGATGGATAGCTACATACAGTCTCACTATGCCATCAGTGGCCATATGTCCCACAGAATTGTGGCTTCTATAAGAAGTCATTGTGCAACCCTCCCAGACCTGAAATTAAGGAGAGATGTAAGATTCTCTTCCGCTGGGCACTGTGGCTTACACCTATAATCCTAGCCAGTTGGGAGGTGGAGTTTGGGAGAATGATGGTTTGAAGCCAACCTGGGCAAAACATTCAAGGAGATTCTATCTCAAACAATGAAAAGATAGAGGTAATGATGCATGCCTTTCATCCCAGTTACATAGGAAGAGTAAATATGAGGATCGTGGTCCCACTCCAGGGGAAAAATACGATATTTCATATCAAAAATAACCTAAATCAAAAAGGCTGAATGCATAGCTTAAGTGGTAGAGCATCTGCCTAGCAAACACAAGGGCCTGAGTTCAAGCCCCAGGACTTCCTCTTTGCAAAGAAAATCCTTCTCCAGTGAAGGAGGAGAGGGCCCTTTGGGAGAGCCCTCCAGTCTGAACAGTACTCTTCTTTCCATAGGACTTTTTCTGCAGTGCAAGCCAGGCAGGGCATCTGATGCTGAAAGAGTGCACTCTCAGACCATTTGCTTTCCAAACAAGCCAAAGGAAAGCGTCTCCGTCGGGGAGCTTATCACTGGACCAGGGCACCTCTGGTGCAGAGCTGGTCTATCAAAACCCTGCTGACAGCCATGGTGTACAGTCCTTCCCTGGGTCAAACACCTGCCCTTCCTTCCAGCACTTTTTGAATGATTTGTCAGTGGAGAGAGAAAGAAGAGGAGCAGCTCAAGTTGGGAAGGAGGCCTAGCACATGAGTCAGTTTGGAGATAGTGCTCAAGCCTCAGCGATGAATCAGTGACCTTATTTATACTGTTGTGGCCTCGTCGGAGTCAGTTTTTGTGACTCACCAATGTCGAGAGGGCCAAATTAAACTAGCCTAATAGAATCTAAAGACAATTCCTTGCATTATTTTTTAATTACTGAATCAATGTATTCAGTTTTTTTATCTCTTTGATAGACAAAACTGTAAACACTACAAGCATAGATTTATGTTAGACAAAATCTGTACAGAATAGGTAGGAGAAACATAACTCATAACATGTCAATCAAGTGACTAATTATTCAGCTTGGGCAAGCATGGGGATTTCAATACTGAGCACACCACAGCAGGAATGAAGGACAAACACGCAGGGGTTGTTCTCAGTGTGTGTGTTGGGGGTGGGGCAGATACAGTCATTAGAATGATTAGTGAGCTGCTACAGGGTGGGGTTAGGCTTGACTTTCTCCTGCAATTTAGATGGACTTTGAGCCATAATGTGAAATGAAATGTGTGTGTGTGTGTGTGTGTGTGTGTGTGTGTGTACCAGTCCTGGGGCTTGAACTCAGGCCTTGGTACTTAGGCTTGAACTTTTGTGCTCAAGGCTAGCATTATACCACTTGAACCTCAACTTCACTTCTGGCTTTTTTGGTAGTTCTTTGGAGAGAAGAGTCTCATGGGCTTTCCTGGGCCCCGCTGGTTTCAAGTAGCAATCCTCAGATCTCAGCCTCCTGAGAAGCTAGGACTACAGATGTGGGTGACCCTGCCTGGCAATAAAAGGAAGTGGATGTGGAAATTGGAATGGGGGAGGCCAAGAGAGGGGCGTGAGGAGCTGCCAGGCTTGAGGGGGGCTCTGAGCACCCCGGGACAACCTGCGAAGGCAAGCATGAGATCCGACTACACAAGACCATATGAGTATGCACAAGGCTTGTTTGTTTGTTTTGGTTGTTGTTTTGTTTAGTTTTAATCTCAAGGGAAGTAAAGAAGGACAAAGTGGCAGGATGTGATTTGGAGTTTTGAAAAGCCCACTCAGCTGCAGAGCAGAAAACAGCCAGGAAACCTGGGAAAGAGCAGTGTGGTGGTAGTCAGAGGGTGGGGAGATTTGGCCAGAGCAGAGATGGAGGAGATGAGGGGCTCAGTTAGATGGACATGAGGGAAGTAAAATCAGTGTGTGACCTATTGGTGGTCTAGACAGGGCAGTTTCTTGTACAAGTCTAGTTTGGGACTTAGAACTCAGGGCTTGTGCCCTACCACTTGAGCCACACCAGTCAGTGCTAGTTTTCTTTTCTTTTCCTTTGGTTGTTTGGCCTTTGCATTTTGGTTTTAAAATGTCTTAGTAAAATGTTTCAAGATTGCATATGTTAAAAACAGTGAAAATTGAGTGGATCAGGACCTCTAAACTTATGGATAAAAAATACATTTGTGATCTAAGAATAATGTAATGCAATTATAAAACTTTTAATTAACATTCACAGCCTGCACCTGATTCAACTAGAGTGTCTCATTCCAAGGCACTATGAATTCTGCCAAGTACACAGTTTAAGTTCAGCCAGCTTAAGCAAGCATAGCGGGGAAGGCTTCAATATGACTATGTCTAGGGAGGATTTGATGTGTCCATTACCTCTATCTCTTCACTGAGAGCTTGTTGTTTGTCCTTATATACATGGATGCAGACCAAGACTCAGTTTCCCCAGGAAGTGACTTTTTGTTTCCATCTTCTAGCCACAGGGGCAGGAAGCAGGGGTCTTATAGGTGGCACACTGAGGAGAGCGAGTTCTTAGAGTTCTTAGAGCTATGGGGACACAACATGAAAGAAACAGTCTAGTTCACTTGGGGCCATGCTGGATCTATGAAGGCATCATGGGAGGTGGAGATAAAAGGAAATCAGAAGAATGAGCAGGAGAGACTTCATGAGGCCAAGGCTCAGTGGTAGAATGCTTGCCTAGAATGCAGACTCTGAATTCCATCCCTAATGCTGGAGATAAGAAAGGCAGGCAGGAGAGGAGGGAAGGAGGGAAGGAAAGGAGAGAAGAAGAGACAAAAGGCAAGGAAAGGCAGGGAAGGAAAGAAAAGAAAAAAAGGAAAGCAAGGGAGGGAGGATGGAGGAAGAAGGGAAAAGAAGGAAGGGAGGGGAAAGAAAAGAAAGGAAAGGAAAGGAAAGAGAAGGGAGAGGAGAGGAAAGGAAAATAAAGGAAGAGAAGAAACAGGAAAGAAAGAAAGGAGTGTCTCATGAAGAAGGCTAGTAGGACCTGGGGATTTAGGAATGGAGCTAACTCCTCAGATAGAAGAAAGCTGAGGACACTAAGCTAGAAGCACTGTGCGAGCCAGCACTGAGAGTTAAAAGCGCAGGTATGTCACAGAAGTATAGACAACTGCATCCTGGAGCATTGTTAAGTCATCTGGTGAGGTTGATATCTCTAGAGCCCAAGACTCTGACAGCTGAACCTTAAGGGAGAAGAGTGGTCTACATAGCCCCCATCTCTGAAAAGACAAGAGAGAGAGAGAAAAATGAGTGAGACATGGAGAGCTATCTGTAGACTTATTCTAGCCAATGAATGACAATAAGTAAATAAAGTATTAATCTTGATTATTCTTTTAAAGGGTTGTTCAATTTTCTAGCTTTCAAGAATTTTCTTAGCACATTTTCTGTGACCACCACTGTGAATACTTCCTGTCTCTAATCTCTCCCCCAAGACTTGAGTGCCTGCTGATTGCTTCCTGCTTGTCCCATACGGGGTCCCTGGAATCAAGGAGCATAGGTGGTGACATGGAATCTTCAAGAGGCAGGAAATCATCTCTGATTCACTGTTGAGACATCAGAGCAATGGGGATTGACTGGTTAGGAATGGATTTCACTTGTGCATGATGGTAGAGTTGAAATGGGGTAGAAATGTGTGCTTTGGGGAAGTGGCATTGAGCTGTCTTCTGGGTTAGGATGCCCATAAGTTTCCAATGACCTCCTTCACATTTAGGGGAATTACAGCACCACTGTGAAGTGGAACCAAGTCATCCACTGGAGCTGGAAATCCGAGTTGCCTTTAGAATGCGCCACACACTTCGTAAGAATAAAGAGTATGGTGGACAATGGCATGCCGCCCGAGCTGAGTTCCTGGAGTGAGTGGAGTTCGTGGGAGGAAGTTCATGGTAAGAAGGGGAATGATGTTAAAAGAGACTAGATTTACTACTTAATATTACTCAGGAAGCGGTTGGCAAGTCATGGAATTTTCTTTGAAGAATCTTGCGTAGATACCCCATGCCATTTTCTTTTGCCTCATATTGGCACTAAGAAGCATGGGTGTAGCCAGGGACTAGTGGCTCATGCTATAATCCTAGCTACTCAGGAGGCTGAGATTTAAGGACCATGGTTCAAAGCCAGCCTGGGCATTAGGGTCTGTGAGACTTTTATCTCCAGTTAATCACCAGAAAATCAAAAGTGGCACTTAGTGCAAAGCGGTAGAGTGTTAGCTTTGAGCAAAAGAGCTCAGGAATAGCACCTAAGCCCTGAGTTCAAGCCTCATGACCAACAACAACAAAAAAAAAAAAGAAAGAAAGAAAGAAAAAATGGAAAAAGAAGTGTCACGTGGATGTGAAATTTGCCACAGGGAGATGGAGGTCTAAGGTTTTTATCTTGGAACTTATTCATTGAGCTAATTATGAAGTTGTGTTGATTATATTCTCATTACTGTGATAAGGTACCTTACACAAACAAATTAAAGGATGAAGGCTTTATTCTGGTTCATAGTTACAGAGCTTTTACTCCCTGATTACTTGGCTTCTGTGTGTTTGGGCAGAATATCGTGGTGGCAGAGGAGAGCTTAGTTCTTGGTGTAACCAGCTTGGTTTAGTCAGATGGAAATTATGAATAGGCCAGAGAAAGCCATCAGAACAAGACTGCACTGGGACTTGTGCCTGGTACCCGGGAGGCAGTACACTGGAGTGTTCCTGGTCTGGCTTCCTGCAGGAGAGAGAAGAGGTGCTTACCTACACAAAGAGGGAAGTCCCACTGGGGTGCACAGTGCCCTGTCACTGGGCCCACACAATCTTTCTGCATGGCTCTGCTAGTCTGCCCATGTGCGCTGGGTCAGTCTGGCCTATGATGATGAGGTTGCGGTGACATGCTCACATAGCGACTAGAATGAAGACTTCAGGAGCATCCATAGCTGGAGAAGCACCATGGTGGCTTCCTAGGTGGCTCTGGAAGCTAGCAGAAACTGTGGCAGTTGATGGCAGCTTCTAGAATAGTCTCTGTGGTCCTGACAACGTGGTTGTGCAGTGGAAGCAGCCTCTATGGAACCTTTCCCAGCTGCATTAGCATGAAGCAGAGCAATGCCAGTGCTTGTCACTACCTTTCCTGATCCTGGTCCCCTGTCACCTTTCTGCACACCCAGGGCAGTGGCTACTGGTGCCTGGGCTCCAGACGTGGACAGGGGGAGGTAGCTGTCAGCCCAGAACTGAGTGATGACACCTGCTCCGCTGGCTCCAGACAGCTTTGGCTCTGGGAGAAAACCAACAAACTAAGAAAACTACAACATAAAAAGCAGAAAACACGCTTTGGGGAAGGACTGAGCCCTTTTATTCTATCTCTGCTAGATCATGAAGGACACAAGGCTAGGGAGTTGAACACACCTCATAGATAGACCTCCTGTGCCTTCTGCCACCGACTAGCTTAGCAGATGGCTCAGAGGACCTACGTGTTTCCCTTCGTACAGTAGGAGCTGACGTGAGATCCACTTCACCCAGGGCCTTCCACAGGCAGGGCTTCTAATAACACCAACAGAGGGATTGTGGGAATAATGGTAATGATACTGTCTTTGGCAGAAACAGTGATAATTCATATCATAGTAGGAGCAAGAGTATTTTTCATGTACCAAAGAAAGGGTATAGGTTTGATGAGGAAGTTCCAGCTGTTTTCTCAGGAGGCAGAAGAGCTAAGGAAGTCTGCTGAGGCTGAAGTGGGAGGGGCTTTGCCTTGGATTCAGAGCAAGATTCTAACCCAACTTTTTTTTTTTTTGTCTTGCAGCTCAAAATCCTCTTGAACCTAATGCATTGTTTGTATTCCCTAAACGGAAACTGGTGGAAGAGGGTGCCAATGTTACTATTTGCTCTATTTTTGGGAGCAATCTAAAAGATATATTCTGTTATTTGGAAGGTGAACTGATTCATGGAGAGCAACTTGACTCACATATACTGACATTCGAATTGAGTAATGTTCCTTTTGTTAGAGTATCAGGGATGAATTTCTACTGTGTGGAGAAGCCAACAAATATTACCGATGGCATTGTTCTCTTTGTCTCAAGTAAGTATGTCTTTCCTTTGAATCATTTCTGATAGACTATGCCGAACCTGTATTACTGAAGACAAGTAAACATTTATTTCCACACTGGTCTTCATTTCCTATTGTTTCTTAAGTCTTCTAAGGAGAGGGTCTAAAAGCAGTATCCTGAAGCAACACTTCCAGGATTTCCTGTTGTTTTCTTGCCTTGACAATTTCATTCCTAGAAACTGACATCATGAAAGGAGAGAAAGTTCAGATCATGACATGAAAATATCTTGCTTTCCTTCTGTGGTGGAGAAATTCTCTCAAGATCATACATGGAGGAGAAGGGCTGCAGAAAGCCAACCACAGAAAGGCAGCCAGAGTACTTGTCTGGAAGGCCTGGGTTCAGATCTTTCCCTGGCTGGGCCAAGTTTTCACCTCTATGGAATAAGGATTGTGGTGATCGTGAAGCCCAATGAACATAGACCGTGCCTGGCCCAGGCCTGGCTGCAGGCAGCTGAAGTTCAGCAAATGGTGATATTGCTGCTCATTCCTGTGGAAAATCAGTTCCCTGGGCTGCGTCAGTGGAATAGGAGCAAGTTGACTTTTTCCTGTAGGCCTCCATTCAGCAGCCTTCTATGTTCTGTCTTCCATCTGGCAACATCTGTGACATCTCCCTTCTGTGGTCATTCCAGTCTCCTGGATGCTTAGTGCATCTGTACCCCTTAGCATGGCCCTTAGAACCACAGTGATTGATGTCCTGCAGGACCTTCTCTCTTCCTTGCAGCTTTCTGCTCCCAGCGATGGAGTTTTGCCAGTTCACAAAGTCTGACTAACGTTCTGGTTCCCCTTGGGAGCTCTGTGAGTCACAGCGCCCAAAATGAAGCGTTGATTGGCACTGGGGACATATCTGTTCTCAAGGGAACACAATGCCAAACAGTTGTTCTGTCTGGAAAAAATCACCAGGGAGTCCAGAAAGAGGGAACATATTGAGAGCACCTGAAATGTGACTTTGTGAAGCTGGTGATCTGCTGCTGGCTCCCACCTTGGCAGACCCTTCGTGGTAGAGATGACTCTCTTGGCTTAGGATCTCATCCTTTTCCATCTGATGTATCTTCCAGGAAAGGGGCTTCATCAGGTCTTTCATCTTTTTTTTTCTGTTTCTTCTTATGGACAGAAGTTCTTGAGGAGCCCAAGGATTTTTCCTGTGAGACCCGGGACTTCAAGACTTTGAGCTGTACATGGAGTCCCGGGGTGGACACTGGCTTAGGTTGGTCTATGCAACCTTCCCAAAGCTACACTTTAGTTGAATCGTAAGTTCGTTCTGCTTGCCTTATTCACAGTAGAATCATTGTTAATAAAGCACGTGACATGACACAAGTCACATGTAATGTTGTAAAACTACCTTGAATGGATATTTTCAAACCACCTGCTGGGATCAGGCAGAAGTCTTGAAGTGATCAATATACTATTTACTACATATCTTTTTTTAAAAAAAAAGTTACAAAAATAAGAAAAAGCATTCATGATGTATCTGTATGGGAAAAAACATACCCTTTCATCTGATCATCTGGCTCTCTGACTTTTAGAGAATATTCAAAATAGTTTAAATGTTCTCACCACCCACAAGGGAGAGTCAGCAATTCATTGTCCACACATTTAATCACATCTAGCAAACTCATTGATGCATGTTTTCTATTACTAGTATTTGTTGATGATGGATCGAGGCAGTAGGTGGAATAAAGTTTTAAAGTGCCCAAAAGATAAGCATACATTTGGGGCTGTGACAGAAATATAGACCCTTTAATTCTTTTGTTTTGTTTATTTTTTAAAGAGTCTCTAGGGAAAGGAAACATTGTGAGCACAAAAATGTATGCAATTGGAAAATCACTCAAGAATTGCAAGAAATATATAATTTCACTCTCATAGCTGAAAATCACCTAAGGAAAAGGAGTGTCAATATTTTTTTTAACTTGACTCATCGAGGTAAGAATCGACTTAACTAACTTAAACTCATTCTGCATCCAGTGAATGTGCTGGAGAGTTTTCCTCAATTCACAGCCTAAGTGGAAGTTATACTTTCTACCCATTGCTTATTCCACAATTAACATGATGAGTGTGTGTATTCATTATTCGTTGTTTTTATAGTGTCTCCAGTACCATGGAACTTGCCAAGCACTTCAAAACTAGGACTGACATGAATTTGTCTCATATTCTATTCCACACTCTCCCAATGTTTCCCTCCCACCAAGATCATTACCATCTTCTTTATTGTGGTAACTAAAAACCAGGAGACCCAGCCCAGCTCTGATTGCTCAAGTCTGTAATTTTAATTACTCAGGAGGCTGAGATCTGAAGATCACAATTCAAAGCCAGCCCAAGCAGACAAATCAGAGAGACTCTTTTCTCCAATTAAACAACAAAAAACTGGAAGTGGAGCTGTGGTAGAACACCAGCCTGAGAGAAAAAACTGAGCAAGTATGAGAGCCCCTGAGTTCAACCCTAGTACGGCACGTGCGCGCGTGCGTACACACACACACACACACACACTCACACACACACACTCACATACACACACACAAATACTATTGCTTTAAATTGCGTGTAGATGTAAAGGTTTATGTTCTTGTTTTGTCCTTCTAAAATCATATTTATGTTTTGTCTCATTCACTGAGGATGTGATGCTCTATGTAATAGTCTATTACTTTCTTTTTATATAGCATTAAATTCTTATAATTCGCTGTTGATGCTCAAAGTGAATACTCAATACTCAACTCACTGTTGAGTGCTGTTATAGTCTGTTATACTTTAATATAGTATTTCATGTAAATGTATGGCATACACCTTTTTCAAAAGATTTCAGGTTGCCATGAAGGTTTTGGTTTTGGATACAGTTTAAATTAATATGAATAATTTGCTGTATTTATTTTTATTAGTATATGCTGGTATACAAAGGTGATGTTTGTTATAGGTTTCTCATACATAGTCTCTAGTAAATTAAATTCTTTTCTAGGTTTCATCAGTGCTTTTATCATAAAAGAATATTGAATTTAGCTATGCTACCATATTGAATTTGGCTTATGCCTATAATTCTAGCTACTCAGGAGGCTGAGATCTGAGGATCATGGTTCAAAGCCAGCCCGGGCAAGAAAATCTATGAGATTCTTATCGCCATTTAACCACCAGAAAAGTGGAAGTGGTGCTGTGGCTCAAGTGGTAGGGTGCTAGCCTTGAGCTGAAGAGCTGAAGGACAGCCTGTCGCTCAGGCCCAGAGTTCAAGCCCCATGACTGACCAAAAAAAAAAGAATGTTGAATTTTATTAAGGCCTTTAAAAGTTATTATTATTGTAAAGGTGTTGTACAAAGGCGTTACAGTTACATAAGTCAGGTAATGAGTTTCTTTTCTTTTTGAATAATGTCAACCCTTCCCTCACTCTTTCCATCCCCACCACAAATTGTATGGTTCATTTGCAACATAGTGTGTAGTGAGTATCACTGTGGCATTTGTTCACTCTTTGTCCCACCATTTCTGTATCACCCATTTACCCTCTCAGAGACAGATAAACAAACAAAAGCAAAAGCAAAAAATTTATTACGGTTTTCTTTTCCTTTTGTCTTGTTCATTTAATATGAACGTTTTTACATGTGAGCCAATACCCATCTATCGTGTGTGTGTGTGTGTGTGTGTGTGTGTGTGTGTGTGTGTGTGTGTGTGTGTGCTGGTCCTGGGGCTTGAACTCAAGGTTTGGGCGCTGTCCCTGAGCTTCTTTTTCTCAAGGATAGCACTCATCACTTGAGCCACAGACTCACTTCTGGCTTTTTCTGGGTAGTTTAGTGGAAGTGAGTTTTATGGGCTTTCTTCCCTGCCTTGGCTGGCTGTGAACTATGATCTTCAGATCTCAGTATCCCGAGTAGCTAGAATTATAGGCCTGGGCCACCAGCACCTGGCTGACTATGGGAATTGGTGGAGACAGAATGCCTAAATAATTGAATATATCAAATTATTTTCCCAAGTGGTTATTCCAGTTATACATTTGCCCTATGGATTCAAATGTTCTCCTCAAATTGGTATGATCTCTTCCATTTGCCAATGGAAGGAGTGTGAAGTGACATTTCATGTGATCTTGATATATCTTTCTCTTCCTATATTTTGATCTACATTTGATCTATATTCCTCTACCTATGTTTTGAACACATCCATTTTCTCTTTTATGAAGTAGAGTTATTCATAGTTCTTTGTCTACTTTTCTATGTATTGTTTATGTTTTTCCCCATGGGTAAGAATTATTTATTCTTGACATTAAGCCTTTGTTATCAAGTCCTGTTTGCTAATATCATCTTTCAGTTTGTACCTCTTCACTTTCTTTTACATGTCTACTGATAAACAAAGGTTCTCCACTTTAAAAACTTCCATGAAAATCTCTTAAATCCTTGTCTACTTCAAAATTAGAAACATAATCACCTATAAATTTCTACTGAGAATTTAAAAGTTTTTAAAAGAAAATAAAAATCTCAGCTCCACCTAGTACTTATATTTACATATTAAATAAGGTAGAATTATATCATTGGTGATTTTTCAATTCAATTATTTATTTGTATTTGTATTTTATTTGTATTTGCTGGTCCTTGGGCTTGAACTCAGGTTCTGTGTGCTGTCTTTAAGCCTCTTTGTGTTCAAGGTAGCACTCTAGTGCTTGAGCCACAGCACCCCTTCTAGTTTTTTTCTGAGTAGTTTATTGGAGATAAGAGTCACACAGATTTTTCTGCCTAGGCTGGCATCCAACTGCAGTTCTCAGGTCTCAGCCTCCTGAGTAGCTAGGCTTATAGGCATGAGCCACCAGTGCCTGATTTCAATTCTATTTATTAAAACCTCTTCTTTTCCTACAGGTTACAGAATTCATTAGATAAAAATAATTGTATATCTGATCTTTCTTGAGCTCTGTTACCTGGCTTATGGTTTCTGGTAAATTTGATTCATATTACTCTTTAATATTTTGTGTTACTTCCTTAGAGCTTTCTGTATAGTTGAAAACTCAGTTACCTTATTACCTTTGGCTTCCCCTTGGTTCTGTCCTTCATTTACAGTATTGTGTCCCTAGATCTTTGTTCCTTTGCCCTCATTCCTCAATCCTGCTGGAAGCTTAACTACTCTAGGGTTTTAAAACCCAATTTTTAGCTTTTAAAATATCCCCTTTATACCATCCTTTTTTATTAATTGAATTTTCGCTGTTCTTTTCAAATTTTTTTCTATTTTCTTAAATTTATTTTGTTATTCCTTTATTTTCTTACAGTGAAAACTGGCTCATAAACAAAATATTTAAAGCTGTAAACTTCCACTGAAAAATCAGTTTGGGGCATCTGAAATAACCCAACAAGTTTTGGCATTGGGACACTTTCTTTCCAGTGGAGTACATATGATACTATTTCTAATCCATTAATAATCCATGCTTTTAAGTTTTCCAAAAGGAAGAAATTCTCATTTTTTATTATTAATGTCTGTTAGAATTTCACTGAACCAGAGAAGATGTCTATGTAATATATTTGCATTGAACTTGTTTTTATGGTCTAGTATCTGGCTGTCAACATGTGTTTTGTAGATCAGAAGCTTTATCATGCATAGTACTGGGGAAATGCAGGCTCTCAGGCATTGATGTATTGTATGATGAACTATAAATGCTCTATGCATCTATTAAGTGTTTTGTTGTGTTGTTCAGGTCTTTTATACCCTCGACTTTTGAAAGTTGTATTCAAATTACCTTTGTACTTTAATATGGTTTTGTTTAGACATTTTGAAGATACTTTATAAGGTTTGAAGTTTAAATTTGTTGTATCTTCTTTTGGAGTAGTTCTGGAGTTTAACTCAGGGCCTACTCACTCTGCTTGCTTGCTCAGCTAGTGCTCTACCAATTGAGTCATGCTCCAGTACTGATTTGTTAAAAGTTCATTAGAGATGAAGTCTCTTGGACTTTTCTGCCTGGTTTGGCTTATAATCCTCCTGTTCTAACTTCAAACTCCAGAGCATTACAGTCTCAAGACCTCAGCATCTAGCCAGTTAAATCTTCTGTATAATGTATTAGCTTTTCTAGATGTTTTTAAAAATTGTATTTCTTTTGTTTATTTAATGATCTTGGTCTGTTTTGTTCTAATACTACTGCTACGTGGCAATCTGTAGGCCGTTTTGTTGTGTTTGTTGCTATAGTTATGTAGCTCTGATGATATTTCATTATGTTAGCATATGTGCTTGAATTTCCCTGCAAGTATCAGATCATGTTTTGTCGGACCATAAATATCAGTGAAGCCTAGCATCCCATTCCTGTCTTTTCAGCTCAAATCTAAAATGGGATGATCAGGGATAGAGAACTAGAAGTTTCAGGAAACTATTCCTACACCAAGCAGTCCTCAGGTCAAGTTTCACCCTCAGCCACAGCTCCATACCTCCTTCTCCCAGGAAGCAAGCTGTGGTAGGGATGGCCAGCATAGCTATCACCACAGAGTGTAATTTGGTTGAGTGGGCAGAATGTTCAGGTCCAGTCTCCATCAAAAGATGACCATCTGATTAGATGGCTGCTAGAGCTCATTATGTTGTATGTTTTTGGTTTGACAGTTATCAGTGAAGGGTTACAAACCATTAGTCAGCATGTTTTTTAAATCTCTACATAGCCAGAGGAAGAGCAGGTGTCCCTTTGCAGAGATTACATTTGTGCATACAGCAATGGGTCCTCATCTTATTTGCACAGTTCTGGTTAATAACTCAGCTCAGTTGGATATGTCCAATTTCATCGGTGCACTCTGCAAGCATTCAAGTAAGAACAAGTGGTTCACACCATAGCATCACATGTAGCACTATAGTCATAAGATGCTTTGTCTCCAGAGAGCTGTGCCCAATGGTAAGCAAAGATAGGAAATGACAGAGGGAAGGAGGGAGGGAAGAAGAGAGGGAGGGAAGGAGGCAGGGAAGGAGGGAAGGAAATAGGGAGGAAGATGAGGAGAAAGAAAGACTCAGACCACATCCTCCCATTTTCACTGGGATTACAGTCATGTACTGCCATGTCTAAGTCAAGATCGTTTTGGTTATTATGTGTTTATTACACATTTCCTTGTAGTTGTCCTGTGTTAGGTTTCATTGTGAGCTTGTTAGTTTCTGTCAAGGTTTTACCATGTGTTAGAGCTTTCTTTTTATAATAATCTCAGATTTCACAGAAGCTTTTTGTATTCTTTAAAAATCTTTTTTCCTGGCAGGGATTATGGCTCACATGGTAGAGTACCAACATAGCAAGTTTGAGGTTCTAAGTTCAAACTCCAGTACTGCCTCCCCCCCAAAAAAAATCTCCTTTTCCTCCTATTGTATCACTCTACCTCGTTCATCTGCCACATGTTTCTACTGAGCCTTGGAGTGAGGTTTTAATTTTTACTGTATTTTTTTCAGCTTTAAAACTTCTATCTTAGTTCTTCACTGAGATGTTCTGGATTTGTTTTTGTTGTTTGCCTTTTATTTGGTGCATTTCCTGATTGCCTGTTAAAACAGTTTTATATAACACTTGCTTAAAACTTCTCATAGATAATTTCAATCTCCAGATCACCTTTGGTCACTTTTTCACCAGCATTGGTTGACTATATTTTCCGATTTCAACTGAGACTTCTTCCCTAATGGCTTGTATTTGGGATTTTTTCTAGATACTTTGGGACCACTGGAGGATATTGACAATTTTATTTCAGTTGACCATTAACTTGGTTAGATGTGGGCCACATTTCAACATGTGCTTGTGAGCCATGGGTCCAGTGGTAGTTTAGAGCTGTGCAGTGCTTTTTTAAAATCTGTATATCTAGTCTAGGACCTGGTTAGTGATCTGCCAAGTCTTTGGTATGTTCTGTAATGTGAAGTCCAGGCAAGCACAATTGGGAAGTGAACATGGAGCTAATGAGCAACTTCCTACAGCCTCATTCCCAAGTTCCTTTCTTTCCGTGATTGCCTGTGGTACCAGGGAACTGGAATCCTTTTGATTCTCCAGCGAGAAAACTGGGACTTTACACTCACTTTCACTGTTGTATTCTCATGTAAGCCAGGTGTTGGGAGGAGTGATGGAAAAGAAGAGGAAATCCATTGCCAGTTCAGTAGTATTTCCAGTCTCTTCGTTGCTATTTACTATTCGAGTTCCCATGCTATGAGTCATATCTACTTCCCTCTGTGAATGCAGGACAGACAGTGCTTCACCCTGCCAATCACGGAGGTCAGTGGAAGGGCAGGACACACAGTGCCTTCCATGTGTCTTTTTTCACAATTGAATCCCACATGGGCTTTTATTTCAATTATAGTTTGGGGTTTGAATTCTCTTTTGATAGCTTCTGTTTCTTTGCCACACTTTTTCCCCTTTTATTCATTCCAGCTGTGTTGAGCATTATACAAATGAAGCTATTTTGAAGCCACTGCCTAATGGTGGCATTTGGAGACTGGCATCTGTTCATCATCTTTTCCCTGAGGAATCAGGGCATTATGCCAGATGTTTTTAGATATTGGATAATTTGCGGTTATATCCTAGACAGCGTTCATGTGATTTTGTTTTTGTTTTTATATTTTTTGCTAGACTCTGGGTTCTGTTTACATCAACCTGCATGGCTCCCTTTTCTATGCACAGCTCCTGTTTTGTGTCTGATCAGTGAGTGAGAAAGGCTGTACTTGACTCTTACATCTTGTGACTAAATCCGGTTTTGTTTGCCATTTTCTTTAAACATGAAAATGCTTGCTGATCAAATAAGTGAAATAAAAATTTTTCTTTAGTCCTTTCGGATCTGAGTTTGTTTCTTTCTTTTGTGTGTTTGACAGTTCATCCATTGGCTCCCTATAATGTCAGCCTTGAAAGTATAGAAGCCACACAAGCCACATTAAGATGGAAAGTGCTCTACCATGGAAATCGTTACTCACTTTTGTGTCAGGTTGAACTTGAAGGTGAAGGAAAAGTGATACAAGTAAGTGTTCAGCTTAATTCTCTATTTTTAAAAGTCTTTTGATATAACTAAAAGAGAGACTGCTGAAAAAAATTATCATAATGTTGTGACGCATACCTGTATTCACAGAAAGGCAAGGAGGATTGTGAGTTCAAAGCCAACCTGGGTTACAAAGGGAAATACTGTTTCAAAACACACATGCACACACACACACACACACACACACACACACAAATACATGTATCCCTTTAAAGTATTATGTCTGTGTTTGTTATATAGTGTGGATCATCTGTTGAAAGAGAAATAAAGGGCTGGAGATGTAACTCAATGGTAGAGTAGCTGTCTAGAAAACACAAGGCTCTGAGTGTAAACCCCAGTAGTATCAAATAAATAAACCAATAAATATATTAACTAATTAACCTTTGATTATTGGGGAAAAGGCCTCATGGATTTTTTTCCCCAAAGGAAAAATTGGCCTTTCTCCCACTCAGGATTTTCTGTGCTCTGATTTAGGGTTGCATTGAAGTGTAATCACTAATAATTCAGTCTTCTTCTTTGCTTTTTTGCTTTCTTTTCTTCTCTGGTCAAGCAGTCCAATGTGTCCGTTAAGGTGAGCGGTGAGGAAATCTTCAGTGAACTGGTGCCTGATACCGAGTACCAGGCCTGCATCCGATGTGCAGGTGCAGGCCACTTCTGGAAGTGGAGCGAATGGAATTGTCAGAAGTTCAGCACATCTGAGGCAGGTATGTTGCTTTCCCTGGAACTTAAGCTGAGGAAGGACGAAGCCCCAGGAGATGGGTTGACTTTCTTGTGAGCTTTGAGCTGCATCTAAAACTAAGAGGACCACCACATTACAGCTGAACGAAGAGAGCATTTGAAAAACTGCAACAAATGCCTAATGAGCAGGAAGACAGCAAACTCAAATATTTGACATCAGTGTTCTTTCTAGGACATTCTATCACTTGCTTTTCATTTTTCTAAAATAGTTTCTCAGCTGTTGCTGTTTCTAGATTCCTATTGGAGCTGAGGCTGTTTTAATTAGCCTAGATCTTTAACTCAAGACTGTGGAAAAATGGAAATTGTTAAATACGATGGGAAACACTGGTCTCATACTAAAGTAAACTTAAGCATCAGCTCATATTGGGCAATGTAATGCTATTTTCAAGCTCAGTTTTAGGACACACTGGAAACCTTCTCTGCATTCTCTTGGCATTAGTTTCTGCAGAGCTGTACAGTTTCCCCAAATAATATGCCCCCAAGCTCAACTGGGCTTGAGGAAAAGAGCTATCCTAGTCTTGCTTCCAGATCTTTCCAGTTTTACTGTTGTTCCTGAAAGACTCACCAAGTTTGCAGTGTTAATGGCACACACAATAACAACGACTGCAGCTCACATCTGTTGTGTGTTCACTACCAATGGAAGCACGGTTAAGGTGCTGTATGATTGTAGAGGAGGCCACTGAGGCACAGACAAGTGAAGTCATTTCTCAGACCCAGCTGTGGGTGACTAAGATCCTTCTCAAACTCATCAGCCTGGCCTGGAGCCCCTCCTTAGCCAGCACTGGGTTTGGTGTGTTATCATTCCACATTGTTATTACAGCCCTGAAATCATGTTGATTCAAGTCCTGGCCAAGTTGTTGCCCAAGGCAGGACTACACATGTACATTGCGTCTCTTCTTTGTTGTGGATTGGCGGCAAAACTATTTCTGCGGTATTCTGGGGACACACCATTCAAGCAATGGCTCTAATTTGTAGACAGTAATGGTAACTAATCAAATGTACAACAGGATTGGTGCAAAGGGAAATAGGAAATGGGTAGAATATCTTTGGATTATAATATCATAAGCCTGAAAACACTTTTATACAGGCTTTTGGTCCTGCCAAGAAAGTAAGATACGGTAGTGGTGCTGTGGCTCAAGCAGTAGAGTGCTAACCTTGAACTGAAGAGTTCAAGGACAGCACCCAGGCCCAGAGTTCAATGGACAAAAAGAAAAAAGAAACTAAGATGCATCCTACTGATGGTGAATCTATAGGTACTTATTTACCTGTGATAACATTTTTGCTTAATTAGTGCTGGAAAACTCAGTGTTTAAGCGGATTGTCACAATTAAGGTATAATCAATGTCACGAGGGCATAGATAGACTCAAAGAACATCGTAGGAGAAACTGTATTTTATTGGAGTGACCACAGCCTGGCCTTCATCACAGCTGTATGTTTTGGTTTGGGTAGTCATTTTCAAACCAGCTGACAAGTGCTTCCACCCCTGGAGGGCCCTCTGCTGGGCACTGCCAGTACAGCCAGGAAGTAACAATGACCTGCTACCTACAAAGTAAACACATGGGGAAAGGTATCTGACTTAACGCCTATAATTACTCTGATAAAAAAATTATTGGTGGCTTTCAGATGCTCTAGGTCTTGTCATTTATAAAAGATTTGAGTGTCTTGTTGTATTCAGGACCAGCTGATCTTTTTCTTCTCTTAAACACCTATTATGTACGCCTAGTGGGAAGTAAGTAGCATGGCTTTGGGCACAGGGGTAGAAGTCATCGAGAACGGAGGGTGAGAGGCAGACCACTGGCAGGGAAGGTGATCCTTGCTGTCTTAGAATGACGTTGAGTGTGTGCATTTGGTTCATGCTCATCTTTTAACCCAAGGTCTTCTCTTTGCTCAGCTCCCTCGGAGGCTCTCGCTGTCTGGAGCACAGTGAGGGAAGAGAATGGCAGTTGTATTGTGAACTTATTCTGGAAGGTAAGACGTGCAGCTTCAGAATGTCTGATGCTGCCTCTGGGGTTTCAGTGACTCTAACTAGCATGCCTCTGCCCAGCAGCAGGGGAGGAGGACCTCCACATGAGTCCTGGTTGGGCGCGGGGTCCCTCCATACCTCCATCCTAATGCTTGTACCCCCACTTCCCTGACAGTGAGTGCATGCACTAATTGCTAGAACCTTTAGAACCTTCTTGTCAGTGTGTTCTACTCTGCCATCCTTAACTTCCACAAGGCTCAGGTATATGCGGAAGACCACACACCATATGTAGATAGATAATGCATTGGGTGGTACCAGAGTTTGAACTCAGGGCCTTGCACTTGTTAGGCAAGAACTCCACCACATAAGCCATGTCCCCGGATCTTTTATTTTTTTGCTTTAGATATTTTTCAGGTAGGGCACTTTTGTCTAGGGTCATCCTCAGACAATGATCCTCTGATTTATGCCTACCACATAGCTGGAATTATGCATGTTCCCCATCATGTTCATCTTGTTCGTTAAACTTTTGCCTAGGTTGACCTCAAACCACAATCCTCTGCCTCTCAAATCACTGAGATTCTAGGTATAAGCCCCTTCCACATATCATATTTTTAAGTTATGAATACTTAAATACCTTATGTATATTTAAAACTTCAAATCAATATAGTAAACTTCATACACAGCACATTGCATCCTGCTACCTGGCCTCATCTACTCCAGGATGACCTGGAAGCCCAGCTTTGTATTCAGAACTCTAAGATTCTTTGGTGTTTTAGACTGAAACATGGTGAAAGAGTTATTGGCCCCTGGCTACACGCCTCCATGCTTTTCTTCCCTCCTGGAGTTTGGCACATTCTGTAGAGACATCTGTACATACATACATACATACCCACCAGGCTCCTTCCAGGTGCTGTCCAGACTCAGCCTCAGGTGGAGGATGCACACTCCAGAGCACAGTCTGTCCTGGCAGGGGGTGGGGGTGCGAAGCAGACCTGGACCTACTACCACTACTGTGTGGACAGGAAATGCTCTACAACCTGGAGAATCTTCTAGAAGATGAGGAAAGTTGGTCCTGGGTGGGGAGAAGACATGACTGGACAAGAGATCAGAGCAGGACTCCGGTTCCTCCTGCAATGATATTGAGGTGCTGCTGGCTCTTCTCCCAGATCTTCTCTTCTTGGGCTGCCCCCATGTTTTATTCTTCCTCCATGTCTTATTCTCCATCCTATTGACTCCAGACTCCATCACTGCTCTCTGAACATTGTATCTTGAATATAATCCCTAAATGATTGTACTCTCCACTCACTTTGCTTAATTAGAATGCTTGATTCCAGGTTTTGTGTAGAGAAGTTTCCTTTTTCTATTTAATTGTTTAAATTACCCAGGTGCCAGTGGCTCCTGTTTGTAACACTAGCTACTAAGGAGGCTGAGACCTGAAGATCTCACGGCTAGCATGGGCAGGAAAGTCTGTGAGACTCTTCAATTCATCACCAAAAAGCCAGAAGAAGAGGTATAGATCAAGCGGTAGAGTGCCAGCCTTGAGCAAAAAGCTAAGGGACAGTGCGTAGGCCCTGACTTCAAGCCCCAGTATCAGCACACACACACACACACACACACACACACACACACACACACACACACCACAACACACATACACACCACAACACAAAAAAATTGTTTAAATTATCTTGTCAGCATGGGGTGAGAAGTAGTTTGTGCATGTATATTTGCATACATGTGGGCCAGGAAGTGGTAGATAGAAAAAAATAAAGAAGTACTTATATAAAATTCTTTCCAAGTAAAGCCCATTTTGAGAAATTTGTGAATGTTTGTTTGTTTGTTTTCAGCCATTGTCAAAACTTCACGCCAAAGGCAAGATCCTACACTATAATATAATTACAGAAAATCTAGACAAACCACACAGGGTAAAACTGTACTCCGCTTCAGGACTAGCTAATGACATGAAACTAACCCTAGACCAGTGTGCTTACCAAATTAATGTCACAGCCAGCAACAGTGCAGGCCAGTCCCCTGCATCTGTCATTGCCATCTCTGGAGACTCTGGGAAAGGTGAGTTGTTCTGAGTGGTTTGATTTTCATACTCTCTGTGAGCAAAAAAGCCAAGCAAGAGTGCTAGGCGTTGCATTCAAGCCCTGCTACAGCAAAGCAAAAACAAACAAAAAAAAAAGCTTGTATTTGCAGTGTTAAAGAAGCAGCTTGCTGAGAGTTATAATCCAAATTTGAAGTATATATTAAGAAGTAAATGTTCATCTCTGTGTAAAGGAGATTCATTCCTTTGATGGAGGAAGGTGAGGAAACTATGAAGGTTAGGTCTGCAAGGCCTTCTTGGGCTCTTACCTTAAACCAGGGTGGCCCCAACCCTTTAACAATGCAATGTTCTAGAAGAATATACTGTCACCATGCTTTCAATCCAATGTTCCTCCATAATCAGGATTGCCAGAATGTAAGATGCCCAGTGTAATTTGAACTGTGCACAACAGGTAAGTCAGTGTTGTGTATAAGTCTCTGTAGAAAAGAATGGTTGGGGGAGAGGGGGAGTGTGGTTGAGGAGTTGGGAGGGAAGGAAGGGTAGTGGAAAAACAAAGGAGGAGGCAACAATACTGGATAGGAAGTGTACTCACTACCTTGCTCGTATAACTGTAACCCCTCTGTACAGTATTTTCACAATAAAAAACTTATTAAAAAAAAAAGAATAGCTCCATGAGGCCATGTTGCCTTTGTGCTCATTGTCAGGCATTAGGAAAAGGGCCTGAACACCAGACACATCAGGCGGGAGCCTCCTCTGTCACAAATGCTTATTATTCTCTACTTAATTCCCACCCTGCGCATCTCAGAAGCAGTGGTCAGTCCAAGGGCAGCCTGGACTGTTGAAACAGATCAAGTGTCAGTTTGGGCTGTAGGTTAAGGATCAGCCAAGAGTTTCTTGGTAAAGGGATAGAGAGTAAATATTTCAGGCTTTTGAAGTCTCTCTGTATATTCTATGCTCTTCTTTGTTCATTGATTATTGTTGATGATCACTGATTAGTTTTATAAAACCCTTTTTTGCTCAAGGGTCATATCTTAATATGACACTTATGTCAGCCTTAGAGACTGGAACTTTTCTTCTGGCAATAGATGGTCTGCTGACTGCTGTTCTAGGTGCCAAAGCCCAGTTGTGTCTCCAGATGTCAGAAGAGCAGGTCACCGTTCAGTGACAATGTCTCCTGGCAAGCTGGAAGTCCCCCCACCAAGCCTCTTGACGTGGGCCTTAACATGCTTGGCTCTTAGCTGGGAACTACTATCAGTCAGCTTTTTGTAAACAACTATCTGAAGTAAACACTATTGAGATTTTTCTGAGGTTTCTGTTCAAAAATCAATTGTGTTGTTTTGGGGTCTGGTGGCAAGGCAGAGTATCATGGTGGGAGCATACAGTAGAGTAGAGCTGATCCCCTCATGATGGCCAGGAAGAGACAGCAGGTTGGCACAGACCCCAGTGACTTAACTTCCACTGGACTCCATATCCTAGAAGGGTTATCATCTCCCAATAGCCACGTTTTAGGACATAGCTTTAGGACATAGGACCTTTGAGGAAATTTCATGCCAAAATCTAGCCGATACATAGCCTATGTAGATTCATTTTCTTTAGAAACTGTAAAAAAAATTACAATTATTTAAAATTAGAAGCATTATTTTTTTTATTTTATAGAAGAAGTTGAAGAGGAAAGAATTCAACGTACAGAGGATGGATTCTTTGTGTCCTGGAAACCTCTATCTGCAGACAACATCATAGGCTATGTTGTGGGCTGGTGTGTGCGTCTCCAGGACCCACTCTGTGATTTGCAGTGGAAGAACATAGGACCCAATACCACAAGTACAGTCATCAGCTCAGGTAAGAACTGCTGCCCTCCCACTCTGCCCAGTCCACTTAGCAAGTTACTTTGTGTCAAGCTCATTATTTCAAAGCAACAAATCTAACCTGGGCTCTTGGAGTTCAGACTGCATACAACTGCATACTAAGATTGGATTTTTAAGTCTACTTTCACAGGATATATGGACCCCAGGTCCAGATTCATTTACTTCATGATGATAAGCTTGCTCTTCTAAAACTAGAGGTCTCAAATGAATGACAGGGACATTATAACCACTGGGCAGAGAGCTCGGTAAGAGACAGAGAAGTGCACAGATTGAGAGTTGTTTGGAACCTATAGTTGGTGGGAGTCAACCCTCAACTTGGAATTCTGATAAATTCAGAATCTGGATGGCTCACCTCCCACATTGGATTTATAAGGAGGCATGCTAGTTTAGCAAAGTCAAAGGCATCCAGGTTTGGGGCTTAAGCAGGAGGGGTATGTGGCGCCATCTTGTGGATGGAGGGAAAGATGTGGGAATTGCTGTTTCCTGCAGAAGATGGATTGCCCTGCAGGTTAGAGTGGCCAGGTGGGGGCAGGGGCAGGAGGGAGGGGGTGAAGAGAGTGCAGAGAGGCAGAGGAGAGGGGAAATGAGGAAGAGGAAGCAAAGCTTCCAAGACCTTGAGCTGTAATGGTTGAGGCAAGGACCCTGAGGAGATTTCAAGTCAATGGAGGGTTTGGAAGGGTTTTGCCCCCCAGTTCCATGCACATGGAGAAGGCCATGTATGGCAGGTGTGGCTTGTCTCCTGACAACGATGACAATCCTGTAGCTTTGCTGGAGTCAACACCACAAGGTCAGCTGTTTACAACACAGATGATTCTAAGGCTTCAGGGAAGGAGTTGGGGATGGTGGAGAAATTGCAGCAATCCTAAGAAGGAAATGATCCGGGAAACACAGATTCATTTTTCACTCTTCTCCTTTCCAGAATCCAGGGGAACGCCATTTTGTATTGTTGAAACTGTGTTGACTTTTTCTTCTCCAGATGCTTTCAGACCAGGGATTCGATATGACTTCAGAGTTTATGGAATATCTACAGGACGGGTTGCTTCTTTAATAGAGAAAAGAACAGGATACTACCGGGAACTGAGTAAGTGGAAAGCATTTAATGGGGCCCTGTGAGGATTTGTTCAGATCCATCCATAGATGCCAGCTTTGTGTTGAGGAAGATTTTTCCCCTTGCCCAGTTTTCATGTTTCCATTTATACTAGGAATTGCATTTTTAAAAAAATAATGTAGGCATAAAAAATTTTCCTTACAAGGTCATTTGTGAAATATAATGCAAAAAAGGAAATTGTTGCTAATAAGGCAAACATTCAGTTCTATCATAAATGAGCATTCTTCTCTTTGTATAGACATATACTTTTAAATAAAAAATGGGACCTTACTCTGTTTGAATACAAGCTGATTTTTTTTATTCTTGTCCTAAAATATTATTTAACCATGTCACTTTCATGACTGAAAAGAGCTATAGTACAAGTCACCTTTTACTGGACAGTTTCAGGGATTACAATTATTTTCACTGATAAACTATAAAACTTACCCTAGTATCTTGTGCTTCTAAGGGCTAAATCTCTCTCTTTCTTTGCTCTTAGATCCTACATGAATCATTTTCATTTTACTAAGTCTTTGTCAATACCCAAGATAATGACTCTTCAATGAAGTCCTGGAGCTAGAATAGTATTCATGTCAAGGGTTCCTTTGAGCTTTCTTGTTAAGGACACACTCAGGGATCCCTGCTCTACTTCTTGAACCATGCCTCCAATCCTCTTTCCTTTTGCTATTTTTTGGGGGGGTCTGGTTGTGGGGCTTGAACTCTTGGCCTGGGTGCTGTCCCTCAGCTCTTCAGCTCAAGGCTAGTGCTCTACCACCTGAGCCACAGCGCCACTTCCAGCTTTTTTCTTTTTGCTTATGTGGTGCTGAGGAATCCAACCCAGGGCCTCAGGCCTGCAAGGCAAGTGCTCTACCACTGAGCCACCTTCCCAGACCCATCCTCTTCCCTTTTGTGTGTTGGATATTTTCAAAGTAGAGTCTTGCTTTCTGTGCATCTGGCCTGGACTCCAGTCCACTTACTTGTGCTTTCCCACTCTGCCCAGCCACTGTGTTTCCTCCATAGCTGGGCTAACAGGCAAATGCTATCATGCGCATCCATTGGCTGAGATGAAGCCTCTGGAACTTCTGACTGGCCTCAAACCATAATCCCTTGATCTCTGCCTCCTAAGCAGCTTTGAAATAATTAAGTATACCCTCTGTTTCTTGTATAATGTTTAAGAATTTTCAGTCATGTTGTGAAAAGGTCTGCATAGTTCCACCATGGTCGCTGTAGCAGTGTGGGGAGTTTCATTTTCCTTGTGGAGTACTCATTCACACTCTGACATCCAACATCCCAGGCCACTGAAAGCAGCACGGGCAGCAGGACTTGATTCTCTCACATGACCAATGCTCACTGTCTTCCCTTGGGAGGAGCGAAGTTGCCTCTGAGGAGGAAGGAGGGGAGGGGGGCATGGCTGAGCATTGGTGGCTGTGTTCATGTGCGTAGAGCAGTGTGCAGAACTCTGGTGTGGCGGAGCAGGTCTAGGAAAAGCTTCCATATACATTCTCAGATTTTCCTACTGGTATCTGAATAACTTCATTGCCTTAACTTGGGAAATAGAGTTCTTCTGCCATCTGGCCTCTTACCTCTCGGAACATAACCCTGCCTCTTCCTTCCCATCTTCTTCTCATCTGTAGGTCCTCTGTTGGGTCTTCTCTCAAATGCTAGTTAGGCTTCAAGTTCACAATCAAGCCTAAGAAAGACTTGTTCCTTGTAAAAATGTCTATGTGATCTTGTGCAAGTTACTTTGTCTGGGCATCTGTGTCTTTGTCTGTGAAAGGTGTGGCTTGAACAAGAACGTTATCCAATTCCTTCCCAGTTCTCACAACCTTACATTAAACTCACAAGGGACACAGATAAAGCTCCTTACTTGGCATACGCGCCATGTTGTCCAGAGCTGCTACTGTTTTCCGTTCAGTTTATGTGGGTGTTCTCAGACCATTTCCAAATCACAATGTTTTCTCATCTCTTCTTTCTCTCTCAGCTCCTTCAATGAACCCTCGAGTGACCGTGAAAAACTTGACCTCCCACTCCTTTGTTCTGAGCTGGACGGATTACTCCACAAATGACCAGTCAGGTTTTATTCAAGGGTACCATGTCTCTCTGAAATCCAAAAACAGACAGTGCCAACCAGGATTTGAAAAGGCGGTTTGTTCAGGTGACATTTCTTTTTATTTGTTCACCTGTGTTCTCAGGATCTCACTATTTGAAACCCTGGCTTGTGGCCAGGCTGAATGGACTTCTTGTATCACTTTCGGATCAGAAGGAGCTTTTAAATACAGAAAAAAAAAAAAAAGAGAAGGAAGAAGACCAGGATTTGTAACTTATTTCAGAAAGAAAAAGGCTGGGCTAAGAACTCCTTAAGAAACCCTGCCACGTACAGAATTTTCTGGACCTCTTTGCTTTAACTTTGTCAATTGTCCTGACTGCCCATTATTTCTATTCAGTTCTATTTTGGTGGTGTGGGGGATGAACTAGGTTTGCACAAGTTAAAAGTGTTCTGCCATTGAACTACACTCCCAGCCTTACTATTTACTTCTAAGTCTCTTCGGAGTTCCTACCATCACTGGCAGATCTGTGTGTTCTTCCTGTCTATCTGGATCACCAAGTGCTCTCTTTATATAGTGGACTCTTGGCTTGTTGTACCCTTTCTTTAAAGTTTTCTCAGGGTCTTCAAGGTGGTAAGATTATCATTGGAATTTTTTTGTTGGTGGTGGTTTAAAAAATCTTGCAATAAGAGCATTAGTGTCCAGCTCTCTCACCAATTTCTACTGTGCTGCTGGGTTATTTTTTGTCCCCCTTGTAAACAACATTGCTTTTAAATCACAGATGATTCGGTATGTTGCAAATACAACATCAAAAACCCAGAACAAAAGACATTCACTGTGGAAAACCTCCAGCCAGAATCCCACTATGAGTTTTTGGTCACATCCTATACGCGTGTTGGAGAAGGCCCCAATGGAACATTCACGGCAGTCACCACTCCAGATGAACTCTGTGAGTTCCTGCACGTGGAATCCCTCTCCCTGGGAGTTTCCTAGAAAGTGTTGCCTTAGGCTTTGTCTAGATCGGAATTTGCGAATATTTTGTCTCTCTAAAACTTTTTTTTCTCTCTCTCTCTCCCTCTTTCTCCTTCACTTTTGTTCCACAAACTATTATACAGAATCCCACTCCAAAAGCCAGGGCAGGGTGGAGCTAATCTGACTGATTTAGGGGCTGGACTTATTTCTGCCTCCCATTGGCTTCTGAGGCCCTTCTCGAGAAACCACAGAAGCCTAGTTTAGTGTGGACATTCGAAGAGCCACAGACTTCCATATAGAACAGGCCACAGTGTGGGATTGGTGTTGGTGGAATTACTTTCTGCACCCAGCCTTCCTGCCAGCTGGCTTTTCCAGTGGCAAATAACTGCTTCTTGTGCTGCCAGAGGGGGCTGGTAAAGATGGGTGGCCTAGGGTGGAGACATCCCTACCTCCTTGTTTGCAAATTTGGTCAGGTAAAGGTGTCATGAATGGAGATCTATCTTGTCCAAATGCATTTGCCTGGAGAGATGGAGAAAGAATGGTAGGAACTGGCAAATCTGAACATCCACCGAGCAGGAAGGGAGTTGGGGGCAGGGAGGGAAAGGAGGATATTCAACCTATTATTTTTTTTAATAAAAAGTTTAGTAAAAACTAATCACAAATTTGGAAACATCATTAACATCCCCCCACACACACACTTGTTCGCAAATACAGTATAAATGCAGAACTTAACCAAATTTGAGAAATGGTTGTAGTAGTCAAAAAGGCTGATCTTGGGGGCAAAGTGTCCCTAGTGAGTGGAAGAGAGCTTCCCTCCACCGCCCTGGGCCAGGGCTAACCTGGGGCCAGTTGTTGAGAAGCTAGTTCTGGTCCCCTCTTACCTGAGAGGTCTTTCTTTCCAGAGCCCCCTGTTGCCTGATCACATTGATGTGGCCTCTACCTAAGGCAGCCCTTATTCAGCTCACCCATTTTATCTGGTCAGCCAAGTGTTGGGTGAAAAGTATTGAAGGAGACAAATGGGTTGAACAGAATCATACATGTGAACAATCCATTGACCCAGCGAGTAAAATCATTAATTAGTTGAATTACAAGCAGTGCTACCAGGATGATGAGCATTAAGAAAAAACAAGCATGGCTGATAAAGCTGAGAAACAAAATGATACCATTAGCCAGGTGCTGGTGGTTCATGCCTGTAATCCTAACTACTCAGGAGGCTGAGATCTGAGGATGGCAGTTCAAGGCCAGCTCAAACCTTTGAGGTAATCAATACTCTACTGTTGCTCAAATAATAGAGTGCCATCTTTGAGCAAAAAAGCTAAGGGATAGCACCCAGGCCCTGGGTTCAAGCTGCAATAGCATTGTGCACGTGTGTGTGCATGCACGCCCCCCCCCACACACACATACACACACATACACACACCATTACCCAAAGTAAGAAGTATTTAAGCAACTTTGAGACTACTTAGGAGTTTTCTAGTCAGTGCTAAAATCTCAGTGATAGATAAGGTTTTCTTTCAGCTTATGGGTCTTAGGTCAGCTGTGGCCTGACTCTCATCTAGGCTGGGCCAAGCTGAATTTAGGCTTCAGAGTGGCTCAGATGTATTACATGTAAATTCATCTTGGCAGCAGCTACCTGGAGCAAACTCCTGATGGGTTAAAGGATCACCCGAGGGCAAGACAGTCTACATGAGCACATTTCAAATCCTTTTACAAGATAATCACCATCATCTCATTGGTCAAACCAAGACCTATAGTTATATAGCAGGAAAATGTTCTCCATCTACCCACAAAGCTGGGGCAAAGATGGGAAAGTGTAATTCTAATTTGGGGAGTAAGTGAGGAACTGGTCCACTCTAGAAGGATTGATTTGATTCACAAAGCATTTGACCAATGGCAAAAGGTCTTGGATCTTGGCTGACTGTCCTTCTTGCCCCTGGTCAATCATGAAGTTTGCCTAATAGAAATTTGAGGATAATAAGCATGTTATTCTCCTTTGAACACTTAATTAAAAAAATTTTCTTTGAGGAGGTAGAACTACTCATACAAAGATTCTTTCTTTCCTTCTTCAGCCTACACGTTGGTACAGATCATACTGCCCATGATTTTCAGTGTCTTGCTCATCATTTCTGTGTGTTACTGGAAAAGTCAGTGGTAAGTATGTGAGCAAAATTGTATCCAAAACTCAGAGGACATCATCAGCTAGCAATGACATTGTATAATATAGAAACACAAAAGGGTAAAGGACAAAAGTCTAGGTGAGGTTGTATAATTTCTTTGACAATTTTGCTTTGCAAATCAGTACATGAGAAAAACAACCATGTAAAATAAAGAGTTTGCCAGGTGCTGGTGGCTCATATCTGTAATCCTGGCTAGTCAGGGGGCTGATATCTGAGGATTGCAGTTTGACATCAGCCCAGGATGGACAGTCTGTGAGACACATATCTCCAATTTAGCTTGCAACCAAAAAAAGCCAGAAGTGGAGCTGTGGCTCAGGTGGTAGAATGCTAGCCTAGAGCAGAAATTCTCAGGGCCAGCACCTATGACCTGAGTTCAAGCCTCAGGACTGGAACAAAAAATAAAATAAAATCTAATAAAGAGTTTGCAAGTGTTTCAGTAGCCATAGCCAATTTAGATATCTCAGTCTGTATTCAGTGTTCTTCTAAGTACTCAATATGGAATAATCCATGTTGTTCTTGCAAGATCACTATAAGTATTGGATTACCTTCATGTAACCAATGAGCTGAAGTACAATGGAAGCATTAATAAGGAATAGAGGAAGGATTAGAACCCAGACATGGGACTCTAGAGTTCTTAACCATTCCGCTATCCTGTGAAATTTACTTCCATATCCACTGTTTTCCTAGGGTGAAGGAGAAGTGTTACCCAGAAATCCCAGATCCTAACAAGAGCAGCATCTTGTCACTGATAAAATCCAAGGTAAACAAATATGAGGAAATTCTTGGTATATAAAATCCCTAATAAGGAAAAATCCAACTTTGGGCTGTTGTAATGATGTTTTCCTGAACCCCTTCAAATTAGAATCATTTCTGGTCCTATATCTATGAGATAGGTGACTGAAGAGGCTGGAGGTGTAGCTCAGTGGTAGGGTGCTTACTCAACAGGTATAAGGTCTGGGGGGTCCATCCCCAGGACTGAGAAAGAGCTATGGAGAAATGGGGGGGGGAGAAGGATTGGAGCAGGGGCCAGGAAGGGAATGAGAGGGAGGGAGAGGAAGAGGGAGAGAAGGAGAGGAAGGCTGGGAGGGGAAGAAGGAAGAAGTGAGGAAGGAAGGAAAGAAGAAAGGAAGGGAGAGAGAGAAGGGAGGGAGGGAAGAAGAAAAGAGCAAAAGATAGAAGAAAAGGAAAGGAGGGAGAAAAGGAAGAAGGAAAGAAGGAAAGAAAGGAAGGAAGGAAGGAAAGGCATGAAGGAAAGAAGGAAGGAAGGAAGGGAAGGAGGGAGGGAGGGAGGAAAGGAAGCAAGGAAAGAAGGAAGGAAGGAAGGAAGGAAGGAAGGAAGGAAGGAAGGAAGGTAGGCAGGAGACAAGGAAGGAAAAGGAAAATTAATAGGTTATTGGAGCTTTGATTCCTTCTGTTCAGGCAAAGCATTTAGTTTTCAACCCCATCTCCAAGCGCACTTGTGACCAGAAAGAAACATGAACCTCTCAGTGTACTTCACATGCCTTTTTCACATACACCTTTAGTGTACACAGGTATATTTATATTTACATATTCTTTTGTTTCCTATGTAGGAAAACCCTCATTTAACAATAATGAATGTCAAAGACTGCATTCCAGATGCTCTTGAAGTTATAAACAAGCCAGAAAGCACCAAGGCACAAGTCATGGGTACTGAGAAGCCATTCTTGGCGGAGAGTGAATTAACTGCCTACCTTTATCCCTTGCAAAAAGAGCACTCAGGCCCTGGGCCCTGGATCTGTTTCGAGAACTTTACTTACAATCAGTCAGCTTCTGACGCTGGTTTGTGTGGTCACATTCCAGTACCCTCAAAAGACCTACCGTGGCAACAAGGACTGTTGACCCAACCTGACAACTTACTAAATGTGTTAGAAGGAAACTGTGAGCAACCTCTGAGAGAAATCCCAGCTGGAGAAGCAAGTTTGAATTATGTGTCTCAACTGGCATCACCCCTGTATGGAGACAAGGACAGTTTTTCAAACAATCCAACCACAACCATGCCAGAGCCCTGTTCAGACTATAAAATGCAAATGGCGGTGCCAGCATGCCTTGCCTCGCCTCTCCCAAGCAAAGAGAGCAGCTTGTCCTCAGTGGTCCTTTTAGATCAAGGTGAACACTATCATTAACAGGATCTACCCCACACAGACACTGCGAGTAGCATGCTTGGCACCATGTTGCACCACAGGCTTTGGTCCTTTATCCCAGTGAGCAGTCTCTGCTTGCTGGTCTGATTTATATAAGAACACTGCAGTCTGGCTAGATTAAACACTAGAACTATGGGGCTCAGCATTCCCTCTGGTAGGCTTACTTCAGAAATAGTAGATAATGGGAACATGCTGGCCTTGTTGCTGCTTATTCCAGGCTCACCCTTAGCACAGTCTACTTTAACTTGACAGAAGGTTAGACATAGCCTAACCTTCCACAGTACGGAATGGGCATAGCCACTATTCAGGCCTTGCCCTCTCTGTACTGTGGAAGGGAGCTGTGGTCCTAGAAGCTCCATTTCCCATGAAAAAGAGTGTCATTAAATTTTACTCTGATATTTAATATCTTTAGGGTAAAGCAATTGTGTTAAATATTTAATAGGGACCACAAAAAGATTTATTACTGGAACATACATTGTCAACTCAAATTTACTGTGTTTAATGAAAAAGTTACAAACGTTGGACACTAACAGATATTAGACTTGGTTAGAAATTAAGAATTTCTAGTTTGTTGAGTCATTAACATTAACTTTCATTATTGATTTTCATTGTTATTATAAAGGGTTACTGTTTCATAAGTCAGGTAAATGAGTACATTTCTTTTTGGACAATGTCACCACTTCCTTGGCTCTCTCCCAGATTTTTCCCTTCCATCTCTGCAAAACTAACTCTTGAGGCACAGATCTAACCTAAAAAGTAAGATCTATGGATGAAACAATAAGATCTTCATAATTCTTACGTGTAACTTACTGTGGTAAGACAATAAGATTAATTTTCAACTACCTCAGAATAGAAAAGGAAAAAGTATCACTAAGTATTTCCATTGACATTTTATTGTTCCCATTTTTGTTCAAGAGCTCTATATGAACGACCCATTTCCACTTAGCACCCTTTGGACTCCACAGTAGGTTGTCTGGGTCAAGGAAATTCTCTCCATTTACATTCTTATTGTGCTAAACTAATAAGTCAACTGAAACCTCATTGTTGGCTGTAACTTGAGACACAACTTTGAAAAGTTTCATGGAGTGAGAAATTTTTGTTGGCTCTAGAGAAACTATCTCTTGAAATTACACTTGGTCCTCCGTATATGAGGATTCTCACCCCAAGATTAGTAATGTTTGCCTTTGCATTATTTTAGGTATTAGAGATGACATGGTATATAGAAGGATACACATAGGTTTTTTGCAAATATTACATAAACATGAAGATTTAGGTTTGGAAATGGGTAACTGCAGTAGACACCACCGTGGGATGACTGCATATGCAAAATACTGGGTAGATACAGAATAGGTTTTAACACATGTAATTCCTTACTCTTCCCATCAGCCCATCCCTAATGTTTGTTACATTTTATAAAACAAATGGTTTAAGGCCCCCAACTTCTAAGTGTTCTTCTCATTAACACAAGGACAGACATCCCAACAAAGCGAAATATGCAGCTTCTGTGAGAAGCTGCTCCTGTGTTCATCCTCGCATCAATGGCCGTCCCTTCACCTCTGTCCACAGACGCAGAACCGATTTCCCCCACACACATCCCGACTCCTTGGAAAGCTGAGGAGTATCTGAAGCTCAGGATGCAAATGACAAAGTAGAGCGCTCAGAATTTGTGGGCCTGAAAACATTTGTTTTAAGGTTTCTTTCATTTTGCCAGCTGCTGTGTGTGGTAGAAATGACTCTGATTATGCATGTAGCTCTGCTACTACCTAATGTTACCCTACAGAAATTATCCACAGCAGAATATACCTACACAAAGCAGTAGTTTTGTTCAAACTTTTCAGCCTCTTCTTCACAGCCTTTTGTTGAAAAAAATAACATCGCACAAAGCAGTGTTTCCTTTGGTTTGATAGTTGTGAAAAGACTTTTGCTCAGTATTGAAATCACACATCCTCCTTTGTTAATTATGTTTTTCATTTGAAACGTACCCAGAAAATGCCAATGGCACTGATTTGTGTATGTATTCTTCCATTTAGGTTTGGTTTAAAAAATAATCCATAGTCTTGACACTCTTTTACTGTTGCAGAAAGTCTTAATTAAAACATTTCACCATCACATCATTGTGTTCTATCTACCTTGATGAAATCAATGTCTAACTATTACTCAATATAGACAATATTAATCACTTCATGGACTACTAAAAAATTAAGTTCCTAATACACTTAAACCATGCTAAGCTGGGCGCTGGTGGCTCATGTCTGTAATCCTAGCTACTCAGGAGGCTAAGATCTGAGGATCATGGTTCAAAGCCAACATGAGCAGAAAAGTCCATGAGACTCTATCTCCAATAAATCACTAGAAAACCGGAAGTGGCACTGTGGCTCAAGTGGGAGAGCGTTCGCCTTGAGCTGAAGAGCTGAGGGACAGCGCCCAGGCCCAGAGTTCAAGCCCCATGACCAATCCCCCCTACCCCCCCCAAATCAGCCTCAGCAGCATGTGACCTGAAACCAGTGTGCATCAGTTCTCAGACATGCACTCAATTTACTGTATACTTCTGAGAACCAGTGGCTTAAATTAAATCTTCCTGAAATGCAGCAATATACCAACAGCAAGTGCACAGGTACATAATTTCGTGTTCACACTATCTGTATGATTAGAGTTGTGGCTTCTTCCTCAATGTTTATAACAACCAGATATATTGGAATTAAAAAGGGTTTGGTATTATATATCATGTTAGTATTGCTTTAAGGAAGTCCTATTCAGAAGCTTATAAGTTTATATTCATGTATCAGTAGAAGCATTAGGATTAAAAGAAAAAAAATTACTACACAAAAGCAGAAATATCAGCCTCAACATTACACCAATGGCTGGGTTTAGCCACATCAAAACACATTTACTGCACTTGTAGCTCATGCCTATAATCCTAGCTCCTCAGGAGACCAAAATCTGAGGATCACAGTTCAAAGTCATCCTGGGCAAGCAAGTGTTTGAGACTTTCATCTTCAATGAATCACCAAAAAGCTGGAGCAGTGCTCAAGTGGTAGAAAGCTGGCCTTGAGCAAAAAAAACTTGGAGACAGCATCCAGGCCCTGAGTTCAAGCCCCAGGACAGGCGCGAGCGTGCGCACGCACACGCACACGCGCGAACACACACACACACACACACACAAATACTCCCCTATCCCTCTAAGTTATTTTGAAGAAAATAATGTTTCCTTTGGAAATACTTTAATAATTTCTCTAAATAGGCTCTAATTTTTCCAACAAGGCCATAAATACCTTAAAAAATAAGATTCCCAAGGAAGACGGCAGAAGTGCAGGTGGGGTCTAACTGAGCTCTCTCCAAGAAACCAGTTTTAGCATTGCAATGAAACGTACATAGCTAGAGTCATACCAAGTGACCCTTAATAGGACAGAGATTTGGGGCCAGAGAAGAAGTATTCAGGCAGCCCGCTTAAGTAGCCAGACCTGAGCACTGTGGTGGCCAGACAGAGTCAGGACAGAGTGTGCATGGCTTTTAACTCACCTCCAGCACAACTGGATGAGTAGAAGCCAAAATCCACATCCTGCTGGCCACAGATGGACACAGATCACAGACCATTCGAAAAAGCAAGAAAAACCTCCTCAAAAGACATTCTCACTCCTCACAGAACAGCTTATGGAGGGTAGAGCCTCCTTTCCGCCCCCAGAAGAATGCCATCTTTGATACTGGCATTGACCCTGCCAGAGCTGTTAGCAGGTAACTTGGGCTGGAAAAACAGGGGCCGTGGCACCAATTTTTTTTTTTTTTAAACAGGGCAAAGGAATCTGAGCAATGAGAGGCAGCTCTGGCTAGGGGAAATGTCCTGCAGCTCAGGAGGAAGCTTTACCTAGGGCAGGGCTTTATCAGGTGGCCCCGCCCCTCTACAGTCAACAGTAACATTCTATTCCAAGAGCAGCTAAAACTGCAGTTTAGCTGGCTGCTGGAATTAAAAAACCAACAATCTGTAAAATCTCAATTTAAAAAAAGTACATAAAAAATGGATAGGCCCTAAAAGCTGAGAAGCTCTCCAGGCTGGGCCAAAAGAGATGCTCAGGAGCTAGACCTTCTGGGAAAAGCCATTGATTCCAGGTAAGTCACAATCCCACTCACACCCAAGCTCACTTGCAGACGCCAAGCTACAGAAACAAGCCGCCTCCTTCCTGTGTCACACACAAAGCAGATCACCCTTCAGCTAAATTAGTCTGGGAGGAGACACAAAGATCCCAAGTCTGTAATGTAGAACTTTTTTCTACATGCTCAAACAGAGAAACCAGCTAAGCCACAAAGAAAACTGACCATCACAAGGAAATCAAAGGCTCCATCAAGAGACTGGATAGCTGGCATAGGGCACCCCAGACCCCCAAAACAAATTGAATATTTTTTCTAATTGTTTTTTTCCTACTCTTTTATTATTTTTATTTTCCCCATTTTTCTTCTTCTTTGCTGTTCTGTTCTGAGGAACCTAAGCAACTCCATTTCACTTAAGACCCCCATCTCAGTTCTGCAACTTAACCCTTGACCCACCTCAGCCCCAATGCTAGGAATTAGGACAGCAAGCCTTGCACAAACAATTCTCAGAACCACAGATGGTGTTTTCTCAAGACAGTATGTCAAGGTATCTGAAATTCCAGAATTGCCCCTCCTGGGGTCTGGTGAGCATTATCTAAACCAGACACCCTGCAGTTTAGCACCTCTCCTCTTGAGACTCCCCTGTGGTGCAAGCCAACCAGTTTAAAGTATGTCAGCCCCCTTGAGCTAACCAACAACTTGTTTCTGGTCCTTTCCCACTTTGTAGTGCACCAATCATACTACAGAGTTGTTTTATGATTTTCCTGCAGTTTGTAGTCATTTGTTACAAGAAGTTATGATGTATGCAAAGCCCTTGCCTTCCCTAAAAAATGTATAAAAAGTGCTGTAACCATGGGCTTGGGGCCTCTCAGCGTCACCAGCTGCTGCCATGTATGGGGGGTGGGGGGAGGGGTGGGGTGGGGGGGAACCAAGCTCCAGCTTGCAATAAAGACTCCTTTGCTTTTACATTGGTGACCGTCTCTGGTGGTCTTTTGGGTAAGGATTTCCGAATTCGGCTTTACAGTTCATTTCTAGATACACTAGATTACTAGGCTTCTTCCTTCATTGTGAACATACTTCAGATCATATTTTGATTACTTCTCTATTTCTCAATCATATTTTTATTTTTAGTATTATTAGTTTATTCATATACCTTTTTAAAGTATTTTTTTTCTTGTTCCCCCTCCCCTTTTTTCTCTCTGAATTTAGGTCTTAGTTTTTTTCCTTCTGTTCCTTTTCTTCTCTACATTCTGTAAGGTCCGCCCTGGATGGCAAGCAGACTCCACCCTCCTCGCAGCAAAGTCTCCACCCATTACCTGCGTTACCTAGGCAACTGGGACACCTGGAAGAGGTCACATCTGCATCCACTGAGGTCACATCTGAATTTGATGTGGCCACACCTTTCCCCGCCCATACCCTACATAAGGCCTAGCCCAGGCCCAGACGCTCTCTTGCTCTTGCTTTGCTCTTGCTCTCTTGCTCTCGCTCTTCTTTTCTGCTCTCACTCTCTCTCTCGCTCTTGCTCTTCTTTTCTGCTCTCACTCTCTCTCGCTCTTCTTTTCTGCTCTCTCTCTCTTGCTCTTCTTTTCTAGCTCTTTTGCTCTTGCTCTTCTTTTCAAGCTCTTTTGCTCTTGCTCTTCTTTTCTAGCTCTTTTGCTCTTGCTCTTTCTCTTGCTCTTCTTTTCTAGCTCTCTCTGCTCTTTCTCTGCTCTAGCTCTTTCCTCTCTTTCCCAGCCACGTGGAGTGCCAACCTTGCCTGGTCCCAGCAGGTCTACTGAATAAACGTACCCCTCACCTGAATACCACGTGCGTGCTGGTGCAGTTCTTAATCGGCTACCTCTTTTTAAAAACCTAACACATTCCTCTGCTCTTATTTTCTCCTCCTATTTTTCATATCTCTTAATCTTTCTCGTAATTTCATCTCAACCTATTTACCTTTATTTCTGGTCCCTCATTCCTTTTTTATTTTCTTTAGTCTGTGATCCCTAGTTGTTTGTCATTGAGCTAGACTGTATCTGTATTCATTATGGCTGTGTCAAAGTGGTTTTATCATGTTATCCTTTGGTCCAGATTGCTTTAAACCTCATGACAGATTTGTTTACTGATTATAATTATATATAATCCCCACTCCTAATCACAATACCGCTCCCCTAACAAAGAAAAGCAGAGATAGGGGAATATCTATTTCTATTTTGAACCTCTAAAATCAGTGCAATTACAGGGCTCAGGGTTGGTTTTTGTCTTAAAACTATGATCTGTGGTGGTACTGGATATGTTTCTTATATCCAAAAAAGGAGAGTGAAATTATCTATGATGTGAACCTCTAAAGTATGTGCAACTACAGAGCTCTGTGTTGGTTCTTGTCTTAAAATTGTGTTCTGGTATGGTATTGGATTTGATTTCATTTCCAAATGGGCAGAATAAAACAAAGAAACACAAGAAAAATGACAAGTCAAGGAACCTCAATTCCCACTCAAAAAGGCAACAGTGCAGTCAATGGAAAACCTAGAGGATAGCTCTCAAAATGCTCTACAAACAATATTGGTAAACATGCTGAGTGAAAAGATTGAAAGCCTGAATATGGGTATGAGCAAACATGTTGAAGCTAGTCAAAAATTAATAGAGGAATTCATCGAATCCACAAACAGAAAGCTGAATGAATTTCCAAGAAGTAAAGGGAGTCCAATGAAAGTATAGCCACTCAGTTAAAGGATTTGAGAGAAAACACTGAAAACCAAATCAAGGAAGACCATACAAGATCTAAAACAAAGTTTCAACAAAGAAATTAAAGCCAATCTCTGGAATTGAAGATAGTCTAGACTTTAGAAAGAACAAATATTCCAAACAAATCCAAGAAACAAGACAGATCCCTACAAGAAATACCAGACACAATCAGAAGGCCTAATTTAAGGCAAATAGGTATTGACGAGGGCCTGAAGAGGAAGCTAAAGGAATAGGAAATATATTTAATGGAATCCTAGCAGAGAACTTCCCGAATATGTAAAAGGATAGGCCCAAGATACAAAAAGCCTTTAGAACCCTGAACAGCCCAGACAAGAACAGGACAGCCCACCACCACATTGCAATCTATACAGAATCAATAGAGACCAAGGAAAGGATCCTTAAAGCTGTCAGGGAGAAAAGATCAATCACCTGTAAGGGAAAACCAATCAGAGTAACTCTGGCAGGGACTGTGAAAGCAAGAAAAGCCTGAAATGAGGCATGCCTCACCCTAAAGACAAACAACTACCAAGAATAGTGTACCCAGCTAAACTCTCCACAGCAAAGAAAAATTGAAACAATGTATCTCCACAAAACCAGTATTACAAAAGATACTTAAGGGCCTCCTACATATAGAAAACCAATAAGAACACAATAAAGGCAGAGAAACAGGCCCCTAAACAGAGAATCAGATAATCACAGTAAGAATCAGATAATCACAGTAAGAATTAACCAGGCACAGCTCCTAAGGAGGATAACATAGCAGTAACTACCAAATACCTCTCAATCCTAACTCTTTTAATATTAACGGGCTTACCTCTCCAATTAAATGGCACAGGTAGACTAGTTGGATTAAAAAGCAAGATCCATCTATTTGCTGTCTTCAAGAGACACATCTTGCCCACAGAAACATATTGTGAAAGGCTGGAATGAATTTTATCAAGCAAACAGCCCCCACAAGAAAGCTGGAGTTGCAATACTATCAGATAAAATAGACTTCAAATGAAAATTAGAAGAGATAATACATACTAATAAAGGTATCTACTACAGGAGGATGTAACAATTCTAGATATCTATACACCAAATGCTAGAGCACCCAAATTCATCCAACTAACACTACTTACCCTAAAATCATGCATAGATCCAAACATGTTGATTGTTGGTAACTTTAATATACCATTGTTGCCTCTCGATAGATCAAGCCAGCAACTCAGAACTGAGAAACCTCAGAACTAAGATATAGAACCAACCCAGATGCTCTTCCATAGATGAATGAATGAAGAAAATGTGGTATATATACACAATAAAATTCTATGCTTCCTTAGAAAGAATGACATCACCCCATCAGTAAGGAAATGGAAAACCTTGGAAAAAATCCTATTAAGTAAGCCAGATGCAAACAAACAGGCTCCATGGTTCCCCTCATTTGTAATAATTAGTTTGTATCTAGGACAGTCCTAGCAGAGGAGCACAATAGCTCAATAGCTATGTACATAGGACCATAAAAAATGATGCTAACTGAAATGAGCTCCAAGATATGGAAATAAGTTTATTGTTTTTTTAATGTACTGTGTGAAGTTTTTTCCTTTGGTTTATCCCCTGTTGTCACTGTCTTTTATTTTGGTACCTTGTATATATGATGTTCATCTGATTTGGGGAAGGAAAGGGAAATAACAAAATGTTGAGACAAAGGACAAAGACTGAACTAATGCAAATGCACTACTCACAAGACACCATGTTGGAAATGACCTTTACAATATGAGGGAGAATTGAGTTGGGGGATGAGGGACCTGGGAGAAAATGGGCTGAGGAGAAATGTACTTATTTCTTATGTAACTATAACCCCTCTGTACATCACCTTTACAATAAGTATACCTTAAACCCAACTCATAGTTCCTTAGAGATGAAGGGCATTTTGGTGGTAAGATGGACTGGCATTCATGACCTGTAAATATTGCACAGTCTACAGAGCAATCTTCAGTTGTGTACAGGGAATCCTGATAACTCAGAATGGGAGCAGGGCTCTCTAGTCATAGGCCTGAATGCTTGCTGACCTTGTAACAATTAATCTGTTAATTATAGTCAATGTCATTACCTATTAGAAGAGAGTCAAGTTGAACTGGGTTGTAGTTAACATTGCTAAGAATAAGTTAGCTTCACTTCAAAGAATTTGGAAAACGTATTAAGACATTACATGAGGCAGAAGATCTAAAAACCTTTAACTGATGGCAGTAAAAGCCCTCAGAATTTTTATATACCTTCAGCATTCAATTTGAAGGATTATGCATACATATTTCACTTAAGTTCTCTAATATAAACATAAAGAAACAAGTTTTAAATATCTTAATTTTTAAAATATTCAAGTAGTGCTTTGAGTAGTTTATATACTAATCAGTTCTTTAAATAAACAAATGATCTTTTAATGTTAAACGACATTCTGACTTTTTACAGATGAATGACAATGTGTTTCTTATTTTGGAGACAACTGTATTCCTCAAACACACAATTAAAAAAAGATGGGAAAAAATAATTAAAGTGCCTAATGCCTAACATATCAAAAACAAATCTGTTCTTAAGGTGCAACACATTTAACAAATATCACATATCCTAGGTTTGACTCTGAATTTTATCCTCCAGAATTGTTTTGCCTGTGGTATGCTTTTCTACCACTAGGCAGTTTCAGGTTAGGCTATCTGATCAGGCCTCCATGAAAAATGGAATACTTCCCACAGAAGGCATCTTCACTAGATTATTATCAAAAGTATCATTTCCTCAAATTTTCAGAACTGATTTTATTTAGAAATACTTCTATCTTCCAAACCCTTATATTCTCCGATTTTTATTAGCATGTATTAATTGTACAATGTAGGGGATTTGTCACATACATCTATATTCTTTTCTCATATTCACCCCATAGACTACTGTTTCTTAGCCCTTTCCCCATCCTTTCTTGCAATTTTTAAACTCAGGTTTTATTATGGCCTTTCCATATATGCATACAATATACTGTGATCATCTTCTGCCCTATCACCTTTGCTCCCCACCTCCCTCTGGTTTTCTTCACTAGTCTTCCACGTATGATCACATGCACTTTAAAGTCCAGCTGCCACATATAAGAGAGAATACTGCAGTATTAGTTTGAGTCTGGCTTATTTTGCTGTATACATTTTCCTTCAAATAAAATTTCGTTTTTGCTCATGGCTGCGTAACTCACTTGTGTATATGACAATGTAGATATATTTGATTAAATTGTGAACAGGAGCACCACCAGTTTAGAAATTTTAAGTACATTTTATTAACAATGTATCCCTTTGATAAGATTATGTTTCAGGAGGCTTTTAATGCCCTTGACATAAACTGTACACATTATACAAAAACAAGAAAACCACAACAAAAAAATCAGGGTGAGCAAAAACATTTGGGGACAAATCTTATTTAAATTATACACAACTCAATGAAATATTCTTACGGAAAATATATAAATACTTTTTGTTTCTATGTTACAGTTATACAATATAAATCAGATTTCAATGTCTGTTCAGTGACCTACAAACACCAGAACCTCCAAATATGTAGCAGCGTATTACTAAATAAAAAGAAATCATGTGGTTATAGAACATTAAAGTCTGAGATTTTTTTCACAACCCCTTACTATTTTTCAAAACTAATTTACACCAATTTTTTTTACAATGCATTCTAAGGGTTTCTGACAGGTCAGTAAATGGAACATATTTCAACAATCATCCATCAACTTTTCTTCACTCCCCGCCTCTTGCCCCAAGATTTTGCATTTTGTGCTAAATCAACCTGGTTAAGTGGCAAAATAGTAAGATTTTTTTGGCATCAATTATAATTTTCAAATTATTTTATAAAGAACATCAAACAATATGTGCAATTTATGCATGCCATGGAATAGTTATAAACTTAATTGTAAAAAATATTCCAATGGGGGAAAATTCCATATTCTATGAATTATCTAAACCTACTATGAATGAAAACTACCCAGGGAACCTAGAACTAAAAGAAAAAAGAACTTTTCTGGAAAGATTCTGAAATCTTATAGATTCCACTGTTCTTCGATAAGCACTGCTATTAATTTCACTGTTGTTTTCTGATGAAATTCTCATTGTAGTGACATTCTTGAAATTAAGATGGTAACAAGGTATTTTACAAATACAAAGACATAGGGACCTTTACCAACTATATTTTAGAAAATCTGAAATGGTCATTCATTTCTAACACTTCTTCTTAAAGGTCTCTCAAGTAATTCTCCTCTTTGATTTCCCATTTAGTTGACTGTTAATCTGAGAGAAAAATGGAAGCATAGACAAAGTTTGGGGGGAAAACCAAAATAACACAAAGCCCTTACTTCCAAAGAACATTTCCCAAATCAATTTACAACTTCTTTTCACACAAAATTAGCACCTCACTCTTACCACGCAAAAATAATTGCAGTTTTAATTTGAATGACATACAGTTTTTTTTTTATTGCTTGTGATCTGTGCTTTCATATGGGGACAAAAGGTATCCTCTAAATGGAGTGAAACAAAAATTTGTTTAAATAGCAGCAGACAAATCTAAATAAGCACTGACATCTCACTGTTGAAAACTCTGCCACTGAGCCATGCCTTGAAAAACTCACCTTTAATCATCTCAAGCTCTAGGCAGAAGAGCTGGAAACTATTAAAGCCATGATTTCTGAAGGAGTTTTCTATGCATTATTATACCAATAATGTATAGATTTCTAAAAAACCTCTTTTAACATTATTGTCTTACAAAATGTCCTTATGCTACTAATCTTTATCGAAAAATGTTAATTAGGGAGAACACACTTCCTACTTTCTACTCCCCAACTTACCTAAGCACAAATGGGATAAACATGTGAGAAATTTTAAGAGTATATTCAATTATGAATACTAAGTTTCTAATTTCATTATCAGTATTTTCTTAGTATGTGAAACTGAAATCTATTTTTGAAAAAAGTTCAATTAGAAATGATAATTCACTTTACAATTAGAAATTCAGTTTACAACCAGTATAACTGTTCCAATTCCTCCAAATTATTCAGTAATTATCAAGTGATAGAAATTTATATGGACTAAGATTAATCCTAAAATCTTTAAAAAAACATACAGTATTGACATTATTTTGGTGTTCTATAGTGTGGGAATATCTATTATTTATAGATAACTTTCTCAATTATTTCTATTATTACTGACACCATTCTTAAGACTTTTCTGCTATAATTTAATATTCTTAAACACCTAAGTTAATCACTTGGCACTGCGTGTAGTTTTCATCATAAACATCTACTTTTGTACAAGCAAATACTTAAAGAAAACATATTAGACCTGTCAGTAAAAATATGGATAAACCAAATAGCACTATAAATTTAAACACAGATTTCTGAGTATATTGACAAAGCTGAGTATCTTCCAATAGTAAGTGCTACAGGCAGGTATGATGACATACATGTCTTTCAAAGTAACAGTCAAACAACAACAACAACAATAACAAAACCTGTTCAGGCTAATAGTAACAGCCTTCTTTAGGATGAATGACAGGTGGGGTACAAGGATGGAGGGCTGTCTGTGACAAGAAAAGAATTATTGACTTTTGAGAGATTAAACCACAGAATTTTATATTCTATATTAACTGAGGTAGTGTTTAAAGTGAATGTCTAAAATATGCTAATCCCATTATGAGTAATACTACTACATTACTTCCTTTGGAATTTTAACCACTATTTGGTTTAGTATCTCTGATGTTTGGTTCTCTGGAAAGGCAGTTTTATTTGTCCAAGACCAAAGATCAAGGTGACAGGCAACGTTCTTAGAAGTACTGTTGACATTTAAATAAACACTTGGGTTCAGTGGTAAAGTTATTTGTTTTACTTTCACTGAATTTTATGAGAGAGAAGACCACTTTTTAACATAAGCAGCAGCTTAGAGCCCTTATCTGCCTTGTTTTAATGTAAATTGCTACACAGTGCACATGAGAACAACTGAAGTGCAGTCCACACGGTGTTAGGAAGTGAGATGAAATGCTTCATCCCAATGGGAGCTTTCAGTGCTAGGAAGTTAAAAATGAAAACAAACATCTCTGCGAGTTACGTTTTCTAGTTCACAGGGTCCTTTACAGAGATCTCAAAAGAACAAGACCATTACAAAAAGCATCTGCAACATAGGAAAATAGTAATCAATGTTCTATGACTGTGTCAAAGCTGATGTGTAATTATAAAAATGGTCTACAGAAACGAATTAAAAAAGGGTCCTAATCAGTCCAGCTGGAGTTTTTCTATTTATATGTAGATTTCAAAAAAAGACAATCCTTTCACTTACAAGCATTATAAGGATGGTGGTCATGCTATCTTTATATACAAATTTGCATATATGTTTGACTCTTGTAAAGGTTTCCAAATATCTTTATACGTACACAAGTCAGACAAACAAAACCTTGCCCCCCATAACTTAAGAACTTCACAAATGTGATAAAGGCAGTAAGTGTATTCTTAAACTCACCTATCACTACCTTTATTTAGTTTGTGCAAAATATGAACACTGATAAAAATTAAATTACTGAAGCTTTAAAATTTAGTAATTAAGGCTTTTCACTACAATTTGATTAATGAGTTTCAATAATGATTTTAAGGATATATGGCTCTTCTTTTCCCATGGAATGTGTAAATTGCAGGCACACACAGCTCTTGCTCCAGATTCAAAGTATTCTTTAATGCTTTCCTTTGCTCTAGGCTAAACTAACAGTGCTTATTCAAGTCCCTACTTAAAACGATGACATAGGAAGTAGATGAAAATGGAAGTCTACCAGAAATGTATATATTTCTTCAAGTGGGAAATATTTTCAATTAAACTACAAAATGTTTTGTAAATTTTAATCACAAACTGTAGTGAAAAACCTTACTTGGCTTAAACAGCCTATAATAATACATTGAAACATAACTGGAGAGATGGAAAACAACTTAGAATTTTTATGCAGTCTAATAACATAAAAAAATAACTTAAAGAGTCCTAGATTGCTGAGGCTCTTCTTTCACTTTGAGGTTATAAACCTCTGAAGTAGTGTTACAAACCTTAAGAAAAGGTGGAAGGGCCGAGGTTCACTCTCTAACACCAGCAGTTACAGCATACCCCATCCCGTGCCTCACAGATACTGACTCCTGGCTTCCACAAATCAGTTAACAAACAAGGCATCTTTGTATTTACCCCAAAAAGGAAAAAAAAAAGAATTCAATATTAACTGTGTGATGGGTGCTTTTATATTTCCTATTATTGATCCACTGTCATTAGGCCTTTAAAAATGAAAAAAATAGAAAACCTACATAGGTATTCAGTGCTTTGCTCTTGTATATGATGGTAACTGAAATTCTTAAACTTGGTAAGAATCAGGAACCCTTCAAAGGGTTCAATAAGGGAGAGAAAGAAGTTGATTTGGTTAGGAAGTCAGCAGTTCCAACTGTTCAGGTAGCAGTACTTGCTGGAACGGTGCGCAGAAGAGACTTTGGTCTTTGCTGCGCAGTCAGTCCTTTCTGAGGCTTTTGGGGTATCCACAAATATGAATATATATAGCATGTATCTATATTCATCATAAATAAGAGGTCAGGATTCAGCAGATGTATCAATTATAGGTTGCTTTGGTGGTATTGCCAACACAGCCTCTGCTTCTTCATGCATCTAGGAAAAACGTGGTAAATTATTAAGACCTTTTACAGAAACAGCACAAGATGGAATGATTCTGGAAAGTCTTCAGACATACAAATCCTTACTTGTAAAAACTGTACATCTTGAAATAATTCTTGTATGAACCTCCGACACTGAAGTCTAAATGTGCAGTGTGACAGCAAGTGGGAAACTTCAGAATAAAGACATATGTCATCAAACGTTTGGGGGTACTTCTCCTTAATTCTAAAATGAAAGAAAAGTCCATGGGATGATACAAATTGTAATCATGATTCATCCAGTTTTCTTCCAATATATAACTTTTATTTTTTTAAGGTTACCATAACCTTAGTGCTTCTGATAAAGTTAAAAATATTCTCATTAGTATAAGAAATCACATTTACATAAGCCTAGGACACTCAAGTATTGTCAAAATCAAATTTTACAACAAAATTGTCAGACTAAAGTTATAATATCTTTAACTATCTGAACTTGTCTTTTAATATTTCAAACTGTGACTTTTGCTGGAGAGCAGCTTAAAATTATCCATTGTGGCAGATATGAACTCTGCCCAGAAATCTGCAGAGGGGTGCTGGCACCTGCATTACTTTTAAAAGCCCTACAGGAGACCTTACAGTGCATTTCTTTTGAGAACCACTACTTTAAATAGTGCAAATACAGATGTTGACAATAATGTCAAAATTTCCTTTTGTCATGGTGCTGTAAGTTAGGAAAAAAAGTCTGTAACACTAAAGAGAAATTGGAAACAAAATCAATTAAAAAAATCACCTTTTTAAAAATTGAAGTCTGCATTTTCTCAGACATTTGGTTTTTGGATTAAATCTCTTAAAAAGTCAAGTGTTACAGCCATTAATAATTACCGTGTCATAAACAAATTGAGAATGTAAAGGCTGTGCTTTTAAATAAGGTATTTTGAAATTGTCTTAAATTCTTCATTCACATGGCCACGTAAATATGTTTTAATAACAAAAACTAATTTTTTTCAAAATGTAAAAACACTAACACAGTGGCATTGTTCTAGACAGCTTTTCTCTGTGTGTATGCTGGTCCTGGGGCTTGAACTCAGACACTGTCCCTGAGCTTTTCACTCAAGTCTAGTGCTTGACCATTTATGGCACAGCTCTATTTCCAGATTTTTGGTGACTAGAAAGAAGAGTCTCACAAGCTTTCTTTCCAGAGTTGGCTTTGAAACTCAGATCTCAGCCTCCTGAATAGGATTTATAGGTTTCAACCACCAGCCCAGTTCTGTTTTAGAGATAACTTATATTTTAATGTCTGGCTTAATGGATAAGAAACAGATTCTCATTCTTGCTTTTGTGTTCCATCTGTTGAAGTACATACAAAGTGTAACAAAATTCAACCTCATACAGATGTGTTTGAGGTGCTGATAAGCTAACTTCTTAAGTATTTCAAGAATCTTACAAATAACATTCACGCACAGTTTACTCACGTTAGAAGCCCAGTTTCATGACACTTGGTGGAAACTGAACTACTCAGATTGACAACTAATCTTAGAACTTCTTTGCGAAGGAGTATACGGCACATTGGTGTATCATCTGGAATTGTTTTAACACCTGAAAAGAAGATTTTGAGTGTAAAGTTACTTTAAAAACTGAAACCAACTGCATTTTGTCTGCCACTAACCAAACTTTCTAATAAAAGCAGATGGCTGCCATACAAGTGAATGCAGGTACAGGTGCAATATTTAAGAACCTGCTGCTGCTAAAGGGTAGACGAATAAAGAGAAGCGGGGGGGGGGGGGGGGGGGGGGGGGGGGGGGGGGGGGGGGGGGGGGGGGGGGGGGGGGGGGGGAGGGAGAGGGGGGGGGGGGGGGGGGGGGAATTAAACAAGAATCCAATGTGATATACATAAAATTAAGAAAAGGGAAGGGGTGGATAGGGGAGGGGTGGGTGAGAATGCCAAAAGGGATGAAACTGATCAAGATATATTGTATTTGTTAAATGGCAACTCCTTTGTAGCACAACTATGTAAAGATAATAATGATAAAGGTATAAAGACAAAAAAAAGGTCTGCTAAACTACTTCACTAAAACAAAACTTGCCAGTTTTTGTTTAAGCTCATTATAATTTCTTTGTACTGATCCTGGGACTTTTTCTGCTCACAGCTGGCATTCTACCACTTAAACAACACCTCCTGTCTGGCCTTTTGCTGGGTAGTTGAAGGTAAGAGCCTCTAGGATTTGTCTACCCCAACTGGCTTCTAAGTACAATGATCAGATCTCAGTCTCCTGAGTAGCTAGTATTATAAACATGAACCCACTTGTGCTCTGGCTTGCTGAGTTTTTGAAATGACTTTAATTTTCAGTATTTATGAAAAACAATGACAAAAAAACCAAAAACCCAACCAGCTAAAAACCAGCTAACATTCATGATGAGAATTAAATCTAAAAGCTCACCTAGTAACAATTCTGTGCTCTTAGTGCTGCTTGCCGAGCCTTCTTGAGACACTCCATCACTGCATCCAGAAATCCCCGAAAACTTAGACGGAACTACTTCTAAGGGATTGTGGAGAGGTTGTTCACACCAATCAGAATATGGAATATCTTGAAGATCTGAAACAAATTTATTTAAAGAATTATAAATACTTTATTCTTGTTTACTCTCAACTCTAATAAAAGAGTATTTATAACAATTCTCTCAAAATAAGATTTTCAAAATAATTGAGATTACTTAGATATTGAGTGCTAACACAGGGTAATCTTAAACTTTGAAGACATTCTTTATTTTCCTAAATAACAATACTATAGCAATGTGATTAAAAATTCAAGTGAATAGAGAGCTAAAAGTGAAAACATCTGTTTTCTTTCTTTTCATCCTTCCTTCCCCATTTAAATACCTTTCATAGTAAAATGCCATTAAAACTTAAGTGTGTGTACATGTGTGTACATGCCCCCCCATATACATACTTCTTCAGGTCTTTGGCTTAATTTTCTTTCTTGATCTTGTGTTATATTAGCAGCATTGAAGTGTATTATTTCCTGAGTTTTCCCTTTTCCACTGAACAGAATCAATATAAGAACAATGCTTTTCCTACATAAAGCTCAGTTCATTCCCTATAATTTTATTTACTATATGACCTACATATTGCTAAGAGGATTTTGAAGTAAACTAACATTTAACTTCAAATGTTTGGGGGTTTAATTTTTTTCCCCTGGGAACTTACTTACATGGAGCAACTGGAAGTCAGAAAATCATTGGTTTTCCTTTCTAGGAACTAACACTGGACAACCTATAAAAATCACACAACCCAAGGCTGGGAAGGCGGCTCAGTGATAGAGCGCTTGCCTTGCATGCATGAGGACCTGGGTTCGATTCCTCAGCACCACATAAGCAGAAAAAGCTGGAAGTGGTACTATGGCTCAAGTAGTAGTGCTAGCCTTGAGCTGAAGGGTGGAGGGATAGCACCCAGGCCGAGTTTAGGCCTCACAACGGACAAAAAATAAAAATAAAAAATAAATAAAAAAATTGCACAACCCTGATATTTTAAAAAATGTTGAAAATTGATTTTTACAAGTTTGACAGAGCACACACACACAATCAGCTAGAGGAGAAAACTTTTTAAAGGCAGGTCCAGTTTTCTTTAGCCTACAATATGAGAAGTATTTATTACCTCCTCCTACTTTGGTTTCCACAAAATAAGACTTATCATTCATCTAACTGTACTTGCTAAGATTACTGTCTATATCATACTAAATGGAAAATACTTTAGTTCCTTGGAAAATAAGATTTCTAAATTTAGTGCAGTTTAATATTTTGGTTATTAAAGAATTATGTTTGCCAAACATGTAAAAGTAACATATGTTAGTATGCACTGCTTTTTAAAATAAAACCACTGGGAAAGGTTCTTAAACTAAAGATGTACTTTAAAACTACTTTTCCTAAGTAACAATGAATAATCATGTTATTTTAGACTCAGCTTATGAACTACACTCAGCTTATGAACTACCAAGGGGAAATGGTAAAACATTCCTGGTTTGAGGAAGGGTACAATTACCTTTTCTCAGTTCTAGCTTTTCATTATAAAATAAACAAACCTCATTTCTCTAAGTAAGTAAGGTTCAAATATAATTCTCTCCTCTGATGATGCTCTTTGTATGAAGGGCATTAGTTATGAAACATATTAAATCACGCCAATAACATCTTAAATGAGATAAATATGTGCTACATGAAAACTCCAGAGATTTGATCAAAATAGGGGTATTATTTATACCAGCAGGATAAAGAGAACCAAAAACTCCTGGGATGGGGAAAAGAACAGCTAACTGACTTACTGTTCTTACTGATAGAGGATATGCATCTTATTCAGCTGAAGGCAAATTGTACACACCAGATTCCGAAGATTGACTTTCAAGAACTTAAATTCCATTCTCAATTAAGAAGAATTCCATGTAATGAACTTTAAACACATTTTCACTGGAGATACTTTATTTCAAGATTACTGTTAATTTGGATAAAGCATTTAGTCTATAAACTAAGTGGATTTACTTACAAAGGATGATGCTTAGTGTAAGCCTGTTTGCTTTGACTGCTTCCTCTCTTTTAAATTTATAGCATTCTAGAGCTTAGTCTTATTTTATATTTAAAAATGAAGGTAAGAAATTTAGCATAGCTTATACCCTAAACAAAATACACTGGAGCTGCATGCTTTACTCCCTGTAGTGCAAGATAAGGCTGACTGCAGTTGAATACCACTATGAGAGAAAGTACAAAAAGCTGTAAGCAAAACAAAATGCTGTAAGCAAAACATCCATTTGCCTTAACTCAGAAAAATAAATCATAAGGTTGTTGTTTTTGGTTGTTGTTGTTTAACCAGAAATCCATGTTATGGACTTTGAGGAGACGCCAGGAAATAATCTAACAGGCAGAGTAATGAACTTTGGGAGCAAAGAGACTTAGTTTATGGGAAATGTTAAGTTATTTCTAGAAAAAATTAAGCATTTCTATAGGGAAATCTATTGCTGATATTACAATTTCCAGCATTAAGGCCTGGATTAGTTATTTTGCTTATGCTGCTAATCTACCACTTGATTCACAGCTGTTTCTGGCCTTTTCCTAGTTAATCAAAGGCAAGAACCTCATGGATGTTTCTGCCTAGGCTGGCTCTGATCCTCAGATCTCTGCCTCCTGAGCAGCTACAATTACAGGCCTAAGCCAACAAAGCCTGTCTATTTCTGAATTTATAAACCCAGTTACCAACTAACTGTAGAATAGCAGAAGATGTAAAAGGAAGAGAACAAGGCTATTTTATTTAGGAATATGAAAGTGTAGTTATATAATTATTTACAATGTAAACTATTTACTGAGGGTTTAATACTAGGAAGGGGTCATTATTTCCAGACTTCAGCTAAAAATAAAACTATGGCTTGGTGAGATTAACTAGACGATACAAGATGAAATACCTTAGCAAGAGTGTCTTGGCTTTGAACCTAAGTCTCTTTGCTCCCAAAGTTCATTACTTTGCTATTAGATTATTTATTGGGGCCTCCTCAAAGTATATAAATTGGGCAAGAAAGCCAGATGGATAGGGTTCCACTTCATCTTTCCCCAACACCATCATCTGTATAGGTTTTATATAAACTTGTTTTTCACATAGATTTTAAGTGAAACATTTAATCCCATAGTCAACCAAATGTGAAATCCATCACTGTCTCTTTGGATCCTCCTCTCCCCAATGTAGTTTTTATTTACCTCTCAGCTTATCATCTTAATAATCCTGACCTTCAGAATGATGCCCTTACTTTTCCTTTTCATTTGTTTGTCTGTTGTGGAGGCTATTTTTATATTTGTCAATATTTTTTTCCGTAGTCACCTCTCACACTGGTTAGTTAAATATACTCGTAAGATTTCCTGCTGTAAGTTGGTTAAGTATATAATATAGCAAATGTGGCGGTATATATATTGGACCCAACAGAAACATATAATATTGAATTTTGAAAGGCTATCATTTTCCTTGTGCATGATTATTTAAAGGTTCAACTAGAATCCCTGCTACAAAATGCTTATCAATGGGCACATTATACTGTCCAAATTAAAAGATGTTCTGAATGTGCTGTTCCTCAATCTAACAGTTGGCATCACTAGAAAAAACTTTGGGGTGAAAGGTGGCTGTATCAAGACCAGGGCCTCTCAGACTGCAGCAAGTGTTTCTCTAGTCCCCAACCTTGTAATACTTGGCTTGATCACTCCCTGCTGCAGATAGCAAATAGGTTAAAACTAGCTGTGACTGCTCTATGGCTGGGTCATTCCAGGGCTAATCCCATATATATTTCATACCTAAGTAAAAGACAGTAGAGCAAAGCTTACTAGAAAGTATTTCATATATACCTATTGAGCAAGTAAATGAAAAAGAACTTATAGGAGCTAGAGAATAAATAATGTAACCAAATGTTCAAAAGTGTATCTTTTCTACTATGTGAAATATATCTTAACACTTTCCCAAATTCACAGAAAAAAATTATAAATAAGTGAAAATAATTATATCATGTCAAAAGGATCTACCAAACTCAGGCCTCACTGGGATACGGAATCAAAGAGAAGATTGCTATACTACTGCTTAATTTTATGCTATGTGTAGCATGCTTACATGCCACAATCCAATGATTTGGGAAGCACTGAATTATGAAGAAGCAATCTGGAAGAGCCAGAGAAATCTAATCACTACGAGGTTTTCCTGAGGTATCTAGATAATATTTATTAAGAAAAAGTATACACTCAATAACACTTGAAACACATTTATACTAATTTGAAACTGCTTATGTGTAACTTTTATTGATTCATATTAAAAAGAAAGGCCAATCTTGGTGTATGTATGAATACCCATATATGCACACATGCTCTCAAATATAAACCGAGAGCCTACTACATAGGTAGATATTAGAAATACACAATATAAAAAGTGCTTGACACTTAGGATGAGGTGGACTTCTCAGATAGACCATAGGCATCTGTGTGATGAACTTGCTTCTGTGTGAAGAGGGGAAGGGGTAAGAAAAGAACAGTGGGGAAAACATATTTCACAAGAATAGTGGGGAAAACACATTTTTCATGCCTAGCAGTTATTCAGTCAGTCAGTAGTGGTATGTCAATTGTAAAAGAGAAAAATGAGTGCTGGGAAGGTGGCTCAGTGGTAGAGCGCTTGCCTTGCATGCATGAGGCCCTGGGTTCGATTCCTCAGCACCACATAAGCAAAACGAAAAAAGCGAGAAGTGGCGCTGTGGTTCAAGTGGTAGAGCGCTAGCCTTGAGCTGAAAAGCTGAGGGATAGGCCCCAGGCCCAGAGTTCAGCCCCCCCCCCAAAAAAGAGAAAAATGATGAAAAACAACACTAGGTAAACCACAAAGAGTCTTGTGTATCATAAATGAATTATGATGAATGTTAGTCAAGAGTATTAAGGGTGGATTGGAGGAAATCACAATTAAAGGCTAAAACACTTATACTACAGTAGAGATACTGAGTAAGTATGAACTAGCAAGAATGGAGTAAGAAGGAATAGTCAAGAGGGCTGACAGCTGACTTGTGACTGACTGGAACAGACTCAAATGCAGGTGGATTCATCTCAAAGGAGAAAAATCACTGACCTGAATGACTACATATTGCACTTAGTTGGTTACTGGGCTGGAAACCCAGAATTTCAATACAGACACAATAGAGACAGTTATCATCTGTATGTTCCTGTAGCCCAGTATCTTCTGTACTGTCTAAAAACAGAGAAGCATCTGAATGGATTGAATTCATTATTTCCGTAAGACTCATCTGCTGTCGTAGCAAGTGAAAAGAGTTTTTTACAAGACCTCCAGTTCCAGATGGGAGACCTATATGTAAGAAAATATAAAATAGTCAGATGAGATAGTACCAAGGATACCTTCTATAAATTACTTAAACTGTATGGAAATTTAGAGAAGATCAAAATTCTTTTTATGATTTAACATCTAATTTTAACTGGGAAAAATAATTTGTTCTAAGTTATGATATAATTATAATCAGCATTTATTTATATTACATTAGTATGAGTTTTAAATATAAAATACAGTGTATCAGTTCAATTTTCCCCAGAATTTGCCTAAAGACAAGAAATAATCTAAGTTTAAAGACTTAAAAATCAAGATTATGAAGCTGTAAAATCTTTGGCTTGTATTCATATGTATAAAATATAAAATTTTATAAAAAATAGATTGTAAAATTTACAGAAACATTTTTTATCTTTCCTCATCCTAAACAGATGTTTCTTGAACCTATGAAGATTACTATTAAGCATTTTCCACGGACTTAAAAAAAAAAAGTATCATTTAGAAGGCAGGCACTTAATTGGAATAACAATTTTAAGTCCTTATTAAAAAAAAAAACATGAGGGGCTGGGAAGGTGGTTCAGTGCTTGCCTTGCATGCATGAGGCCCTGAGTTCAATTCCTCAGTACCACATAAGCAGAAAAAAAAAGCTGGAAGTGGCTCAAGTGGTAGAGCGCTAGCCTTGAGCTGAAGAGCTGAGGAACAGTGCACAGGCCAGAGCTCAGGCCCCACGATCGACCAATAAAGAAACAAAAACAAAAGGCAAAACTAAACAAAAAAAGAACATCCTCACCCCCCCAAAAAAAAAAAAAGAAACAAAAAAAAAAACTTGTGCCAGACTTGTTGATACAAGCCTAATCACAGGACTGGGAGGCTGAGGAGAGGATTATGAGTTACAGACAAGCATATATAGTGCAGCCTGTACTTACAGACCTACAGATTGAGAACTTGTCTAATAAAGGCTTCATTTTAAGTGTCTCAGTTACTTTGTCTAATTTTTTTTTTTGGTCAATATCAAAGTTGGAACTCAAGGCCTTGTGCTCTGCCACTAGAACTACAACCCAGCCTTGGTATAATTTTTTTAACTGATCCAAAAGTGTATTTACCTGAATTTTTAGTGTCATTCTATAAAAAACTTTTCATTTTTAACTTAATAAGTAGTCTCATGAAAACAAAGAGCATGCATTCATTACCTCCTGAATCATGGGCAAACACTCTTGCACCTCGATCATCATGTGGAGGTATGTTTTTTGTTTGAAAATAAGGAATATCCTTTACCTAAAACAGATATGAATCATAAGTCTTGGTACAAAAAGTCCACCTTATGAATATGAAGAAAATTAAGTAAAATATAATTAAAACAGATTTGCTATGTATATACATTATGAATGTACAATGGAAAGTTTATTAGCAAAGGAGAGATTGCCCAAAAAGACAAAGGACCAACTCTAAAACCCTTTTAGCATATTTTCAATGATCTAAATATATGTTAAAAACTGGTAATTTACGTTATTTAAGGTATTTAATTTGAGATGGTGGCACATGCCTGAAATCTCAGCTACTCAGGAGGTAGAGGAAGACTAGAGCTCACAGCCAGGCAAAGGCAGTAAGCGAGGTCCTCTCTCAAAATCAAAGTAAAAGGGTAGGGACATAGCTCAAGTGGTACAGTGCTTATCAATAAACCTGAGGTCCCAAGTTCAATCTTTAGTACTAGGGGGGGAAAACGTAGTCCTTTGAGCAAATGTGTATTCATCAGTACTATATATAATACCATGTAGACATCTGTGGGTATCTCCTAGAATTAGTACCAGTTTATATAACTGGGCATCAGATATGTTTACTCTAGGTGGAAAAAGAGGAACAAGTATGGAAAAACAAAGTCAGAAATACTAGTTTTTCACTGATAATACATAAATAAATCAAACATGGTGCTAATTTAGTATGAGAGAAAGGATGAAATTCTAGAGACTTTGTGGTACTAAATGCAAGAGTCTACAAGAGTTGACTAAAGAGTATAATTGAAAAGGTGAATTTTCATCTTAAAATTTCCTTAAGACAAAATTGCCTTAAAATTATCTTCCCCATAATTTACAACTTGCTCTAAGTTATAATTTCCAATAAACATTTAAGAGAAAACAATCCATCAGGTAATAAGAAAACAGTAAGATTTGTAATATGTACCTGAAATATATCATTGATATCTACTGGAAGCGCAAGACCGATGTAGTCATCTGAGCCACCATATGTAGCACTGGACACCATGGACCTAACCGAGGAGGATCGCTGGAGGGTACTTTGATTAATGGGACTTAATAAGTCTTCTTTATCTAATGATGCATAACTTAAAGCTTTCATAAACCTACAATGCCACAAAAAATTACATTAAGTCTCTTGATGTGTATTATATTTAAAAGGTGATTTCTATTTCTAACTTTTTAAACGTAGCTAACCAAATACTAAACAGTCTGTTTACTGGGATCACATACACACTTTTCATGCGATTGTTTCTAACACATTTATAAGATTATTTCTCTGTTGCTTTGTATGTCCTTCCCCCACGGTATAACTCCTGCTTTCACTGTATTTGATGTCGGTATAATTTGTGGAGGGGAAGGGAAAAAACAAATTGTTTAAATAGGGATACAGGTGGACCAATTCCAACAATGAGACATACAAGGAACTTTACAACTTTGGTGGGGGGGGGAGCGTTGGGTGGCGGGGGCAGGGGTAGGATGGGAAGGGATGGGAAGGGGAAACAAAGGAGGAGGCTACAATGCTTGGTAAGAAATGTACTCATTATCTTGCCCATGTAATTGTAACCCCTCTGTACAGTATTTTCACAATAAAAAAAATTAGCTGCTATAGCAATATACAAAAAAATCAGAAGTAACTGGGCACTGGTTGCTTACTCCTAAAATCCTAGCTACTCAGGAGGCTGAGATCTGAGAATTGTGATTCAAAGCCATCCAGGGCAGGAGAGTCTGTGAGACTCTTATCTCCAATTAACCACCACTGGGAGTGGCACTGTGGCTCAAGTGGTAGAGAACTTGCCTTGAGCTAAAGAGCACAGGGTCTGTGTCCAGGCTCAGAGTTCAAGCCCCACAGCCCCTCCCCCACCTACCCCCCACAAAAAATCAGAAGTAGTGTTGAATGTCAACAAAGACTATTGTTAAGATATCCCAGGTAGAAATGTACCTTACTCATGTAACTGCATCTTTACAATTAGAAAAAAAAAAAAAAGATAGCCCATGTAAAGGAGAAAAGTCAAGGAATTAGAAAACTTCAACATCTATGAGTAGAAAAAGAACTAACCTAGAAATAGAGGTACAATTCAAGTACTATCTTTTCAGTCACTTAAGACTACTGGATTTGCTATCACATAGCTCAAGACACATCTATTAATACCATTCACTATTATACTTAAGAAAAATAAGAGCAATTACTTATTAACATTCTAATTTTCAACAGATTTTATGTAACGAAATAAAATGGTGTAATTTATAAATATTACAAGAGATAGCCTTTCGTGAGGCACTGGTCTTTACACAACCACTTGTCACTAACAATTCCACAACAAATACTACAAATCGGTATTTCCATAAAATACACAACTGCCATATAGATTCATGTAACAGATATGGCTAATCCATTCACTTGGCATCTGCTTTATGTGTACAACACTATTCAAAGTTCTACATTCCTATGAATATTACTATTTTGAAAAGCAAGTGTGTTAAAATTGCCTCAATTAGCTTGATACTAAATCAACGAATTATTTCACACAACATATAACAAAGGCATCAGCAGTAGCTATTACAATTTTCATAGCAAAGTCATTCCTAATCTCCATCTAAACCCTACTCAACAGAAATTTCGGAATTTCATAAAAGAGGTCAGTGATTATTCTTACTATTACGTGTCCTTGACTTCATAAATCTCTTCAAGAATTATGGAAGGGGGGAAAACACTGGATTGTCTTCCTTTCCAATTTCTACTTCAATCAATATAGTTCTCATTTACATCTACTCTATGTATTATTTTTCTGTTGTAAAAAGGGATGCTTTTCTACTTAAAATGCACTATTATAAGCACTGATCTATCTAATTTCTATTATATGAGGTATCTGTATGTATGTATTATATGAGGTATTTGCCCAAATGGCAAATTCATGAATTACACTGCATAGATGTCAGGATGTTGGCTTTGTTCTGGATTAGTGAAGGAGTCAAAGCCAGATTCTTCTAGGTAGGTCATGCATTACATCATAATTTATTAAACTCTACAACAGGAGATAAAATTCAGTATCTGATATTAGTACCTCCCCTCAATTAAATGTAACACTATTCAAATTAGACTTTCATGTAAGAGAAAGATGAGTTTCATAAAACTACCAATGATAACAAGAGTAACACTTAAGTGTGTGCATGCATGTGTGCCAGTAATGGGGCGCGAACTCAGGGCCTGGGCGTTGTACCTTAGCCATTTCTGCTCAAAGCTGGTGTTCCATCACTTGAGCCACAGCTCTACTTCTTACTTGGAGATAAGAATCTCAGACTTTCCTGCCTGCGCTGGCTTTGGAGTGCAATACACACATCTCAGCCTCCTGAGTAGCTAGAATTACAGGTGTGAGGCACCAATACCCAGCTATAACTAATTTTTATAGAGTACTCCCTATGTGCCAGACATTATGTAATAATATATTTAAACAAATAGAAGTAATTTAAAAACTAAGGGAAGTTTGTCCTAACAAACAACAAAGGATGTGTGTGTGTGCATATATCCTAGGGCTTGCACTCAAGAGTTTGAGCTACACCTCCACATTTGGCATTTCAGTGGCTGATTGGAAGTTAAGAGTTTCACAGACTTTCCTGCCAGCTTCAAACCACTATCCTAATCTCAGCCTCCCAAATAGCTAGGATTACATGCGTGAGTCACTGATGCTGGGCCTTATACTGTATCTCTTTTCAAGGTAAAACAAACTGTTCTCTCTGAACAGTTTGATAAAAATTAAAGTGTGCTTCAGAAGTCTCTGCTGAGTCCTGAGGACCAAACAGTTAATTCATTTAGTGTTTATAGGTCCCTAGTTAATAATCTGAGGTACTTGAAAGCTAAAATAATTTAACTGAAAAATTCAGTTATTTAAAAAGAAAAAAAAGAGGTCAACTTTTGGAGCCTTAAATTGACCTACCTGAAAAGGTTGTTTGTTATTGTAGGTCTTAAGCTCCTGATTCCCCCGACATGCTTCTTTTTAAAATCGATCCTTGCAGAAGCGAGAAATAAATAAAAAAAAGCTTTGTGACTTTTTGTGTCCTTGAAAAGCAAGTGTTTATTTTTAAGGTCTAATGGAGTTTTATTTTCCCCCCTCGCAGCTGCAAGAATCCATTTCAAATCATATCGGGTAACAAGGAGCTAACAGCCTACCATAGTAACCAATCATAATAGGTCAGTTTTTATTTTATTGTTTTGGCAGTACTGGAGTGTGACCTTAGGACCTAACAGGTTTAATAGGCAGATGCTCTATTCCAAGCTATGCCCCCCAGTTCTAGGTCAGTTCTTATGCAGTGTTAAACCTGACTCATGTTTTACATTTAGGTCTGTTATACAATGATTATTGTTCATTTTAAAATGTTTTTACTCACCTATTTGGTGTTAATCTGGACTCAAAACTGTTGGCCTTCATGGTGATAGTATCAGTAAACAGCACATCTTTTGCTGGAGATGCCAAAGCTTCAGAGTGAGATAAAGATGGGTGCATTCTCTGCTGCTGTAATCTTTTCAATGTGGCATAGCCAAAGGCATCTCTAGAACTTGTATAACTAAAGTTACAATCAGCTAGACTTTTAATCGTTGCAATAGAGGGTGCTTTAAGGGACTGTGCTCTTCTAGGAAGTGTATGTGAAGAACCTGGAGGCACCAGGGACACTGAGTTTGATTTGGAGAGAGACAGATGGTTAGACTGTGGTGTCAAGTAGTGGCTTGTCTTAACAGTTTTAGTACTTACCACAGTACTCATACTTCCACAGTCTGTATCCACAGTTGTTCCATCTACACCTACTGTCTCTCGAGAAGGACTTGAACTCATTGAACTTATGCCACTTGTTGTAGTATCTGTATTAAAACTTTGGCTACGTATCTTCATATGTGAGCTTGTTGAACTTTCTACAACTAACCTTTCTCGGCTTGTGTTTTCTCTGTGATTCTCTGCACCAAAACTCTTGAATTTTAAGTCATTCTCTCCAATGCTTGGAGTACTACCAGTGTCTTCAGTGTGCTTATTTCCAACAAATGAAGTTTCTAATTGCAATGTTTTCTGTACTGTGGAGATAGGTGTGAAATCATCACTGTGATTGAAGTCAACACTGGGCTCTGTAAGTGTTCTAATCCGCCTGTTGCTTGTCTTATTTTCAGATGACAGTTTTCCTCCTTTTGGATCACTGCTACTACGATGTTTTTTATTAGGCAAAGTAAGTGAATTTAAGATCCGATTCTTCACAAGCTTACTAGAAGCGAAGAAAGGAAATGAATTTTTATCCTTTAGGGGTCCAGGTCTGTCAAAAAATGCTGGCTCTGCATCTTCATTGATGTCAAGGAAAAATGTACTAGTAGAGCTGCTGCCGAATCGGTCATCTTCCATTATGAACATACCTATGATAGATGGGTTTATTAGTTAAAGCATATAAAGAAATTCATGACAACTATTAATGACATCCATTTCAGTAAAAATGTTTTTAAAAAATGTGTTTCAAAGAGTCATCTGGGGGAAAAATTAAAAGCTAAAGGGTTAAATTATGGAACTACATAAAAGTGTTCCCTGGTAAGATTGTGACATTAGAAAATCTCATCTTACTTCCAAAGAAATTCTGTAAGCCTCATTATGGTATAGTTTATATAAAATTACCTTTAATTTTCCAAATATTCAAGATGAATTTACAGGGAAAATGGAGACTCAAGTATATATGCTTACTTGGTTGATACAAACTCTTAGTAGTTTATGTCACAAAAGCAGTAACAACTGAATTTCAGCTAGAAATTTGTACTAATCTGAGATCTTGTCTACTCAGGAGGCAGAGACTGGGAAGATTAATAGCTGAGACCAACTCTGGACAAAAACAAGACTCTATCTAAAAAATTAACTTAAGCAAAAAAGGACTAAGAGTGTGACTTAGGTGATATAGCATCTAGTTTTCAAGCATGAGGCCTTGAATTCAAATTCCAGTACTCAAAAAAAGTTAATAAATTTTAAAAAAGAGAAAGATTTCTCAATCTTTTAACTTTTCCTTATTCCTTAAGCAATCAAGTATAACTCTAACTGCAAATATGATGTCATTTTAAAGAACATCTGTGGATGTTAGTATGGAGTTGAGTCTTGGGTTCCCCAGGGATTAGAGGAACAAGGAAAACTAATTCACAACATTAAAAAATTATTTTTCAACTAATTATGTCCATTCTCCATTCTGTCACAGATACTAAGTGCCCAACTTTAATAGGACATTCAACATGTATAGGATTTTAAGTACTTTTATCTTTTATGGTAAATACTTATAAACTACTTCATATATTTCAAACGAAAGCAAAGAAAAGTTCTAAATGAATTTGCGTATTGTAATGTGTTCATCAGTTCTGAAATGTACTTTGTTATGGTCACTCTGAATCTCTCTAAAGACTAAAGTCAAGGTGTATTTTGTCAGAGGTATGCAGAACTTTAATAGGCAGCACTTTATAATTCAAAGCTTCTTAGATATGCTGAGATTTGTTGACATATTAGATATATTTGTACAATCTACTTTTTGTTGAGATGGTGTCTCATTATGTAGTCCAGGCTAACACTGAACTCCAGATTCTCATGCAAGTAGTATAGAAGTGTTCCACTCAGTTTGCATTATGTTCTTAACAGAAGAATCAGGTCTTAAATTTAGTACATCTGATAATAACTTAGCAAAGGCTTATGATCACAAACTATTTTACATATAATTTGTTTCAAAATTCCAGTATTTTACTTCTCTGATTTTGGAAATTGAGCCCAGAGTCTTACACATACACATGACAGGTAAGTGCTCTACCACCAACCTATACCTTTGACTCCTCCACTGTTCTAAAATCTATTGCTAGCAATGTGCCTGTGCCTCACACTCATAATCCTGGATACTCAGGAGTCTGAGATCTGAGGACCACTATTCAAAGCCAGCCTGGGCAGGAAAGTTTGTAAGACTCTTATCTCCAATTAACCACCAAAAGAGGTGGAGCTGTGGCTCAAGTGGTAGAGAGAGCAGTGTCTTGAGCAAAGAAAGTTCAGTGACAGAGCCCAGGCCCTCAGTTCAAACCCCATTGGGGGGGCAGGGGGAGGAATCTATTGCTACTCACAAAACTGAAGATATAAAAAAATCTCTTAGCAAATATATTTTTGTTAAACAATTTCCACATCTGAAAAATGAGTAAAAATATTATGTAAATTAAGAAAGTAGACAAGTAAGTACTTGTTAGATCTCTTTTAGAAAGCATGGGGTGAGAACACTAACTATATGCTGGTGGCTATACTTGGTATTGTGAAGATATGCTGCCTCCAAGAAGCTATTACTGCCAAGTAAGTACTTTAGATTTATAACCAATAATGGAATATATCATGAATTACATACATACATGAGTAAAACAGAACAAATAATTAGGTTCTGAAGTCAAAATACACCTGCCTACAATGGCTAACTGTACGTGAACCTATCCCAATACTCACTTGATGGTGCCGATTCACTTTCACTATTATGTCTAGAGCTGGTTGACTCTGAGTTCAAACTCAGAGTGCTGGGGATGGATGAGAGTTCATTACAGAGTTGGTCCACATCATCTGGAACCACTGGCCACAGATGTTTGCGACTATGTCTCACAGCATCCCAGTTGTGACATTTTAAAATATCACAACCTTGTTTGGTTTTAGCTATGAGTCCAAGTACATATACACAGGTCCTGTATATAAACAATGTAAAATTACATGACATTTCTTAAAGCAACCATAAAATAACTGCTATATATACACTTGGCTATTTTTAAAGCCATTAAAAGTATTTACTTTGTAAAAAGCAATTCCATTTAGAAATAAATTAGGAACAATAAAAATCATGCAAATTCTTCTAATAAAATAATAATTACCACAAAATGAATCCAATATGACCTCAGCAAATCTTAGCCTTTGGCTGGGCTCTGGTGGCTCATGCCTGTAATCCTAGACACTTAGGATGCTGAGATCTGAGGATCATAGTTCAAAGCAAGCCCAGGAAAATCCATGAGACTCTTATTTCCAGTTAATCACAGAAAAAGCTGGAAGTGGCGCTGTGGCTAAAGTGGCAGGGTGCTAGCCTTGAGCAAAAGAGCTCAGGAACAGCGCATAGGCCCAGAGTCCAAGACCCACAACTGGCCAAAAAAAAAAAAAAAGATAGTAAAAAGCTACAATACATGGATTAAATTACTGAACTATTATCTAAAAATTACTGAACTGTTATCTAAAAGATTAACTTCTACATAATAACAGAATTATGGCTGGATGCTGTGGCTCACAGCTGCAATCCTAGCTACTTGAAAGGCTGAAAAATAGAATTATAGATTGAAGTCAGCCAAGGTGAAAAGCGTGAAACCCTCCTCAAGCCGTAGCTGGTGCAGTGCCATGCATCTATTATGCCAAGCTTGGGAGGATTTTGGTTGCAGTCCAGCTTGGAGCAGAAAATGTCCACAAGACTCTACCTCCACAGAAGGGAAGCTGGACACGCTGGCAAGTGCCTGTGATCCTAGAGATGACAGGAATGGCAACTCAGGCACTGAAATGAGATACTATTCTAAAAATAACCAGTAAAAAACATGGCTTGGAGGCATAGGTATCACGCTAGACTACAAAGGTTCAGGTCCTGAGTTCAAGACCTAGTACCCCCATAAAACACAGGACAGAATAATGTAAAAATATTATACAAAGAGCTCATTAATATACTTAATACATTTTAAATTCTTATATACTTAGAATTTGTACTTAATTAAGAGTTATGAATCACACAATACTTTTGCCTTAAAGCTACTTGTGAATAACATATGCATTAGAAGTACTTCTGGGGTAAATGACATACCCTCTGATGGAAAGAACTTCACATTGTTTTGCAAGTTTTAGTATATCTGGAATCACATTTTCTTCCTGTAGCAAATTGAGACCCCAATTTGATGAACCAATGTTTCCCTGAAAGAAGAACATATATAAAAATTACAAGAGGGGCTCTTAAGAGATCTGAAAAGCTACCAAGAATGAAATTTAATTCCATCTAGGAAAGAAAAAAAAATATCTTAAGGCCAGGTAACTAGTGGGTCATGTAGATAATCCTAACTACTCAGGAGGCTGAGATCTTAGGATTGAGGTTTAAAGCCAACCTGTGCATGTGAATGAAAACTGTGAGACTCTTAGCTCCAACTACCTACCAAAAATGGCAGAAGTGGAGCTGTTATTCAACTGGTAAAGTACTAGTCTGAACAAAAAAGTGCAGGTACAGGACCAGGCCCTTAGTTCAAGCCCCAGGACCAGCACCAAATCTCAAAAATATTAGACGTTAATGTTCTTACTTGTTTCAGAAAGAAAACAAAAGCCATAAAACCAACAGTAATGCTGGGTGCCAGTGGCTCATGCCTGGAATCATAGCTACTCAGGAGGCTGAGATTTGAGGATCATGGCTCAAAGTCAGCCCGGGCAGGAATGCCTGTGAGACTCTTATATCCAACTCACCACCAGAAAACTGGAAGTGATGCTGTGGCTCAAGTGGTAGAGTGCTAGCCTTGAGCTGAAGAGCTGAGGGATAGCACCCAAGCCCAGAGTTCAAGCCCCATGACCAACCAAAAAAAAAGGGAAAAAAAAAACCCTCAACAGTAACAATATTTCTTTAGCATAAAAACATTTGAAGGGCTGGGAAGGTGGCTCAGTGGTAGAGTGCTTGCCTTGCATGCATGAGGCCCTGGGTTCGATTCCTCAGCACCACATAAGCAAAAAGAAAAAAGCCAGAAAGTGGCGCTGTGGCTCAAGTATAGAGCGCTAGCCGTGAGCTGAAGAGCTGAGGACAGCGCCCAGGCCCAGAGTTCAGGCCCCATGACTGGACCCAAAAAAAAAAAAAAAATTGAGGTGGCAGGAACAATCTTGGGTCTTAGAATATTACCCTAACAACTTCCAAAAATATTAGTATTTAATATTTACAGATAAACGTGAAAAAAATCTAAAAATTGTGAAGATCTTACAGAAGTGTTTATTACAAACCAAGGCCCAAAGAGAAGCTTTCAGTTTTTTAATTTCTTCCCATTTATCCAAATCTGGTGTACGGACATTGTAACAGAGTTCTGTAACAATATTCTGGCAAAAGAAAAAAAATTATGTAAGTAACAATATATTATGCTTTTAATGTATTGTCTTAATGTATCATTAAACCTGTTTAAGATTTACTTTTACTCATTTTTACATATTTAAACTTCTACAGAAAATATGTAAAATTTCTTAGAAGCCCATATTGTTCGTGTATAGGTCAAGCTCATGTTACAGATTTATCATTAATACTAAGTGTGGTTTTGAAAAAGCTATTTAACTTTCCCCAAAGGTAGCTAACCTAATTTCCCTAGTAGGGATAATAATAGCACCAGACTCATAAGGTTTGCATCATTTAATAATTAACCATAAAGTGCTAGACAAGGTACTTAGTATTCAAAGTAAATAGAAAATAATACTTGGATTTAGCACGATGCTCTAACCAACTGAGCTAAATGGCCAGGATTTTGGACTTCACCACAGTGTAACAGTATGACTGAATTGCTCAGTAGTGACACTGAGAAATTCATTTAAATTTGGATTCATTTTATGTCCTTGACAGTCTTCACAGACATAACAAAAGAACACATGAAGCTACAAGGAATATTTATGCAAAACTCTGGGCTCCTGGGCTGGGAAGGTGGCTCCGTGGTAGAGCACTTGCTTTGCATGCATAAAGCCCTAGGTTCAACTCCTTAGCACCACATAAGCAGAAAAAAAGTTCAGGCCCTATAACCAACCAAAAAAAAAACAACTCTGGGCTCCTGTGATTAATTGTGACGTAAATAGAGACAGGCCATGTCAGGGCAGTTAGGGGTAGGTAAGCTGTTACACAGAGAGACCTGTCAGTCTCAAACAAACAGAAACCAAAACAGGACTAAATTGCTAGATAAATATTATACACACACATCATTTCTATAATTATTTTTATGTTTTGCTTCTGGCAGTAGTGCGGGGCTAAACTCAGACCTTCAATTACTAAGTAGGTGCTTGGATACTTGGCCCATACCCTAAATATTTATTTCTTCAATTAGACATAGGTTATATTTACTAAAAACACCTACCTAAAAGAAAAACTGAGCTGGGCACTGATGGCTCACGCCTGTAATACTAGCTACTCAGGAGGCTGAGATCTGAGGATTATGGTTCAAAGCCAGCCTGGGTAGGAAAGTCCGTGAGACTCTTATCTCCAATAAAACACAAGAAAAGTGGCGCTGAAGAGCTAAGTGACAGCTCCCAGGCCAAGTTCAAGCCCCACAACTGACCAAAAAAAAAGAAAGAAAGAAAGAAAACCTGAGTCAGAAATTAAATATACCTATTTTATGTGCATATTTTATTCAATGAACAACTGCATGTCTATGTCCTTTACAGTTCATAAAGTATATGAGAGCTAGGGCATAGCTTAAGTGGTATAGCACTACTGCTTTGCAGGGGGGAGGAAGCGGGGGCAGAGGTAATCTTTGAAATTCAGAATAGCATACAAGTTTGATTTTGTTGTTTCCTGGGGATGACAAAAGCTATACCAGGTTTAGTTTAATTATCCAATGAAAGAAGGAAACAAATTAAGTTTCTCAGTATGTATGGAGATTTTAATTTTTACAACAAACTGTAAAGGAAAGAACTCAGATTTTTACTGGGTTGCTTACTCTACAAAAAAATCTAATTATTCAAAAAGGTCTCACACAAGTCAGGAAAATAGAATAAACAAGTAATAATGTCTGAAGATTACAAACAGAATACTTAAGTCAACTATATGATAGCTGAATTTAAAGTAATTATGGAAGGTAGAAGCCAGAAGGATCATGGATCAAGGCCAGTTATAGTAAAAAAAAGTTAATGAGACCCCATTTCAACAAAAAAGCTAAGCATGGTAGGACACATTATAATCTTAGCTGTGGGAAAGTATAAGTCAAAGGATCATAGTCAAAGGCCAACTTCAGGCAAAAATGAGAGGCCCTATTTGAAAACTAATGAAAAGCATCAAAATGGGCTAGGGGTGTGTCGTAAGTGGTAGATAAGCCTCACTGGCAAGTATAGGAACCCGAGCTCAAAATCATCAATGCTGCCAATGAAAAGAAAAAAACAAACTATGCCACTGAGTTTATAGTGTATGATAAGTTTCTGCAAATATATATTTAACAACATTAAGGTTGTGAATTACCATCAGGATTTAAAATAAGAGAACGATGATTACCTGTACTTCCAATAAATGGCAGCCAGTTTTGTGGTGTACCAGTTGTCCATAAAGATGTACAGGAAGGTAAACATGAGGACGCTGTAATCTGGTATAATAAAGTAACAAAGATCTAATTAAATAAATGTACTAATTTAAACAAATAGCTATTAATGTATTAAATAAATGAAATTATACATTTCCCAACATTAAAAAAATGGAGGTAAGAAGGCATGCAGACTTTTCTGGAAAGATGATAGTTTATCAAGTTTCAAAGTACTAGTAGAAAAGCTGAGGCTAGACTAGTAAGCCAAGGTGAGAAAACACAGATACACCTAAATTCTGTTTTAGTAAGTGTATTCAGCATGTATGTATGTCAATGAAATTTCTGAGCAATCAATGCTATGTAAAGATTTTTGCTGTATTAGTGGATAAAAGAGAATATAGAAGATTATTAAATATTTCTTCCATTAACTGGACTATACCTTTGGTTGCTGCGACGGACATAGTTATCACCATCAATAGGCTTCCGATAAGTAGTAAGTGCTTCATTAAGTTGTTCCTCAATTAAGTCAACATATTTGGAATTATATTCCTAGAAAATAATATTTCTTTGGTTATACAGTGTCATGCATTCATCAAATTTATGCCAACACTTCCCAACCCTTAGAAGTATAAATATGGAAAAAATGAAGAGAACATGTTCAGAAATAAATTTTGGAAAACATGAAGAAATTTTATGAATGCAAATATTCTACTATATTCAGAAGCAATGATATGATAGTCTGGATATATCTCCCTTTTATTAACATTTTAGGCCCAATTAATTAAGTAAAAATTTTTACTTCATCTTCTTCAAAGTCTTTCACCCCCTTCCCTAGGAGTAAGAATGTTGAAAGGGGTGACACTGATTCAGGATACACTGTAGTTATATTGCTTTGTTATGTGGTACCTCCTCTGTACAACTATTTAAAGATAATAAAAAAATTAATTTCTTAATATGAGACTTATAAAAAGGAAATTAACTGAATCCTTTAGCATCATACTATGGGTCTTACAAATCCTCTACAAAGTAGGTCTATTATACATTATTGGCTTTGTCATCCATTTTTATTCTAGTCTTAGCTATACTGGAATATAGCTTTCTTCACAGGCCTAAAGTTTCAATGATCTACACAGATGTTTGCCTTCAAGTGTTAACTTTCAGGTTTATAAGTAAAGTAGCATCCTTAGATAAAGCTTAACGGCAGGAATATATCTGCTTAAATAGAACTGCTTTGATCTTTGTTCTTGCATCAAAAGACCTGTGTGAAATTATAGTCTTATAAAGGATCAGTAATTATGGTTAAGAGTGTCAACAAAGCATATAATTAAAATATTAAAATCAATTGGGGTTAAAGTAAAATTTCAATAGAATTTACACAAAATCAAGTTCACTGTAAAATAAATACTGCAGCTTTAAAATGGACCAAGTATTAATATGTAGGGAATTACATAGAATTTAAGATTTTATTTCATATTGATAGATACATATTTAAATTTAGTAGTTTTAAAACACTGGTGACACACACACACACCCAAAAAAATCACTGTAACTATGTGCCCCCATGAAGACATTATAAATTAAAACTTATTCAATTAGAATTTACCTTGTGCCACTTTTCCAGTTGTTTTGCTACATATCCCCTTTCATTCAGGTAGGAAAACCCTTTTGGAATGGAGAGAAATCTGCAAATTAAAACACCTACAATTTAATATTAAGAATGACAAGAAATGTATGAAGAGATAAAATAACTCAAAATACATGGGTAAAGACTTTAGGAACAGTTTCCCTCCAAAACAAAACATTCAACTATCACTAAAATTTCAATTGAAGATACATTTTCACAAAAACATATGAACCTAACTAATTGCAGTTAAGAATATAGCGTAAAACAAAGAAATGTTAATCAGACATACACACATGCACCTATTAAGGAAACCAGTGAACAGAACATAATTATTGAAGATTGTACAACAGATTTGTACCTGAAGTTACATGGTAAAATTCTTTCAGAATGCTTCCAGTTTGCATTGTAATCTAGCTTTAATGTTATACTATCAGAAAAAATGTAACAGAAAATACAATCACAGGAGAATTTACTTAAAGTTTACCTCAAGAGGAGAAGTAAACCCTTATCTCCAAGGTGGGACAAAGCTGGCTTCATCTGAATAAGAGCATGAAGATTGGCCTAAAATAGATGAATATTAAACAAATTAATAACTGCATCTAGTACCTTTTCCAAAACATTGATGTTATAGAATTATATTTTCCTGTCAATTTAATATCTTAACAGAAATGTAGTGTAAGTATTTCACTATTAAAAAAAAACTAAAAAACTTGAAACTTTACCTTGTCTTCACAAGCTTCATCAAGGATATCCAAAGCTTCAGAGGAAATTGTTTTGTTCTTATCATGTAGCTGAGTCACAAGTAATTCAATTCCCCAATTATTGAAGAACTCAACATTAGCTCTCAATAATACTCTTAAATGTTTTGTTGCATACAGCCTACAAGCCTATAAACATAAATGAACATTAGAAAAAAGTAACTTCACTATGATTAGCCTATTTAATTTTTTTTTGGCAAGTCTTTGGAAAAAACAGAAAGGGTAAAAGTGATAGTTTAGTACTTAATATAAATATCCCTTTTTATGAAGCCGTTTCATTCTGTCCCTAAAAAAATTTGCGTACTGGATGGGCACAGTAGCTTTTTCCTATGATTTCAGCTACTTGGGAGGCAGAGATTAGGGTATTCTAGTTCATAGTCCAGATAAAAGATAGACAAACTCCATCTGAATAAACAAGCAGGGTACAGTGGCACATGCCTGAAATTCCAGCTATGTGGGAGGCGCTGTGAGAAAGGCTGTGGTCCAAGGCTGGCTCAGATAAAAAAGTCTTATCTGAGAAATAACTGAAGCTAAAAAGGATGAGGTTGTGGTTCAAATAGTAAAATAGGACCTACTTGGCAAGTATAAGGCCATGAGTTTAAAACTCAGTAAGACCAATATATACATATATATGGGTACGATGAAGTCATAATTTCTCCTAAAATTTTATAATATTCCCAATTTCTACCTTTATCACTGGAGTTTTTAGTTTTATTTAGGCCCAAATGTATACAGTATTAAGCTAACTAGTTATTTAAAAGATAGTTTTATTGTCTGTGTTTTACTCACATCAGTAGCTGCTGTCAGGATTTTCGAAAGTATGACTCTAGCTAATCCATCTCTGCTATAGTCTAAACTTGAAACAGTCAGTTTTAGTAAATGGTCTTGGTTTTTCAAGGAGCAAAGATTAAGAAGACTAAAATATAAAGATAAAAAGAAAGATTAAGCTTATTAAACCATTAATTCAACAAATATGTTTCCAGCTTTATTGAGATATACCACAAATTAAAGAATAAATATATCTAAGGTAAACAATCTGATTCACTCTCTCTTTCTCTCTCTCACACACACACATATGAATATATATAAAGAGACAGAAAAGGAGACAGACACACATAGAGAAAGGGGCGGGGGAATATAGATATATCTACATATGTATACAGAGAGGGAGAGAGGAATCTCAAAAAAATGATCACAATTAGCATATTCATCACTACACAGTTATCATTTTGTGTGTTGTTTGTGCCAACAACAGACTTTAAACACCTAATATAAAAACACATTTCTGAAATAAAGTAATGATGTCAAAACATCAAAGACAATAGTGATCTTCTGAAAAGTAAAACTTTCCAAACTCATGTATAACAACTAAAAAAAAATACTAGTTATTTCACTGAATTAAAAATAAAAGAGGCCAGTCTGCCAAGACAAACAATAAAGTTTAGGTTCATACAGCACAGAATCTAGAGATGCTCACCATTGAAATACACTGCATTTTTCCAGCATTTTGACTCCATGAGGGTGGCAAGAAAGTGTTCCAATAAATAAAAAGTAGTGTTGACTGAGGGTGGTCAATAAACCATTATTTTGAAGACTCCTTTCAGGTTTCATTCCAGATGAGGCATTGAGCCACTGAACAATATCTTTCACTAGATCTTCTAAGTACCCTTGCCCATCCTATAATTAGAAAAATCAACTTTATAATCAGATAGAAAATAATGCTGATGAATTACTAATTATATATATTACTCTCCGAGTATCTGTTATTTACAATCCCATTTAACACAATACTATCTTACAGAAGAACAGACCATAGCACACAGGTTCTTATAATTAGCTAAATTGATATCTAAGTCTCAACTCACTTCTTATATTTCTAAATAAAGGTTATGCCTTTTTAGATATAAAAGTAAAACAGAGGTAGTGAAAGACGAAAAGAGGTAGGTAGTAAATTCTATTAAAAAAATTTTGCTGTGAAATGAAGGCTTACCTCTTCAGACTCAAGAAGAAATTCTGTAAACTGGCAACCAACAACTGTGAGCTGCTTGGACTTGGCAAAATCGAGATCCAGATTGGCATATAATTTACTGCTAGGTTTGTAAAAATAAAGAAGCCTTCGTACAAACCTAAGACCAAATAAAATTGTCAACCAAGTGAGAAGCTAAACAATTATTAAAGAACTCTGACTACTGTGTTAGGACATAACAAGTTTTTAAAAAATATATTTTGGATCTCATCCATTGGGGGTAAATGGCAAGAGATATAATAAACACATTCATTTGTACCATTAAAAAAAACTTTAGGAGGGCTGGGAAGGTGGCTCAGTGGTAGAGTGCTTGCCTTGCATGCATGAGGCCCTGGGTTCGATTCCTCAGCACCACATAAGCAAAAAGAAAAAAAAAAGCCGGAAGTGGCGCTGTGGCTCAAGTGGTAGAGTGCTAGCCTTGAGCTGAAGAGCTGAGGGACAGCGCCCAGGCCCAGAGTTCAGGCCCCACAACCGGGCCCCCCCCCCAAAAAAAAACTTTAGGAACATTTCACAGAATAAGAATTTTTCAGTAAGATGTTTAAAAAAAATAGCAGAGAAGAAAATTACTGGTCAATAAAAAAAAGATATCTAGACTATAGAGGTGAGCAAATGTGAAGAAAGCCCTTATAAATGAATTTATGAACATAATTTATATTATTTCAGCAACTTTCAATGTTGTGTACCAATCATCAATTTAACTTAGTTCAATTTAACTTCATGTACTACAATCTAATCCAATACAGGAGTTAGGACATCATCTCTGTTCTTAAGGAACATGAAGAGCTAGTACCTAAAAGCATCTTTATTTCAGTGTAATATTTTATGTTACATATATTCCTCAAAATTTAATACATATGTTAAGCTGAATATCATGAAAGATGAACAAAAATAATGCTAATGGGATCAACATAAAATAAGGCTGTCATGCCTCTTCAACAAATGGTGCTGGCAAAATTGGTTATCCACATGCAGAAAACTGAAGTTAGATCCTCATGCATCACCCTGCACCAGAATCAATTCTAAATGAATCAAAGAACTCAATGTAAAAGGCCAGATAGTATGAAAATATTACAGGAAGGGGTAGCGAAAACACTAGGGCTTCTAAGCACAGGTAGAAATCTCCTAAGAAAGATTCAGAATCACAACAAATCAAAGAAAGAATGGATTAATGGAATTGCATCAAACTGAAGCACTTCTGCACAGCAAAAGACATGACGAACAGGTAAATAGACAAAACACAGAATGGTAAAAGATTTTTACCTGATATACATCAGATAAGGGCCTCATCTCTAAAATATACCTAGAGCTCAAAAAACTACCCCCCCCTTAAAATTAACCTTCAAAAATTCAACAACCCAATTAATAAATGGGCTACAAATTTATAGACTTCTCAGAAGAAATAAAGAAATGCCAATGGACACATGAAGAAATGTTCAAAATCTCTGCCCATAAAGAAAATGCAAATCAAAACAGCATTGAGATTCCACCTTATCCCAGTTAGAATGGCCATTATCAAGAAAACTAATAACAGATGTTGGCAGGGATGACGCTATTATACTGCTGGTGGAAATGTAAACTTGTTTAACCAATCTGGAAAGCAGTATGGAGATGCTTCAAAAGACTAAATATAGAGCTTCTAAGTATGACCCAGCAATCCCACTCTTGGGCATTTATCCAATAGAACACAAACACTAACACACTAAAGCCATCAGCACAGCCATGTTCACTGTAGCACTGTTTACCATAGCCAAGATATGGAATCAACCTAGATGCCCCTCGCCCCTGGGTGGATGAATGGATCAAGAAAATGTGCTATATATACACAATGAAATTCTACACTTCCATGAGAAAAAAATGATATTGCCCCATTTGTAAAAAAATGGAAAGACATGGGCTGGGAAGGTGGCTCAGTGGTAGAGCACTTGCCTTGCATGCTCGAGGTCCTGGGTTCGATTCCTCAGCACCACGTAAGAAAAAAAAAAGCCGGAAGTGGCACTGTGGCTCAAGTGGTAAAGTGTTAGCCTTGAGCTGAAGAGCTGAGGGACAGCGCCCAGGCCCAGAGTTCAGGCCCCACAACTGGACCCCCCCCCCAAAAAGGAAAGACTTGAAAAAAATTACATTAAGTGAAATAAGTCAGATCCACAGAAACGTAGGTTGCATGGCTTCCCTTATTTGTGGTAACTAGAATGTGCTTATAGATCTACAAGTATACACATTGAATGATATTAAAAAAAACACACTGGTACATGATAAATTATATAGGTCTCCAGACATTCACACAGTGAGGCCAAAGGAGGAGCACAGGAGCGAATCACATAGGCCTCAATAGCTATGTGCCTATGATCAAATGAAGTAATATGGAAATGAAGGAAAAGGAAACAAGGATTTTTTTTGGTTGCTATTTTTATTGTTTTTTCCATTTGTCTTGTTTTTGTTAGTTTGGGAGGGTAAGAGGGGCAGAGAAATGGTGGGACAAAGGGTAAACAAATACAACAGGGGTACTCACTAGATACTATATGAAAAATGAACTATACATCCTGTGGGTGTGGATGGGAGGGAAAAACTAGGAGACAGCAAGGGAAGAACTGCATTCATTACCTGACTCAAGTAACTGTAACCTCTCTGAATATCACCTCTACAATAACAATAAAGTCTTTAAAAAAAAGGTAAAGCTGCCTTAATCAATGATATGAGTACAGGTAATTGGCTAGTTGCCACTCAGGAGTAAAACATCCTTGGTGTACTCAAGAAGGAGCACAATTGAAGTGTTCTATATGCTATGAACATTAATAATGTTTTATATAGTGGTCAAGGAGAGTATTAAGAGGAACTAAAAATGGATATCTTTTCAAATTCAGATGTGAATGATGTACAAAAGTTGCACATTTAAAATGTATATCCTGCTGGGCACCAGTGGCTCACATCTATATCCTAGCTATAAAGGAGGCTGAGATCTGGGGATTGCAGTTCAAAGCCAGCCTGGGCAGGAAAGTCTGTGAGACTCTTATCTCCAATTAACCACCAGAAAACCAGAAGTGGTGCTGTGGCTCAAATGGTATAACACTTGCCTTGAGCTGAAGAACACAGGGACAGTGCACAAGCCCAGAGTTCAAGCCCCACCACAGGCAAAAAAAAAAAAAAAGTATATCCTTATGATAGTCATCCTCATACAGTAAGGATTAAGACATCTACAAAACTGATTCCTACCCCAATTTAAAAAATTTTATCTCAATCACTCTGACCCAAAACTAAAAGTAAAATGTTTATGATCAGAAAGTAATTAGCAAATATGTTGACTATACTTACATATTTATATACCTACTGAATATTAATTGACTAAATGTTGCTTTAAAATGTCAATTATTATTTTCAGCAGGCATTAGACATGCTCTAAATCTAAATTTTTTAAATTAAAATGCACAATAGTTTTTACATACCTGTGTAATTGTTCATCTTTATAGTTTCTTAGATTTATATTTGGCCACTAGAAAAACATAATATATTATATATAAATATATTTAGCAACTCCTAAGCACAGGACTGTAATAAATTATAATAAAATGAAAACAAGCCATCATAATAAAGTCATTTGCAATACCTTAAGAATGGTCCCTATAAGATTCCAATTCCACTCAAGATTCTCTTTGTGCTGCAGGACTTGGCTATCCCGAAGGTTCATTAGAAGGGCTTCTTCTGTATCCTAAAATCACCAGACAGCAAATAAGACAAGGTAAACTATCCTCACATAGACCACTAAATCCAAATTTTAAAAATGAAAAGACATTTCCTTTATGGACAGATTATAAAAAGTCTTAATTTTAAAAGGTATTAAGGCATTTGCATGTACCTCTCTACCCACTACTGTCATTCTCCACCAGAAATACTCATTTGGTACCTTTGCCCTGATGCTTCAAGGGCTCTGAGGTAGAGTTCTTTATCCTCCAGGTTGGACCAAGAGTGGCAGGGGCCCCTGCCATGCCACTGTGGACCATGGGAGCTGAACTAGCACAAGATGCACAGGATACTAGCTCTCCAAAGCTCAAAAGCACTTGGTGCTATTTGAAGGTTTGAACCAACTTTCAGAAGGAAGAGCTTCCAGAATGTTCTGTGCATTGCCAAAAGCAACAGAAAATGAATGGATTTCTGAGACGTACTGTTGTCCCCTGGGGTACCAGGTAACATGTATGTGCAATCAGTTCCAGATTCAGTATCCAATGCATCTATCCCTTGCTTCAAAGCTGGATAGAAACCAGACTATACCAGATCAGACTTGAAAAAAAAATGGTCCCTAGAGGTCTTCCACTGATTAGGAATTTGGTATGATGTATTAGGGGTTACTCATGCTTTTTAGTTTACACATATTTTACGTCCTTAGAATGAAAAGGCCATTCCATCTATACATACATACACTATAAATGTAACAACCAAACCCGTATGTTCTGTGCCACTATAACAAAACCTACCTGCAAAAAAAAAAAAAATAGTAACAATAAATGACATTGCCTTGGGAGAAAAAATAAAGTAATAAAAACCTGGCTCTAAACTACCTGTCCACTGTAAACACAAGAACACAAATGAAAATCCACAGGCATGAACAAACTACAAAGCTCAGACATATATACTAAAATCCAGTGTTGAAGAATGAGGAAACTGTATATAGTTAAAAATCATGAGTGTACCTTAAGAACAAATATATCTTTCTGGACTCGAAGATAGTGATCCCGTTTCTGGTGTGTTGCCATTGCTTTCTGAATAATGTGATCTAAATGAAGGCTATAAGGCTTGGGTCCTCGTTTTTTCATTTCATGGAAGCGTTTCAAACAGTTTAGTGCTGCACTGGCTCTTCTAATAAGGAAAAAAATATATACGATAGCCAAAGTAGCATAATTTAAAGTGATAACTGATAAATTATTAAAATAGCAATTCAAGGACAGAGAGTACTGTATAGAAAGAGGTAAACTCTGAACAATTAACTATCATGCAAGTAAAAAAGCTGAATACCAGAAAGCTAAAACATGTCTTGAATGAGGGGAGTGGGAATTAAAAGGAAGGAAGTGGACAAATGAAGAGTTATAATTCTTAGTGTACAAATGGAATTAGGAAACTTGAGAAGACGAGAATGGAATATATGGGGGCCAGGGAAAATGATGGAAGGTGACTCTGATCTAACATAAATTGACATGTTCAATTAAATCTCTTTATATAACTATTTGAAGAAAACAAGAAGATAAACTATGTGGTTAAATCTGGAAGCACAAAGAAAAAAGATCAGATATAGTGCCTGTGACCCCAGCTATATGGGAAGGTAGTGGACCAAGTCTGACACCCAGCAAAACTAAGAACTGGTAGAGTGCCTGCCTAGCAAGTAAAAGACCCCGAGTTCTAACTCCAGTATCAACAAGAAAAGTAAAGGGGAAAAGTAAAGGGGAAAAGTGAAGGGGAAGGGGAAAAGGGAGGAGGAGAGGGGGACAGGGAAAAGAAGAAAGGAACAGTTTATAGTTTCTCCAGTACGAGTTCTAAAAGTCCAACAAGCTGAACCATACAAGGAAAGGAATGAGTTGGTAGTATGTGGATGTTGAAAATTTGAAATAATTTACAGACATTTTTTAAAAAGTCTACATTGCTGCTTTAAACAAAAAAAAATCCAAAAACTCTCAAACATTTTTAAACACATGATAAGTCAAATGACTCTGTTCAGAAACACACTGGAAAAAACTTCTTTAGTCACTCTACTAATACTTTGTATCTTAAAATACAAATAAAACACTTGGAGGGCTAGGAAGGTGACTCAGTGGTAGAGTGCTTGCCTTGCATGCATGAGGCCCTGGGTTCCATTCCTCAGCACCACATAAACAGAAAAGGCCGGAAGTGGCGCTGTGGCTCAAGTGGCCTTGAGCTTAAGAGCTCAGGGACAGCACCCAGGCCCAGAGCTCAAGCCCCACGACCAACCAAAACAAAAACAAAACAACAACAACAAAAAAACACTTTGATAATTATTGTTTCCTCTTATCTATAAGGCTTCTTAAAGAATTTCCAAGCATAACCTACCTACCTTTCTTTCCTAAAAGAAAGAAGAGAAAGTAACCCCAGTGATATTAAAATGTCAAGCATCCTAAGATGCTGTAGAGCTCTGTTACTTACAGTCTCTTTTCCTTAGGGATATCAAAGGACGCAGCCATATTCATTAGGGTTGGCAAGCAATGCAAATGATGGCTATGTGAATGAGGAAGAATTGTGTTTGCCTAAAATAAAACACAACATTTTGTAAGATCTTAGAAGTAGATTAATACAGGTATGCTCAAGATTACATAAAATTAACATAATGGGTTATTTTCCTCACTATATACAATTTTTATATATTGTAAATAAAAATGAGATATAACAAACATAAGCATATAAATATACATTAATAAGGTCACAGATTTTCACAGTTCCTATGTTAAATATTGAATGTTTCTACGTAGGACTCTAGCAAACTCACTTTTTGACAGACTTGAAAGGATTATGTATAAAAATATCACTTAAAATTCTAGATGCAGTTGGACACTGATGGCTCATGCCTATAACCCTAGCTACTCAGGAGGCTAAGATCTGAGGATCACAATTTAAAGCCAGCCTGGACAGGAATGTCCATGAGACTCTGATCTCCAATTAACCACCAGAAAATAGCAAGTGGTGCTGTGGCTCAAGTGGTAGAGCACTCACCTTAAGCTGAAGAGCTCAGGGACAGCATCCTGGCTCAGAGTTCAAAACCCACAACCGACCAAAAAAAAAAAAATTCTAGATGCAATATTGAAACATATAAGCTGATACATGCAGTCTTGATAATCAGTCTCTCAAGTATATATCATATCCCTACTATCTCTAAAAAAAACCCCACAGAACTTATTAACTCTTGTTTTCCAACCAAAATCTTACCATGCAGCCAGCTTTCAAGCAATAAACATACTAATCACAAAAGAGTAGATATAGGAATAAGTAATTAACTAATGGCACTATGCTTAAAGTTGGTCAGATTTATATTTCCAGAGCACAGAGATATGGGTTTATGCAAAAAGTGATTCCTTCAGACTAAAAGCAAGACAAAACAACAACAAAAAAACCCTCAAAATATTGATAATTGGTACCCTTATAGGTAGGGTGTGTGTGTGTGTGTGTGTGTGTGTGTATGTGTGTGTGTGTGTCCCACATGCCAGTGTGTGTGTGTGTCCCACATGCCAGTGTGTGTGTGTGTCCCACATGCCAGTGTGTGTGTGTGTCCCCCACATGCCAGTGTGTGTGTGTGTGTGTGTGTCCCCCACATG
>NW_012267257.1:9863668-9920082 GCF_000151885.1 Dipodomys ordii | reverse complement strand
CTTGGTAAGAAATGTATGCATTATCCTGCCCATGTAATTGTAACCCCTCTGTACAGTATGATCACAAATAAAATTAAATTAAATTAAAAAAATTAACTAATAACAAAAACTTAATCTGAAATTATTTTTCTAAATAATTCCTCTGTTAAAAATCCAGGAATTAAAGAATGACAATAACTTTTACCTACCCTTATTTCCATATTTGGTATACAAAGTACCCCAATTAGAGATTGGATCCCAGAGTTTCCAGGTTTGCATAAATTAATAATGCCTAAGAAAAATTGAAAGATAAGTATCATTAAGAACTTTTTAGAAAATTCTATAGTAATATATCAAAATGAAAAATAAGTAATGTTTTTCCAAGTTAAGTTATACTACCTGGTTACCATAATTGATATTTATAAGTGAAATACATTTTAAGCATTCTCAGTAATCCTCTACTGATTAGAAATAATTTTATCACTTAAATTCCTTTGGTTTCTCTTTCATATCTATGAACTGATAAACACCCAGTTGACTGATAAATACTACTGTGGGAGTTAAGAACATGGAAGAGAATAAGACAATGTCTATTCTCCTTTGTTTAATGCTCTTCAATCCAAAGTGAAAAACTGTATAGAATTTGTCTTTTAAAAGTTTATTTCTAAGATGTATTGACTAAATAGAATGCAAGCAACAGACATCAAATAAGTTAATAAAGATCAAAAATTTTAAGTAACAGAACTGTCAATGAGTTCTGAAAATATAAAATCATGTCTGAAAAAAGCCATGCAAATAGCCAATAAACAAATAGAAAGTACTCAATACTCAAGAATGCAGAGCAACTGGTATTTATGTGTACTGATGACAGAAATATAAAATGTATCACAGAAATAACATTAAATATAAAACGTATCAGAGAAATAACATTAATCCTAGCTACTCAGGTGGCTGAGCTATCTGAGGATCATGTTTCAAAACCAGCCTAGGCAGGAAAGTTTGTAAGATTCTTATTTCCAATTAACCACTGAAGAGTTGGAAGTGGAGCTGTGGCTCAAGTGGTAGAGCATCAACTTTGAGCAAAAAGCTCAGGGACTATACTCAGGCCCTGAGTTCAAACCTCAGGACGGGGACGGACACACACACACACACACACACACACACGATTTAACTCATAAATATACACACACACACACACACACACACACACACACACACACACACACGATTTAACTCATAAATAGTACCAAAAAATCTAAACATTATTTAGAACAAACAAGTTATTAGAAAAATGCTTTCACCACTGTAGTGTCTAATATGCTGGTATTTCTATTACTTCAATACAAGAGTGGAAGACTCCAACATTTCTAATGATGGTTCGGTATGTAAAGGTTCAAGGAGAAAGTAATGTGGAAAAAAGATCTAAGAGCAATAAAGAAAGACTGGCTGGGATTAAAGACACAGTGAGTGCCAGGCGCTGGTGGCTCCCGGGCACCGGTGGCTCATGCCTGTAATCCTAGCTACTCAGGAGTGTCAGATCTGAGGATCCATGAAAATCCACAAGATTCGTATCTCCAATTAACCACCAGAAAACCAGAAGTGGCACTGTGGCTCAAGTGGCAGAGCAATTGCCTTAAGCTGAAGAGCTGAGTGACAGCATCCAGGCTCAGAGTTCAAGCCCCACAACAACAACAACAAAAAGACACAATGAGTGATGAGGAAAGAGAAAAGAGACAGAGTATGTATAGAAGTAGTAAGAATGAGATAGTGGCTAGGCTATACTAGTGATTAAAGCAAGACAGAAGCTTTTGGAAAAGACAAACCACGTTTATGGCAGGTAAGATGAACCATGGTAAAGTGATTACTTAGAAAACAAAGTTACACTGAGTTCTGAAGAGCAGGGAGGGCTAAAGTATGGATGGATGACTCAGTTTCTTATAATGAAAGAGTAAGTGAGACTGGTTAAGTACCACTTTGGATGTATCTGTGTCTCTCAAAAGATCATGTTCTCAGTAATTTAATCCTCAAATTTATATGTTGAGGGGCTTTAGACTTTAGAAGTGTTTGAAAGAGAGAGAGATCCAAGGTAGCATAGTTATTCTGTCTCACCATGCCATACTCAGACTTCTCCACCTCCACAACTGTGAACTAAATAATTTTTAAACAAATTACCCAGTCTCGAGTATTTTATTAAAGCAAGAGAATGGATTAAAAACAAACATTAAAAAAATGATGTTGGGTGATCAGAGACCCCCTCTTTACTGTGAGGATAAAAAAATAGGTATTTATGAAATATGGCAAGGTAGGGCTTTTTGCCATAATGCCAAGAGGAGAAAGCAAGTTCCTGGAAACATACTGGCTAAGGACCAAGTTTATGAGTGGAATAAACATTAGTGTGGAAAAGATATTTGTACATTAGGGTTACCAAAGTACGTAGAACAAGAAAATTGCCTTGTTCTACTTACAGCTACATTCCTTCCCATGTTCTCTTCAATTATTCTATGATGCCAATAAGGAAGAAAAAAATGCTAATAGAAAGTAACAATTAGTAGAGGTGTTATTTTATATAAAAAATGTTAGCTTTTTACTCCATAAGAAGATAAAACATATAATCCCATTCAAAAGGAGCTTAGTGGGCTGCAAATGTACCTCAGTTGTACAGCACTTTCTGGACAAGACTCAGACTTGATCCTTATCATGGCAAAAACAAAGAAGAAAAAGGTGCAGTAGCTCTACTCAATTTATTTGGAATTTCTTATATTACCACACTATTTTTCATTAACAAATTTTTAGTTACATATATGACCATACAACATTCAACACTAGATTTTTATTTTGTTTTTGGGAGGGATTTTTTTTGGAAGGAGGAGGGTTATAGATAATGCTTAATTTTTTCTTAAATTGCTCAGATAATCATTAACGCAGTATTTACAAATAGCTAATAAATGTATATATTTAATATTATATCTAAAAGAATACGTTATTTCTTATTCTTCACTATATTTTAATAACTGTATGATTTTCCTTGGTTCTAGTAATATAAAAACACTAGATTAATATTTAAATTAGGTAATATAATAATAAATTTAATATTTGAAAAAGTTACTTTTTAGATGCTACAAAACATGGAGGCCAAGCACTGAAGGCTCATGCCTGCAATTCTAACTATTCAGTATGCTGAGATCTGAAGATCATGGTTCAAAGCTAGCCCAGGAAGCTTTTACCTCTAAAAAGCCAGAAGTGGAGCTGTGGTAGAGTGCTAGCTTTGAGCAAAAAAAAAAGCTCAGGACAGCACTAAGTCCCTGAGTTTAAGCCTTAGTACCAGGACATAAAATGACAACAACATCAACAAACAAACAAAAATCATGGAACGGAATAACATACCTGCCCATGACCGGAATGTTGCTATGATACCCATTTTACTGGCTAGAAACCGTGCTTCCCTATCTTCTCTGTTAGGAGAAAATAAAGTATCAACGATGTACAATGTTTAAAAAGAACAGAGGTTTTAATACTACTAGAAGAAAAATTGTTATTAATGGGTAAGCATTTATACACAAAATCAAAACAATGTGTAAAAAAATAAGACCAGTTATATTCCAATGTCCTATCGCAAAATCACCTCAACTTAAAATTCACAACATGACTCACAATAAATCTTAAATTCCTTTTCTCTATTCAGCTGTATGTTCCTTGATATTTCTGAAAACTATTCTTATATAGGCTTTAATTAAGCACTAGAGAGAAGAGCAGTTTGTTTAATTAGCATATATTAGAAGGCTGCTTCTCAACAACGAAAATCACATAAACCTGTTAACACCACCATACTCTCTATTTCAAATCCCTGCCTCAAACTTATTTTAGCCTTCCCCACAAGCAAATTCAATAATTTATTCACTAAAAAAGTATTAAATATTAAGGAACTACTACCATTACATGTTACTACATTCCTTCACAATTCTGTATCCAACTTTGTTCTCCTCTATATAACAACTAATTAAGCAACAGAACTGTTTATGGGTTTTGATGAATGATTTATGGCCAGCTTCAATATTTTATAGAATCTTGTTAACTCTTAATTTATGTTCCTCCAACTACAATCTATACCTTGGATGATTTTTTTTAGTAACAAATGAATCTTTATAATATTTTCCCCAAGTTTTCTTTTAAAGTATTGTAAATAAGGGAAATGCACTATGATTCCACAAGCTAATTATTTTACTTAAACTCATTCTCTGACTATACATGCAAGCAAGTAAAAACAAAACAACTTTACTATTACACACACATCACTTCTTCATTATCAGGAACCAGTGGTACTTACTTGAGCTGTCCTTCAGCCGTATCTGGACTATGTCTGTAGTGAAAATCGGTATAGGGTGCTAAAATTCGCTAATTTTTTTAAAAAAAGAAACAGAAGCACAAGAGTCTTTAATAAAAAACATTCTTTTTGTAATAAGCCAAAGTAAATTCCATTTCTATCTATCTTTAATTGGATTTCCTATTTGTGAGACTTCTTCAAAGTAATCAAGAAATGTGGGGTACCTTTTTAAAAGAAAAACAAACTAAGCCAGATGCCAGTGACTCACACTTTTAATCCTAGCTACACAGGAGGCTGAGGTCTGAGGATTGCGGTGCAAAGCCAGCCCGGGCAGAAAAAGTCTGTGACACTCATCTCCAATAAACCACTCAGAAAAAAACAAAAGTAGTGCTGTGGCTCAAGTGGTAGAGCATTAGCCTTAAGCTGAAGAGCTGAGCAACAGCACCCAGGCCCAGAGTTCAAGCCCCACGACTGACCCCCCCCAAAAAAAAACCACCCTAAATTTTTGGACTTTTTTTTATTTTGTTGTTGTTTGGTTTGTGTTGTTGTTGCTTGAACTCAAAGCCTGAACACTGTCCCTGAGTTCTTTTGCTCAAAGCCTGCTCTCTACCACTTTAGGCCATATTGCCACTTCTGGCTTTCTGGTGATTAATTAGAGAGGAGTTTCAGGAACTTTCCTCCTCAGGTTGGCTTTGAACCTAATCCTCAGATCTCAGTCTCCTGAGTAGCTAGAATTACAGGTGTGAGCCACTGGCACTTGGCACGTTTCTGGTCTTTTAAGATGAGGTTTAACTTGTACCTAAACAGTGCATAAGTTGACACTGTAGGGATGCCACTCAGCTACTACTAATTTCCAATATGTTGGGGAATTAGCTGTCAAATATGATCCTTGGAAATGATTGTTTTACACTTAAGAATTAAAATTGGTATTAATTTCAACAGTTGTAATATTCCTGCATCTTCTTCTCTTTTAATTTTTTGATCTGGAATTTTTTAAGTTTTTATAAATATAAAACTTCATTTCAGAAACAAAATTTTGGTTATCATCTCCCTGGATGTTTGCTCTGGCCAATTTTCTCTTCTTTACAAATTTTACAATTATGCTTTCTTTCTGTTTCCTTCTTTTTCTCTGTGCTTTGCCCAGATATTTTCCATTGACCTACACTTCATTTACTAGGGAAAGCTCTTTGTGCAAACTAATTTAATTATCTGAAATCTGAATTCAGAATTCAGATTAACCACAATAGTTATAAAGAATTAACCACAGTTGTTATAAAATCTTTTTTCTGGGGCTGGGAAGGTGGTTCAGTGGAAGAGTGCTTGCATGCATGAGGCGCTGGTTTCGATTCCTCAGCACCACATAAGCAGAAAAAGCTGGGTGGCACTGTGGCTCAAGTGGTAGAGCGCTAGCCTTGACTAACCAGCTGAGGACAGTGCACTGGCCCAGAATTCAGGCCTCACGACCAACCAAAAAAAAAAAAAAAAATCTTCTACCTGGATTACCTCTTGAGTGTATTTCTGTGAAATGTGGATTTCTTTTGGATTTCAAATCATTATCTCTTTCGTATGATAAGAAACTTTTGACAACACTGGCCACTGTTTTATTTTATAAAAGGTACTATGTAATGTTTTTTTTAAATCAAAGATGGTTTATCTTTTCTTTACCAGACAAGTTAAGTCACCTATTCTAACTGTGGAGACTCCTATACCCTTGGCTTGCCTGCATGCTTATTATGTTCTTCCAGTTCTTTCAATAAAGCTTATCAAGTCTTATGAAGAAGTGAGATATTGGAATTTTACAAGATACATTTCTTATTTCAAACAGATTTCAATTACACATTCATACATCTTTGAGAATTTACTGTCAACAACAGAAAACTAGCTACAAAATACTGAGTTTGCCCTTTTAGCTCCAGACAATTTCTAAAAGCTTTTCCAAATTTTCTGATGCCAGCAAGAAATCAATATGAAGTTTCAATCTGATAATCAAGTAGTTCCATGAAAAAAAGTTGATGTATAATAGCAACTGTATAAATTCACTAGAAATCAACATAGAATAAACTAAAAAACCTATTAAATGGGGCTGGGAAGGTGGCTCAGTGGTAGAGCGCTTTCCTTGCATGCCTGAGGCCCTGGGTTTGATTCCTCAGCGCCACATAAGAAAAAAGAAAAAAAAAGCCAGAAGTGGCACTGTGGCTCAAGTGGTAGAGCATTAGCCTTAAGTTGAAGAGCTGAGCAACAGCACCCAGGCCCAGAGTTCAGGCCCCACAACCCGACCCCCCCTCCCCCCAAAAAAGCTATTTTGAATATTAATTACATACACTAATTTTTAATGGGAAAACGATTTAAGCCTAACAGCACTGAGAATAATTTAGAGAAGTAAAAGTATTAATTTAGAATAAAAGTAAAGGGACTGGGAAGGTGGCTCAGTGGTAGAGCGCTTGCCTTGCATGCATGAGGCCCTGGGTTCGATTCCCCAGCACCACATAAACAAAAAGAAAATGAGCCGGAAGTGGCGCTGTGGCTCAAGTGGTAGAGCGCTAGCCTTGAGCAGAAGAGCTGAGGGACAGTGCCCAGGCCCAGAGTTCAGGCCCCACAACCCGATCCCCCCTCCCCCCAAAAAAGCTATTTTGAATATTAATTACATCCACTCATTTTTAATGAGAAAACGATTTAAGCCTAACAGCACTGAGAATAGTTTAGAGAAGTATTAATTTAGAATAAAAGTAAAGGGACTGGGAAGGTGGCTCAGTGGTAGAGCACTTGCCCTGCATGCATGAGGCCCTGGGTTCAATTCCCCAGCACCACATAAGCAAAAAGAAAAAGAGCCGGAAGTGGCGCTGTGGCTCAAGTGGTAGAGCGCTAGCCTTGAGCTGAAGAGCTGAGGGACAGCACCCAGGCCCAGAGTTCAGGCCCCACGACGGCCCCCCCCCAAAAAAGAATAAAAGCAAAATTGATAAAAAATTAATTAAAATGAGGGCTACAGTCTCTTAACAGCAGATTCTATAATGACAATGAAAAGATGGAAAATGATAAATAATCACCAAGGCAACCAGCATTTATTCAGCATTTTCAATACGCAAGGCACAGACAAAACATTTTATGTACACTGAATAACAGGTAAAACACCTGGAACTACTTAAACACTTTACATTAACACTCCCTGCTACTTACTTACTATCACTATTATTATGGCATTTAATCTCAATTATTTTCTTGAAACTATGACCTTCATTTCACCTAGGAAAAGAAGGATGCCCAAGAGAAACTAACCTGGTCCAAGAGCATAAAGCCAACAGGTCATAAGGCAAAAATTTAAACCTAACCTGTACTGCATAATGGGCACTATTTCAAACTGCCTTTTTTTAAGGGTAAAAAAGAATTATGTAATTAAAAAAATAAGATAAGTGAAAAGACAGCTGGGTACTTAAAAATGTACTATAATCTTGAGGTTTGATTTCTTTTATAAAACCTTTGCTCATCTGCTACAAAATATCTAGAAATAATAAAAGAGCTTCTATCTATCATCTTTTGTTACTACATTTCTTTCTCCAATTTTAGTACTATAAATTTTCTATTTGATTAAAAAAAAAAGGCAGTCTGCAAGAAGCCCAAGCCTGTCATCACAGCTACTCAGGAAGCTAAGATCTGATGATTGTAGCAGTCTGGACAAACTGGAGACTTTTATCTGCAATTAACCAGCAGGAAGTTGGAAGTGGAGGTAAGGCTCCAGTGGTAGCATACCAGTCTTGAGCAAAAAGCTAAGAGCATGAGGCCCAAGAGTTCAAGACCTAGGACTAGCACCAACAAAAAAAAAAAGAGGGAAAGAAAAAAAAATGCCCCTTAAAAGCTAAACATGGGAGGGAGGGGTGGAGAAGTGTAGTAGTGGAGGTGGGAGGGATGGGATGGTAGGGGAAAAACAAAAACAAAGGAGGCGGTAACAATGCTTGATAGGAAATGTACTCATTACCTTGCTCATGTAACTGTAACCCCTCTGTACAGTATTTTTACAATAAAAATGCAGAAAAATTAAAATTTAAACAATTTTTTAAAAAAGCTAAACATATTATGAAATATCAATAATACCAGAATAATATCAGTTTATTCTCATAGAAATGCAATAAACAATATGTTTTAAATTACCTACAAGGGAGAGTACTGTGCGTATAGCACAGTTATAGTTAGTTACATAGACTGTCAAATTCACAATGTGAAATCTTCTAAACCATGTCTTACAGCTGAGCCTGCTCATGCTTATAGTTCTAGCTACCTAGGATGATGGGGCAGGAAGACAGATCAAGCACAGGAGCTTAATATTTGCTTTGCAAATAATAAGACTATCTCAGAAAACAAAACCAAATCCTAATAAAACCACAACTATCAACATTTAGTAATGCACATTTTATCTCTTGTATAATCATTCTAAAATGACAAATCTGAAGTTACTCTCAATATTTTCAGCAACAGTCAACAGTGTAATGCATTAATAAAAGAAAACTGTAAGAATATATTTGAGTCTTAACCTACACTATGCATCACTACTTTTGACAGATAGTATAAGTGTTTATGAATTACTAAAATAAAAAATTACAAATAGCGCATTAAAATATGTGTACATTTTCAAGCATGAATGGTGCTTCCAAGTTAAAGAATTTTAGTAGGATTTAAAATAAATAGTATATATTTAGCAGGAGACACAGATAAACACACTAAAGGCCTTAAAAACAAAGGGGATTATTTTTTTTTTGGTGGTGGTCATGAGGCTTGAACTCTGGGCCTGGGCACTATTCCTTCAGCTCAAGGCTAGCACTCTACAACTTGAGCCACAGCACCACTTGCGGTTTTCTGGTGGTTTATTGGAGATGAGAGTTCCTGCACTTTCCTGCCCAGGCTGGCTTTGAACCATGATCCTCAGATCTCAGCCTCCTCAGTAGCTAGGATTATAGGCATGAGTCACAGGCAACCAACTGGGATTCTTAAATAAGTAAATATTTTGATGTAACCTTACTGGTCCTCTAATTTGCTCAGCAAATTTTTATAGCTGAAACCAAATGCTTTGATCGAATTTTCCTGATAATATTTCTGATTCATTCCAAACTAAATTAGCTATAAAATGAGTATGAGCCAGTGGCTCATATTTTAATCCTAGCTACTCAGGAGGCTGACATCTGAGGATTGCAGTTTGAAGCCAGCCAAAGCAAGAAAATCAGAGGGCTGACATCTGAGGATTGCAGTTTGAAGCCAGCCAAAGCAAGAAAATCCATGAGAATTTTATCTTAAATTAATCACACACACCAAAAAACAAGGAGCCAGAAGTAAAGCTGTGGCTCAAGTGGTAGAAGCTAGCCTTGATCACAAAATCTCAGGGACAGTGCCTTGGCCCAGATTTCAAACCCTAGAGCCAGTTAAAAAAAAGGGGGGGGGGAAGGATGAAATAAAGCCTTAATTAATACAGGTTTGATCATAAATGTGCTATAATCTATTAAAGAAAGAGCATACATTTAAAATTAGAAAATATTAAAGGTCCTACCTCTAGCTCTACATCAACACGAACATACTGTCGGGTTTTTGGATGATTAAGGAGGTGCAAAATTGTGGTAATGAGGGCTTCGTTTATTCGGCTTAATTGGCAGTCAATCACATTTTTCAGGATGGTGTTTAGTCCACCTCGAAGGGCCACAACCTCTGGATTCTGAAGTGCTAAAATGAAAAGGAAAAACTTAACAAATCATACTGGCAATAATAAAGTAAGCTGAAATCTGTGATTTCATTTATTTATTTAGTTCTGATTTATTTTTCTGCTGGTACTGGGGCTTGAACTCAGGGCCTAGGTGCTATTCCCTAGCTTTATTTTTGCACTCAAGACTACCACTCTACCACTTGAGCCACAGTTCTATTCCTGACTTTTTGGTGGTTAACACATAAGAGTTCTCATGGACTTTCCTCCCCTCTGATCTCAGCCTCCTGAGTAACTAAGATTACAGGCATAAACCACTCGTACCTGACTGCACTTATACTTTAAAACTTAGTATTTCTGTTGTTGTTGTTCTTGAAAGATCTCCAGCCGTATTTACTAGGACAAGTGGATAAAAGGTTCCTTTCTTTCCTTCCTTCCTACCTCCTTCCCTCTCTTTTTATTGTTTTTTGGTGGTCCTGGGGTCTGAACATAGGGCCTTGAGCTTAGTAGCAGGCCCTCCACCATTTGAGCCTCATCCAAGTCCTTGTCTTTCTAAATTCTTTGATTTTACTGGATTTTTCCTATCAACTCCCATTAAGGAGTTTTTTATGATAGAAATAATAGTCTCTATATATGTATCTATTTCAAATCTTTTATAATTAACTTCATTGTAGATTTTGCTTTAGATGGCTTATTTCATTGTTTTAATTTTACAAAACATACAAAGATGAACACATACGCATATGAGTAAACAGAAACTCAATACTTGAATAACTCCTCTTATTCTAAAGATGAAGAGGTTTCTTTGCATGTGAATGCAGCATAAGCATGGTGTTTTATATTTGGATTTTATTTTTTTGAGACAGAGTCTTGCTATGTAGCCCACTCTTACTAGAACTCACTCACTATGGAGCCTCAAACTAAAATTCTCTTGCCTTAGCCTTCCGAGAGCTCAGATTATAGGTGTGCATCACCATAGTAAGGTTTCTGTGTATCAGCTCTGCATCTCTTTTATTTATTTTTCTTGTTAACTCAGGGCCTTTGACTGAATCACTTGAACCATACCCCCCAACTATTTTTGTTTAAGGGTTTTCCAGACAGAGTTTCACTTCTTGCCGAAGGCGAACCTTGCACTGAAGTCCTGTTGCCTCCAGTGTAGCTGGGATGACAAGTGAGCACCGTCACACACCTGGCTTGCTTGGTTACAGTGGGGCTCTTGCTTACTTTCTCATTGGCTGGCCTTGAACCTCAATCACTCTAATCTCTACCTTGGGGATTACAGGTGTGGACCACCTTGCCTGGCAATTTTTAAGTTCTTCCCTTTTAATAACTTATGTTACTAGTTTTTTTAAAGTATGAAAAGAAAATCTTTCCTGGCCGGGCATTGGTAGCTCACACCTGTAATCCTAGCTAAGATCTAAGGATCACAGTTCAATGTCAGCCCAGGCAGGAAAGTCTGTGAGACTCCTATCTCTAATAAACCACCAGAAAACCAGAAGTGGTGTTCTGGCTCAAGTCATAGAGCGCTAGCCTTGAGCTGAAGAGCTGAGGGACAGTGCCCAGGCCCAGAGTTCAAGACCCACGAACAACCAAAAAAAAAAAAAACTTTCCTTTCTTCAACGTTCTTTTCCAAAATTTTTCATTCTTGAATTTTAGAATATTTATCTTCCTATGTTTTCTAACAGAAGCATAATTACATACAATCAAAATGCAGATCTCCATGATATAGATACCAATCCCTAACTCAAGGAATGAAATTTTTATCCTGCTGGAAAGTGCCACCTAAACAATTAAATTCCTATATATTGCTTACATTTATTTGTTTCATTTTCTTTTCTACTTTGGAATTATAGTATTTTCCTCTTCTACTTTTGTTAAAACATAAAATATAGCTATTTAATCTGTATTTTCACATGACTCCACTGTAACTACTAGGGTTTTTTACTTGCCCCTCTCTCTCTCTCTCTCTCTCTCCATACACACACACAAACACACACTCACACACACACAGTAGTACTACTATGTATAAAAACTTCAGTTATTATTTTATCTTACAAATAATGTGGCAAAAAGTTTTACAAGGGTGTAGCATTTAGAAACCTACTATTAAGAATAGCAGATTTAGTAGTGTATTGGTGTTTTATGTCTGTAATCCTCACTATTCAAAAAGCCAAGCTGAGATCTTGGAGGATTGAGATTCAAAGCCAGCCTGGGCAGGTAAGGAGGTTTAGTCTCCACTGTCTAAATAGCATAAAACAGGATTGAAGACATGGTTCAAGCAGTGGAGTACCAGGTAAGCAAGGCTCAAGTGCAAGCTCTGAGTTCAGACCCCATTACCACCAAATCAAACCAACCAATCAAATAAGACTGGTGATTTGAGATAATATATTTGAGATAAATATTCTGGACTATTAAGTAGTATTCTAATTACTTTAATATGAGTATATATGTATGCCTGTGTATAAAAGTTACTTGTTCTTTTTAAAAATATTGATTCTTATCTTGAAGGCAATTATTTCCTTGTTGTTTACAACTACTATTGGTTTTGATCGATCACATTTCTATACTTCTAGTAACTAGAATTAATAATTATCTGGAGAATTATTCAGTATATTTTCAAATATAATGAATAATTATATTCTCCTTTTATTACTTTTTACCTTTAAATTTTCCCAGCAGTTAAAGATGTATTTCATGGTTTTCTTTTTCAAGAAAAACCATTTAGGTTGAATGATCTATCGTATTCTCTGACTGGGACTTTCCCCCCCAGTACAGGGTTTTTAATTCAGGGACTTACTTTTTCTAGGCAACTTGTTCTACCATGTAAGACACACCCCCAGCCTTCTTTCCTTTAGTTTGTAATCCTCCTACCTCTGACTTCTTCCAGGTAGCTGGAAATACAGGTGTGTGCCACTATACCTGCCTTGTTTTTGAAATAGGGTCTTGTTAACTTTTGTTAGTGGTGGCCTCAAACCATGATCCTCCTGTTTCTGTTATCACTCTGCTTCCTCAGTAGCTGGAATTACAGTTGTGTACCATCACACTCAGCCACTAGTTAAGACTTTTAATATAGTTATTTGCTGTCTGCTTTACACAGACTTTACTTTTTTATTTTTCATATTCTTTTCTTCTTGAGTTGCAATGGTTCACTTACACTTACTTTTTGCTTAAATAAAAAATATTTTATGATGACATGTTAATACCTCAGTATACATTTCCAGGTATCCCATAAATTACAAAATGGTAATATGCTTATTTTCATAATTTCCTTAATAATACTTTAAAATTTGTCTATAAACAAATAGATATTGTGGGCATATTTTTAAATCCTCCATTGCAGAATCTGTTTCTTCTTTGTTTCTTTAAACTTTATAAATGAGTTGTGATCTCAAGAAGAAATATAACCTTATCACTCCTACTTTAGGTGATGGAGAAAAAAAAAAGTCATGTTTCTTGTTATTTAAAATTGTTTAGCTGGGTGCTGGTGGTTCACACCTGTAATCCTAGCTATTCAGAAGGCTGAGATCTGAGGATCATAATTCAAAGCCAGCCTGGTCAGGAAAGTGGGTGAGACTCTTATTGCTAATAAACTACTCAGAAAAAGCAGGAAGGGCCCTATGGCTCAAGTGGTAGAGTGCTAGCATTAAGCATGCTCATAGACAGCACCAGATCCTGAGTTCAAGACCCAGGACCAAGATGGATGGATGCATAGCTAGCTAGCTAGCTAGAGTTTATCTTTCGAAGTGAGGCCAGTTACTTCTCTAAGAATTGTTATTCCCACTGATTTGTTTGCAATAAGTTATCTATTTTATTTGTTGCATTGATTTTTTTACTTTTTTCTACCATAGCTTACTTTTTTGATTCCTTATAGTAAAATTTAAATCACTGAAGTTCCTATTTTTTATATACTCACAATACAGTCTTCTTCCAATAATCAGATATTTACCCATGTTGCTATCTTCAGTTTCTACTTCATTTAACAATTTGATGCTTTTGCATTTAGAATTCCCTTTTTATATATACTGGACTTTGGCACTCTACCACTTGAGCTACAACTCCACTTCTGGCTTCTTGTTAGTGTTTTGAAGACAAAGAGACTTTCTGCTTGAGCTGGCTTCAAACTTTAATCATCAAATTCTGCCTCCTATTAGATTACAGATACGAGCCATTTTATAGTAGCTCAGCTTACAGTGGATTATTTTGATCATGTAGTATGACTAACACCGCAGTGCTAGACTTTATAGTTTCTATTATAATTATTAAATTTAGATATTTCATCTACTAAATTTCATGTAAGTAAAACTTTAAGATACAAAATTTTCATATCACTCTGAACTTATGTTAAATAAAACTCAAAATTATGTTTTCATAAGTTGTGTACTGATAACTACAGAAATAATACATATTCTTTATAAAATAGTGTATTACTTGAAAATTCTGACCTAGTTCACAGATAATAGCAATACATGCTCGAACCATTCTGTCTCTTTCTTGAAGTCCATCATTTCCAACTGCAATTAATGAGTTGGCCACAGAACTGGGAAATAAGGAAGCATTCACAGTAATCATCTGTAACAGAGACATTAGGAACAGAAATTAGTTACTTTACAGTACATTTTAAAACCTAATTTATTCAGACTTAGATCTGAATTAAATCCAGGTACCAATTTTAACAGGCTACATAAAGGTTTTGAATGATCGACTGATAAATCAATGTTAATAATCATAACTGTGAAAATCTTTTTTTAAAGTTTCTCTAGTAATCTGGACTATAAATTACTATTTCTGAGACTCTAAGCTACGCTAGGATTGAGACTCTTACATAGGTTTTAGTTCCTACGTAATGTAAATCAATAATGACAATAGCACTTAACTTATTAGTATTCTATGATCACTCTGATTCTTTACTTAGTTCATTAACATCATTATCTCCACCCTTCCTTCATCATCAAATTCACTGATTGGGCCCTCACACTCTCTCTTTACTATAACAGACACCCAGAGATATCTTTAACCACTAGCCATAAATTCCATTATTAATGTTAGAAACCATTAATAGCCCATACATATTTCACATTTCAATATACCTGATAGCAATGGTATATATCTAGTCCTAAAGCTTGATGAAATAATGCACTGTATCCCTAGCTACTTGAAAAGTTGTGAATAGCAGGATTAAGATTTGCTCAAAACTCTTCTCAACCCACATAGCTCGGAGCAGTGATGTGTAGCTGTCATCTCATGCCACGTGATAGGCTGAGGCTGGCCAAAGCAAGCAGAAAAGTGCAAGAGATTATCTATGGAAAAAAAAAAAAACAACTGGTACAGTGGTATGTACCTGTTATCCCAAAATGATGATGGGAAGCCAAAATAAAGTAGGCAATTATGGCTCAGACTCCTGACCAAGCAGGAATTGAAGACTCTATCCAAAAAATAATCAGTGAAAATCAACGATGGAGTTATCTTGTTAGTAAAGTAACTTTGAGGACCTGAGATCAAATATAGACATTCCCTTGAAAAAAAAAAGTACTTTTCATAAAAGATTTAATTGATAATAATATAATTTGAGCATGCTGAATATACGTTAAAAATATACAGTTCTTTGATTTAGAAAACAAGCCACTAATGATCACTTAACTTTATTTCAAAATAACTTTATTTCAAAATAACAGATTCTTGGATTAAAAATACAAAGTAATGTTTTGTCTTATTTGTACAGGGAGAAAAGTAATCTGTTCACAATGTTACTATATTCAGAAACCTGTTGAAAAAGAAAAAACTTGTGCTATAAAACAACTGATACACTATCACTAAATGCAAAACACACAGTTCAGACCCAAAGAGATTAAAATTGGCTAGTTACTGTATAACTACAATTAAAATTTTACAATACACCCCTCAAACCAGATTTATACCTAATCAATGAAGAATCCAAAAGAGCATTCACATATGTTTCAAAATCAGTATTTTCAATTCATCAAAAAAAGAGAAAAGGAAAGAACAGAAAGCAGAAAGGGAGACCTGCAGAAAATAACTGGTCTCTGTGAGTAAAAATATTCTAACTGCTCATAGTAACTTATATTTCAATGCTTACAATATGTTATGTTTTATTATGTAATGTTTGTACAAAGCTTACAAGAAATTTCCTAAACAGAAAAATGAGGTGATATATTCTGAAAAGAACTGGCTAAAAATTAGCTTTTCAATTTGACTTTGATAACTTAATATAATATTAATAAACTAAGCCATCTTTTCCAAATCAATCTTTGTGCCTCAGTTTACTAATTCAGAACGAAGATAGTTACAAGATGGTCTTAACTAAAATATAAAATTGTACTCAAATCTCATGTGTAATAAGCATATTTAATTCAATAATTATTCTATGAAACAAATAAGAATTCAAATTTTGTATCTAAAAGATTCAAATTTTGCAAGGAGCTGGTAACTCATGCCTATAATCCTAGTTATTCAGGAGGCTGAGAACTGAGAATCATGCTTCTAAGCCAATTTAGGCAGGAAAGTTTGTGAGACTCAAATTAACCACCAGAAGACCAAAAGTGGCACTGTGGCTCAAAGTAGTAAAACCCTAGCCTTGAACAAAAAGCTCAGGGACATTGCCTAGGCCCTGAGTTCAAGCCCCACGACTGACTTTAAAAAAATGTTCAAATTTTTACATATGAAGTCATTCTTTAGTTTTTTCCAGGGAAATTCAGTGAAAATTGAGAAACTGCTTCCCTTAAAAATCATTCAATACTCCATGTAGTCATAATTCTAATCATACTTTCTGGCATAGATATATGTAAAGATTAGACTATTAGGTACCAAATTTGTAGAACTGACACAAAAGAACTAAAGAAATACAGAGTTCACTAAGAGTCATATGTAAAACTTAAACAGAGAAAAATAGAATGTGCAAAGAGATGAAAATAAAATAAAGTAGGAAGAAAGCAATTATCTGTGGTTGGGCTGATTGGTTGTTTGCATACAGTTGGCAAAATAATATAGATCAGATAGAAATGGTTGTATAGACCAAAAATAAGCTCAGAATGCCAAGGAAGGAAGGAAGGTTGTATTTAATAATCATTAGCCAATTAGGAAATCTGTATACTGGGTTCTTGTTCTGGTTTTGCCATTAACCTGCAGTGTCTGTTTCGAGAGTATGTGATTCCACCAAATTAAATCCTGATGGCTATTAAACTGTATTATTACTAGTTCCTATTACATGAATAAAGAAATTACATAGGAAATAATGATGGCTTGAATTAATTGGTAAGTAGAATTTAAGTGATAAAAACAAAAAAGTACCAACAGTTGACTAGAGAGAAAGTTATGAAGAAAATGAATGAGACTGAAAAAGACTGCCTGGATTGAAGTGGGGAAAGTAGAAGAAAAACATATTGGAGAGACACTCAAAGAAAAAAAAACCAATAAACAGAGTCTTTCAAATGAACTAGACAGGTGAAAGAAAAGTAAAAGTAACACAAGTATTTCTTAACTATTTATTGAATGAATTATACTAAAACAAGTAAAACATTGTACTTTTCTTTCAAAGTACATTAATACAATTATGCAAAAACTTTAATTTTTTAATACATACCAAAACATTTCAGTGACCTGGTAATAATAATTAAACATGATTTGTACTTCTTTAGTTGCTGGAAAAAATATGTAGTTAGATGCTAAAAGTTCTAATAAAATCATTTATCTCTAGCCCCTAAAGGCAATATGTACTTTAACGACTCTTTTTAGCTCAACCAACTACTACTGGAATAATAAAAAATATCTTATGCTGCAGCTCCAAAGAGAACAGAATAAAATGGTATTTTTGTTATGGTGCTATTAAGTTGTTTTTAAAGAGTCTTTACTTTTACTGAGCTGTATTATAAATTTTAATTTGTACAAAGTATTGTACAAAATTGAAAAAAAAAGGTATTTACTAAGTAATCCAATGAGGCTGAATTTAATTGTCTGGATTTATTTGAAGTTGTCTTTTTTTTTTTGGTCAGTCATGGGGCTTGAACTCTGGGTCTGGGCGCTATCCCTCAGCTCTTCAGCTCAAGGCAAGCACTCTACCACTTGAGCCACAGCACCACTTTGTCATTTCTTTTAAAAGCATCAAGGCCAACAAATTATATAAAAAAGTTCTATTAAGTTTCATGATTGCTTTTCACCTTCTTCAGGTATTAAATTATGACAATTTGTATTACACAATGCCTACATTTTTTGTTTTTATCATTACTGCTCATGGATTATATTCAAATTCACCTTTAAAACAACAATTTTATAATTATTTGTGACAACCATTTAATAGTATCAACTGTAAGAATAAAATTAAAAGAAAACCAACTTAGCAAATCAGTAATTATACTTACCTGTCTACTAATGGAAGACATACTCTTTAAAATGAACATTTTATAAGAATATAACACTTTATGAAAATAATCCTAACTGCCCAATCACATATTGTACAAACTATTTATGCTTATCTAAAAGCTTAACAGATCTACTTAATTTATACTTTAATGAAATAAAATTTTAATGAAAACTTGGTTTCTAAATTTTAACACTATATTTAACACTATATCACTGTAATATAAAAATAGAAATATTTAACAATGAAAACCATAAATTTGCCTTTATTCCCACATATTAGCATACCTTTCTGACTAATCGAAGTGCCTGTGTCCTCTCTACCTCGTTGCTTTGCTGTATGTCAATGCACCTAAACAATACACAAATATTAATCATTGATAAAATCCTAGTGAAGTGTTTTGTTTAATACTACTACTCACACTCATCTTCATGTCAATACAGTATATTAAATTTTCAGTACATACTTTCACAGTACCAGCAAATATTTCTAGTATCAGCAAATAAATATTTCCAGTGATGTTATAAAATTCTTACATTTAAACTTTCAAAAAAAATACAGGAATCTATCTATAAAGACTCATGTAACAGAAGTATCAGATTCTTATCTCCAATTAACCAGCAAAAAGCCAGAAGTGCGGGTATGGCTCAAGTAGAAGAGCATCAGCCTTGAGGAGAAAAAGCCCTAAGCTTGGGGCTCTGAGTTCAAGCCCGTGTGTGGGTGTGTGCATGCATACGCTCACACACACACACACACACACATGATCCAAGATGAAAACATAAGCAATGAAAAATACCAGAACAGAAAAATAACATAGGCAAAGAACTGCAATTTCCAACAATATTCACTTTTGTGAGGTCAAGATACATGTAAAAACAGAACCATGTAACTTAGTGTTATGAGTAGAGTTGGGAAAAATAGAAAGGGTGACTGAACAATATGCATTATATTTATAAACTGATTTGAACTGAAAATCCTTTGTACAATAACTGAGAATTAAGAAAATATGTATGTACATATATATGGAAAGCACTTTGGATTTAATTAAGAAATTCTGTTCATCAAAGATCCACTGAAAGGATGACACTTCAAGGCACATTTGAAGATATTCTCAATATACATGTACTTTTGAAAAGACTCATCTAGAAGACACCAAGAATTCCCACAAGAAAAAGGCATTCATTGGGCTGGGAAGGTGGCTCAGTGGTAGAGTGCTTGCCTTGCATGCCTGAGGCCCTGGGTTCGATTCCATAGCACCACATAAGCAAAAAGAAAAAAGCCGGAAGTGGCACTATGGCTCAAGTGGTAGAGCACTAGCCTTGAGCTGAAGAGCTGAGGGACAGCACCCAGGCCCAGAGTTCAGGCCCCACAACTGGACCAAAAAAAAAAAAAAAGAAAGAAAAGAAAAAGGCATTCATGCCAGGCATCAGTGGCTCATGTGGTTCAAAGACAGCCTAGGCAAGGAAAAGTCCATAAGACTCTTATCTCCAATTAACCACCAGAAAACCAGAATTGGCACTGTGGTTCAAGTGGCAGAGTACTCGCCTTGAGCTAAAGAGCTGAGGGACAGCACCCAAACCAAGAGTTCAAGACCAATGACTGACAAAAAAAAAAGAAAGGCAAAGTTCAAGACCAATGACCGACAAAAAAAAGAAAAAGGCATTCACTTAGAAATGAGCAAGCAACAAAACTAGATGTGCAAATTAAAAATGAGAATCCACAATGAAAACCAGAATGGCTAGCTAAAGACTGAAATAGCAAATGCTGATGTGGATAAAGTAGAAGGAAGACTAATACATTGTTGATAATAGTGTTAATCTGTTCAATCACTTGAAAATTATTTGACAATATCTACTAAAGCTAAACTAATATTCCATATGTCCCAGCAATTCCAGTTGTACATACATATAAGAGAACTGAGTAACTATGTCTACCTGCTTGCAGGTTTGTGCAAGAAATGTTCATGGCAGCTTGTTAAAATAACACTAAAAGCAACCAGAAAATGAATAGAGTAATTTTGATCTAATCATAATATGAAATACACAGTAATAAAAAAGCAAAAACTAGTAGACCTCAATGAATCTCACAAATGAGGAAAGTAAAGAGTAGTGTTCCTTTTCACTTCCAACATGATACCCCAAAATAGGATAAAAAATCTACAATGAAAAAGTCAGAACAATGTTTACTACCTGTTGAAAGTAAAATGAAACATTACTAGTAGTCTACTAATGCTGTCTTCTAAATAGCCTGTATATGCTCTTATAAAAACTATCAAGCCATGAGGTGGGAAAGTGGCTCGGCAGTAGAGTGCTTGCCTCGTATGCATGAGGCCCTGGGTTTGATTCCTCAGCACTACATAAGCAGAAAAAGCCGTAAGTGATACTGTGGCTCAAGTGGTAGAGTGCTAGCCTTGAGAGGAAGAGCTGAGGGACAGCACCCAGGCTGAGAGTTCAGGCCCCATGACCAACAACAACAACAACAAAAAAAAACTATCAACCTTTAACACTAAAAATCTGTACATTTTATGGTACGTATATTAAAGCTTGACATAAACCTTTTTAAAAAATGAAGTATAAAAAACTCCCAGAAAATTACCTAGCTATTAAATAGTCCACTTTCAATTTTAGCACCTTCTGCAGAATACTGGAGTCTTGGATGAGATACCGAAGTGCTCGTAACCCTGCTGCTCTCACTTCTTTTGCTTCATTTAATAAGGCTAACCGCAAACTGGAAGAAAAACAAAATGCTTAGCTGTAGGAGTCTAAAGCACACAGGACAGGTTAAACATTCCTCATCTGAAATGGCTGGGATGAGAAAGATTTCAGATTTCTAGGTTTTTGGAGATAAGGGTATTTCTATAGACTGCTTCAAGTAAGCAGCCCACATTTGAAAATCTAAAACCAAACCGCCAAGATTCTTAAATTTCAGTTTTTGGAACATTTAAGATTTTCATAGTAAGGATGCTCAGCCTGTATCAAATTCTTCCTCTGCTAAGTTATGCAAAACTTCTAATAGTGATGAATTAATGTTATCCAACTACATTTCCCATGGATAAGAAATATCCACTCCAAACTATGGGATTTTATAGTGGTAATGCTGGTTTTATTCGGTGTCTCTTTGGTATTGTCTCTCAAATCAAGCTGATGTTATTTTATTCATCTTCTGTAGTTTATTTTACATCAGATAAGAGAAATTAAGTATACCCTTACATGTCCCTATAATCTATTCCCCTTCATTTGTTTACAGTCCTCCCAAAGACTGATTGGGTTAAAGCAATACTATTTGGCAATGACAGCAGAAACAAACCACTACATCAATTTTAATTCCTTAAGGCACCAAAAAAATAGTTATGAAAGCGCAACATTATGCCTTTATTAGTATGCTTGGGTATACTTTCTCTTAGGTAACACTTAGATATGTTAAACCAGAAGAGTAAGAAAATTTCAGTCTATAAAGTTCAGATTTCATTTCAAAGTTTAAATTATAGAAATCCAGGTATTTTTTAACATAAGCTCTGGTTCTTCCTATTTGGTAATCACAACTCATTAGGTAACAAAGTGATCTAAGAACCTAAATGTTTCTAATGTCCAATCAATTGCCTATAAAATCACATATGAAGTGCTGTGTTCTCACAACCTTAATTTAAAATTATCAAATTGAAATAATTAAAATCTGAAAGAGATAAGGGAGGGGATTGAACTGAACTTACCAAATAATGATATCTTCATAGTTAAAACCCAGTTTTTCTTCACTATGGCCAATATCACAAAGAAGCTGTTAGAAAAAAAAGGTTCATATTAATTGTGAATTTACATAAATTTTATTTATATGCTATACAATAAGCTGTTTTCCATTAATGAAATTTTGAAAAATGTAAGATTTTACATTTTATGTAGTTTTTCTTTTTTTTTTTGGTCAGTCATGGGCCTGAACTCTGGGCCAGGGTGCTGTCCCTCAGCTCTTCAGCTCAAGGCTAGCGCTCTACCACCTGAGCCACAGTGCCACTTCAGCTTTTTCTGCTTATATGGTGCTGAGGAATTGAACCCGGGGCCTCATGCATGCAAGGCAAGTATTCTACCACTGAGCCACCTTCCCAGCCCCCATTTTATGTAGTTTTATTCCTATCTCCCTAACTGTTTTTGTGATTTGTTGGTGGGAGGGATTTAATCCTGGGCTGGTGCTATACTCATAACATAGGCACCATACCACTTGAACTATGCCCCCAACCTTTTTGCTTTCATTATTTTGGGGATAGGTTCTCACATTTGTGCCCAGCCCAGACTCAACCATGAGACTCCTACTTATACTTTCTGCACAGCTGAGATGGCAGATGCACACTATAAGCTACTGGGTGAGATGAGTTCTTGCTAACTTTTCTGTCCAGACTAGTGTCTTAATTTTTGCCCAGGCTGGTAGTTTAAGTCCATCTACATTTTTTCAGGAAATTATTTTTCATTTTTGAAGGATTTTGTTGGTGTATATATAGAATTTAAGGTAGTCCTACTGTTGACTGTTTTGCAAGCAATACCCTTTATCACAGATTACTACTTTATGAGCAGTTTCAACAGAGTATGGTTCAGTTGTAGTTTCCTCTATATCCATCTCACTTAAGGTAAACAATATTTCTGTCTTCTTGAAAATAACAATAAATAAAAGTATTTATAATCTAGTCTGGCACCAGTGGCTCACACCTGTAATCCTAGCTATAAAGGAGGTTGAGATCTGAGGATAGAGGTTCGAAGCCAACCCCAGGTAGGAAAATCGTGAGACTCTTTTCTCCAATTAACCACCAGAAAACCAGATTAGTGCTGTGGCTCAGTGGTAGACCACTAGCCTTGAGCTAAAAGCTGAAAGACAGCACCCAGTCCCAAAGTTCAAGCCAACCAAAAAAAAAAAAGTATTCATAATCTAATAGATCTGACCAAAGCAGAAGATCTCTTGTTTTCTGAGAAAACAGCTAATTATTAGAACAGTGGAGTTTATTTAGAAGACAACTGAAATACACACACACACACACACACACACACACACACACACACACACACACAAGATGAGCTATAAAGTAGCAGCATTCTATGTTATATTGGGATATGGGGAAAAACAAGTTTTAAGTGTATATATATATATATGTTTATACTTATAAACATGTATCTATATATGCACATATACACACATACACACATTAACATATATCATGTTCTGACCTTTTTTAAATCATTTGTATAGTGAGCACTATAATACATGCGTGTCATCCCTGAATACAGGAAATTGAGGCAGGAGGACTGAGATTTGATACCAGACTAGGCTACTTGCTAAGAATTAGTATTAAAATAAACAAAACAACAACAAATCCTCATACATGAATAATAATGTTAACTACAACTTAGCACTCTGCAGTTCATTTCATTTTATTCTCACATTATTTTTATTTGTAATTGTACCAAAAAAGGATAAGTACCTTCTTAATCACTGGTTACCTGTGGAAAATTGTACTTTGGAAGGGAGGGAGGAAGTACGCAGGAAGGGTATGTGAGGAAGGACTTTCACCTTTTACTATAAAATCTTCTATACTATCTAAATTTTTTTTTATAACTTACAACGAAATGAAAACTTTTAGGACTTATAAGGAAAAGGGAACGTTGAAAACTCAAAAGATCTGATATATTTTCATCCTTAAGCAGTAGGCCTTTGGATCATAAACATGTTGTCAGTTTTAAAAATAGAAGACCAACATCATACTCATCAGCAGACCGCTATACACATTACTTTAGTGAAATGATTTTAGAAGGCAAGCATGTTGTGTGACATTCACATGATTAAAGGATCACATCACTTTGCTCTTTCATTTCCTACCTTAAAAGGAGGTTTGAGAGAGATTCATACAATACAACATTTTAGTATCTTTGGTCTACTAAGGTAACTTAATATTAACAACTGGGGTTATACTTACTAGTAAAACAAATGCTATTGAAAATGAAAGTTCATATTTAAAATGCTAAATCTTCTGGATGTAACACAATAAAACTAAACATCTTACTGTGTAGCAGAGTTTGGAGAAAGGAGGAATATTAGAGTAGAAAAATATAACATATCTCAAACTGAAAACTTCAGATTAAAGGAATAGTATCTCATAACAAATGAGGAAATTCTGTAAACATAGTTAATCTAACGGAAACACAGGTCTCCAACCAACTACACTGGTCTTCAATGTCATACTTTTTATAGTCAAATAATACTAGTTACAGATTTTTGAGAATTTCAAATTTTTACTCAATAAGGAAATAAATCTTTCTGTCAATTCAGTAAGCTCTTTAAACCTAACAAAATGGAATTCAGAAGCTCAGTGTAGTAAGATTAAATTCAATATTTACTTGCGTTTTGTTAGGTAATTTTATAATAAATTTTATAATAAAATCTATAGCAATTCACTTAAAGCAGGAATTCTTAATCAGGAGAAATTCTGTCCCACTGGGAACATTTGGCAATAACTCAAGATACTTTTATCACTGGTGTGGGGGGAGGTATTCCTTCCCACTCTACAGTGGGTACAGACCAGGAACACTGTTTAGTACCCTACAACACAAGAACAGCATTCCCAAACAAATAATTTTCTGGCCCAATATATCAACAGTGGATAAATAAAAGAACCCTGTGGAACAGTAACAATTTACCTATCTACAATTCAAACTATTAAGCATACTTCCCTTCTTAGTGTAGCTTAAAAAAAAAAAAAAGACTGGCAAAATAGAAAAAAGCACAAAGCAAAGCAAAAAACAAGCGACTGGATGAGATGAGTTCTTTTACCAGGCATTATGCTGAGACCTTGCCTTTACAAGCAGCAATAGTATCTGAGTAAAGAAATCTTCCTAAGACTGCTTTGCTTTAACTGTCAGAGCTGGCACTGTCTCCTTGCTTTTGCCCATTAAAGGTAACTAAAATAAGTTTTACAAAATCTAAAGTTAATAGACTTTACTTATGGGACAGCATATTCCTTCTTACTGTAGACATTACAGCAATCCCTACAGCATGCTCTACAGTAGTACAATGCAGTGAAAGGAGAGAGAAAAACAGAATGGAAGGAGGAATCAAGGATTAAAGTAGGAGAAAAGACAGGTCAAAGATGAGACAGACAGGAAATAAAGGGGGAAAACAGCAGCAAAAAGAAGGTAAGAGAGCAAGGAAGAAAAAAGACAAACACAAAAAAGCAAAGACTAGGGACAAAGAATAACTAGGAGAGAAATTTGGGCAAACAGAAGGAAATAGAGGAGGGAAAAGGGAAGAGTAAAACCAACTGATCCTAATCCTACAAAGTTTGGAAAATAAACAATAAAAAAAGAAAATACAGGTGTTCAATCAATTTCTATCAATGAAGTTTGTTTAAACCAGTCCTATTCCTAAAACTTGTATTTCTACACTGTCTAATATGACTGATAGCTCCTGCCACATGTGGCGGCAAACACTGGAAATATGGAAACTTGAGACATGCTGTGAGTATAAAATAGTGTTCAAGAACCTTGGTGGTGTCAATCACTACCATCTTTACAACCATCCCCAGCTTCTAAAATCTTAGAAGATAAGTGCTCAATCCTGGTTATATCAGTAATCACAGTAAAACTGAATTAAACAATGAAAACTAAGCAAGTGGTGAGGGTTGTCTGATTGACTAAAGATGGCAAAATAAAACATTTAAAACAAGGGAGAAAAACCAGAAAGTATGTTTTTGTAACCCTGAAACATTCTGACTATGCACTTGCATCCCTAACTGAATGTAAAAACTATATAACACTATGTTGAAAATAACAATGTTACAAAGTGACTATATTTCTATCCCCTTCTATTTCCAAAACAAACTGAACAGAAGTCACAAACTTACTAGTTAGCAAAGAATTAAATATGTAAAAAGAATAAGCCAGGAACTAGGGGCTCATGCCTATAATCCTAGCTACTTAGGAGGCTGAAATCTTAGAATAGCAGTTCAAAGCTATCCCACACTTTGAAGTCCTTGACTCTTATCCCCACTTAACCAGCAATAAGCTGCAAGTGGAGGTATGGCAAGTGGTAGAGCACCACCATGAGCAAAAAAGATAAAGGACAGTGCCTATGCCCTGAATTCAAGCCTCAGTACCAGCACCTTACAAACAAGTATTTGGAAAGACTGAAATAGGTCTACTCAAACTTTAATATACACACAAAAGCACCTGAAGATCTTTATAAAATGGTCAGTTGTAATTCAAAGAAGCTCCAAGGTGATATCAGAACTGAACTGTGTTACACTGAACACCAGAAGCCTATGATATGTAACTGCTAATACATTAACAATGTATATGAAATATAATAAAAAGAAAAAAGCTTTATCCCAAAGGATCCATTTTGTTTTCCATCTTAGGGCATTACCTAGATTTTTATCCTAACCTGAGTTTGCTGAGTGGTACTATAAAGCTTGCATTGAAGATCAAACTTTGGGGATGCTATTAAAAGATCACATTAATATTTATTTGAGCCAAAAGCCCCAATTTACACGGGCGCTTCAGATCGTGGGAATGCAGATTCAGGAAGAATTCCTGAATTCCTTTGGGAATTATGATTATATCTATGAAATGTAGCACATCAAGTTATGAATTTTTAAGGTATGTTTGTGAATGAGCATCCATCTGTATTAGGGACTTCTCAGCAGTTTCCTTTAATTTTTGCTGAGCCTACCATATTTTCTGTAATATGCTATGTATCTATTAACTAATTAATTGTATTAATTAAAAGCAATCCAAAATTTAAAAATACTTGACAAGGGCTGGGAAGGTGGCTCAGTGTTGCCTTGCATGCATGAGGCCCTGGGTTCGATTCCTCAGCACCACATATGCAAAAAGAAAAAAGCCAGAAGTGGCGCTGTGGCTCAAGTGGTAGAGTGCTAGCCTTGAGCTGAAGAGCTGAGGGACACCACCCAGGCCCAGCGTTCAGGCCCCACGACCAGACCCCCCCCCCCAAAATAAACTTGACAAATGGTAATGGTGATTTGTGCCTACAACCTGTTATTTTGGAGGCTGAAGGAGAAGGATCACTTGAACCCAGAAGAACAAGACTAGCTTGGGCAACATAACAAAAGCACTCTCAAAAAAGCAAAATACAGCAAAACAAAAAAAATAAATGCACATGACAAAATCCTTTTTCTCTGAAGAATTAGAGAAAAGCACTATACTGAGTAAATCCAAAGGAATTCCTTTTAATGGTGATTAAGAAATATCTAAGTATGATAAGGAACAAGGAACGTTAAGTGCCATAAAGGTTTCAAGTTACTTACCTTAGTAAAGTTATTCAGATGGCCTAACTTTCTCATATTTGATACTCCTTGTAATTTGGCCACATTTTGGAGAATCTCCCTTAAGTTATCAGAAGGTTCTAGAAGAAAATACAAGGCAAGTTAACCTTATTTTAAGAGTATTTTCCTAACCAAACAGATAAAATATGCTGTACTAAAATTTACAATGTTGACTCTTGGTTTAAAGTTTTGCCCTGTACCTTAAAAGTCATTCATAGTGGATGTCAAAGTCTATGTACATGGCATTCAATTCCCTTCACATTTCTACTCCACCTATACCTATGGTCCAACTCTGTTTACAACCAGTTATTACTCAACCAAAAAATTATCTCAGCTTTCCATTCTTGGTATTAATATTTGAAAACAGATGCGAAATACACTGTACATTGTCCTGCTTGTTTCAACCAAAACCTGTATAAAGAATACTAAACCTAATACTAAACTAAGAACAGATATGCTGCAGCAAAGATCAATGATTCTTGAAAAATGAAAAAGACATTAAGTGTGCCCTACAGTTGTACAGACTAACCAAGAAAGTTTCTAGACCCTGGTGCTGAAGAAGAAAAGCCGAGGCAATTTCTAACTTGAAGAGATAAAGCTAAGAGCCCACAGATACCATGAATTACTGAAAAACACTGTCTAGAAAGAATACCTCGGAGTTATAGTAAAGGAGCCTCTCTTAGGTATTTGGTAGAGCAAACATCCCTGGACTACAGGAGTGTGAGACATTATACAAGGCCACAAGGCCAGGGAAAGACTCATTTAAAGTAATTAGAATATCCTTCCTGCCGGCCATCGGTAGCTCACAACTGTAATCCTAGCTACTCAGGAGGCTGAGATCTGAGAATCGTGGTTCAAAGCCAGCCTGGGCAGGAAAGTCTGAGAGACTCTTATCTCCAGTAAACCACCAGAAAACTGGAAGTGGCACTGTGGTTCAAGTGTTAGAGCACTAGCCTTGAGCTGGGCTCAGGCCTAGAGTTCAAGCCCCATGACAGAAATCCCCCCCCCAAAAAAAACCAACAAAAATCAAAGAATATCCTTCCTTACAGATTACCAAACTTCATTGGGCACTGAGTATTCACAAACCTTGACCAAGGAGGAGGAAACAATTAGATATAAACTAGACATTTCTGTGATCCATCTTACGATCTTTTATTTTTTTAATGATGTTGGGGTTTGAACTCAGGGCCTCCCACTTGCTAGGCAAGTACGCTACTGCTTGAGCTTTGCCTCCAGCCCCCAACTAATGAATCTTAAAAGGCAAGACTTGAAAGAATCAAATTGTTTCCATATAACTAAACAACTATTTCAGATCGAAGCTCAAGAGAATGTTTAAGAATAGAAAAAAATATATGAAGTGCTTAACAAGGCAAGTTTCACAATTAAACTCTAGTCAAAAATCACCAACCAAGGAAAAACATGGTCGTTGAGATTACTAGAGAAGAACAATGTAAGTTTGCTAACTGTGGTTCATATGTTCAAATACTCTGATAAGGAGTATTCAAACTGAATTTCTGCACATGATTATAAATGCCCCAAATAAAAAGTATTTTGCGGGCTAGGAAGGTGGCTCAGTGGTAGAGCGCTTGCCTTGCATGCATGAGGCCCTGGTTCGATTCCTCAGCACCACATAAGCAAAAAGAAAACAGCCAGAAGTGGCGCTGTGGCTCAAGTGGTAGAGCGCTAGCCTTGAGCTGAAGAGCTGAGGGACAGAGCCCAGGCCCAGAGTTCAGGCCCCACGACCGGACCCCCCCCCAAAAAAAAGTATTTTGTGTAGTAATAACATTATAATAGTCTTACAAAATGTAAAAATAGTGAATTTGTGAAAAAGGCAATTAAAACTGTTCAAAATACAACACAAATAAAAAATAAGAGCATCAGTACACTGTAGAATTTCAAACAGTGTCACATAAGTTTAAGTGGAATCCCCAAAGCAAAGGCAGCAGGGTGAAGAGAAATGAAATGGTTTAAGAGATCTTTAAGAGATAATATATAAAAACCTTGCAAAATTGATTAAAAAATAGCCAACAAATCCAAGAAGTTCAATCTATTCCAAGCACAAAGTACATGAAAACTATGCCAAGACACATCAAAATTAAACTGCTCAAAACCACTCAGAGAAAAATTTAAAGGCAGCCAAAAAATTTTTAATGACAAGTTTCTAGAGGAAAGCTTTTTCTTTTCTTATTTGAAAAAAAAAATGGTAGGTTTATCATCAAACACAAGATAAAAGACAATGGAGTAACCTTTTCAAAATATTGAGAGAAGAAAAAACTTTAAAACTGTTAAAAACAAACAAACAAAAACGCTGGTGCCCAACGTCTATAATTATAGCTATTCAGGAGGTTTAGATCTAAGATCACAGTTCAAAGCCAGCCTAGGCAGGAAAAGTCCAAGAGTCTCTTATCTCCAGCTAACCACAAGAAGCTGTAAATGGAGCGGTGGCTTCAAGTGGTAAAGTGTGAGCTTTAAGCAAAAAGATCTCAGGGACAGCATTCAGGCACTGAAATTCAAAAAGAAAGAAAGAGGGGGGAGGGAGGGAGGGAGGGAGAGAGGGAGGAAAGGAAGGAAGAAAGAAAGGAAGGAAGGAAAGAAGGAGAGAAAGAGAGAGAGAGAAGGAGAGAGAGAAGAAAACAAAACTTAAGATCATTCTTTATTTGCTTTACAAAACCAGACTACTACTAGTTAGGGGCTCTGCCAGCCAATAGCTTGCAGACCCCTAAAATATAGCATCATTTTCTTCTGGATGCTCCAAGCTCTTTTATGAATATATTCAGCATCTTACTTAAATTTGTTTTAAATAAAAACAGACGCACTAGCCTAAACATTATATTACCATGTTGCTGATATTTTAGTTTAAGAGAAATTATTATTCTCTCCAAGATTCTTTTTTTTTGGTCCAGTCGTGGGGCCTGAACTCTGGGCCTGGGCGGTGTCCCTCAGCTCTTCAGCTCAAGGCTAGTGCTCTACCACTTGAGCCACAGCGCCACTTCCGGCTTTTTTCTTTTTGCTTATGTGGTGCTGGGGAATCGAACCCAGGGCCTCAGGCATGCAAGGCAAGCACTCTTCCACTGAGCCACCTTCCCAGCCCCTCCCTCCAAGATTCTTATAAACCCAAGGAACCAGTTGCTTTGAATTATTTCCTGACCAAATGAAATTGCACTGTTCTATTTTACATTTATATTTCAATCTGGTTACTCAATTCTGTTATACTTGGTGTCAGTCATGAGAAACAATCTGGCAGCAAACCACCACCAAGCACACTACTTATCCCAGCTATTTCCAATCACTGTGAAGTTGATAGCTGCTTGAGATTATTCCACTGACTTTCAGAGCATCTCCATGTATTTAGATAATACATATTTTTAATGCAAATAAAATTCAACTCTATTTTAACTGAGTTAGAATGTTTATGACTTAAGGATTCCAAAGGATCTTGAGTAGGACACTGTATTTGTAATCATTTTTAAAACTTTTAAAATTTTATTGTAAAGGTGATATATAGAGAGGTTACATGATATGTCAGGCAATGAGTACACTTCTATTTGAACAGTGTTACCGTTATCTCATTTTCTCCCACTTTTTTTAAAAATTTTATTTTATTTGTGAACATACTGTACAGAGGGGTTACAATTACATGGGCTGGATAATGCATACATTTCTTACCAAGCATTGCAGTCTCCTCCTTTGTTTACCCTTCACATCCCTTCCCAGCCTCCCCCCTCCCAATCCCAATCCCAATCCTTCCCCTCCTCCCCCTCTCCCCCCACACCGACATTGTAAAGCTCTTTTGGACATGACAACTTGTACTTCTCATTGTTGCAACAGGTCCACCTGTATCCTTAAACGACTTGTTTTTCCCCATCTCCTCCACAAGTTATACTGACATCAAATATAGTGAAAGCAGGGGTTATACTGTGGGGGAGGGACATACAAAGCAACAAAGAAGTAATCTTATAAATGCGTTAGAAACACATGCATGAAAGAAAAAAAACATTAAAATACATATCTAAGGGTTCATTTTCTTAACATCACATTATCTGACCTTTTCCGCTTGACTCATACATATACTGGATATTGCAAATAAGGAAAACTATGGGACCTATGTTTCTTTGGGCCTGGCTTACTTCACTTAATATAATTTTTTCCAAGTCTTTCCATTTCCTAACAAATGGGGCAATGTCATTCTTTCTGATGGAGGCATAGAATTCCATTGTGTATATATACCACATTTTCTTGATCCATTCATCTGCTGAGGGGCATCTGGGTTGGTTCCATATCTTAGCTATGGTAAATAAGGCTGCAATAAACATAGTTGTGCTGGTAGCTTTAGTGTGGTCTTGTTTGTAAACATTTGGGTAGATGCCCAAATCTCCCACTTTTCTTGTTATTACACATTGTATTTAAAGAAATTGATGAAGAAGCCGGGCGCTGGTGGCTCACGCCTGTAATCCTAGCTACTCAGGAGGCTGAGATCTGAGGATCGCGGTTCAAAGCCAACCCAGGCAGGAGAGACCGTGAGACTCCTATCTCCAATAAAAACCACCAGAATAACCGGAAGTGGCGCTGTAGCTCAAGTGGTAGAGCGCTGGCCTTGAGCTGAAGAGCTGAGGGACAGCGCCCAGGCCCAGAGTTCAAGCCCCACGACCAACAAAAAGAAAAAGAAATTGATGAAGAAAAATTACAAGTAAGCCAATGGTGCTAAGTGATCCATATTTGAACTTTAAAAAAGTGTATTTTTTGTCAACTCAAATGTAGTTAGTTCTAAAGTAACTTAGGGACTATGGCAGTTTTTAAAGTCAAAGGTAAGGATCACTAACACCATGTACAATTCACCTAGATGAAATGTATAACCCAAACATTTCACATTGATTTACCCTTAGAATGCCAGGCACCACATAAAGAACTTTACTAAAATGACAATATGGTTACTTCTATCTAATTGGCAGAATACATATACACATCTTTATCTGTAGATCTAAATAGATATATATATTCCTCACAAAGGCTTGCATAATTTTAATTACTGTTCTAGGAACATTTTATGAAAAGCACACAAATATTACAAAGACAAAATTTTGTGAGTTCTTTCATTCTAAAAGTAGTCAATGAGCAAGATACTTCACGTGCTAATTTAAAAACTGACAAGTTTTTAAATGGAAATGAACCAGACTTTCTACTTCCTTCCCTCCACACCTCCCTCCCCATCATATAATTAATTTCTGGTCTTTTTTTTTTTTTTGGTCAGTTGGTCGTGGGGCTTGAATTTCTCCTGGGTGCTGTCCTTCAGCTCTTCAGCTCAAGGTGAGTGCTCTACCACTTGAGCCACAGCGCCATTTCCAGTTTCCTGAGTGGTTTATTGGAGGTAAGAGCCTCATGGACGCTCCTGACCAGGCTGGCTCTGAACCACAATCCTCAGACCTCAGCCTCCTGAGTAGCTAGCATTACAGGCGTGAGCCATCAGTGCCTGGCATATAATTAATTTCTAAGACATAAAATTATGCAAGGACTTCAAAGTTTCTTTATAACACAGTTGATGGAAGACACTATCTTAATTGCCAGATCAATTTAAAACTGCATTATGGACATTTTAGACGCCAAAACACTAACACTCGTGCTGCTACAATGTTGCAATTGGACAACTTTAACTTGAAATACTAGGTTAAAGTTGCCCTGAATAATGAAATGAGAAATTCTTGGTTTGTTCTTTACTTAAATCAGGACTCCTCAAACTTTCTCTGTAAGGAGTTTAGAGAAGTACCAAAGAATTTTAGACTCCGTAGGCCAGAAGGGCTCTATTGTAACCACTACTGTTCTATCAAGAAATATGCATAAATCAATGAATATAGTCCTGTGTATTAGTTTGGACCCTCCTGCCCCTGCTATTTTTAAGTACCACAGAGCAGGGGTCTTATAAATAGAAACTGTTTTGCTTTTTGGTTTTTAGTTTTTGAGACCAGGCCTCACTATGTAGTGCAGGCTGACCTTGAATTCCTGATCCTCCTGCCTTTGCCACCTTACTGCTGGGATTATACATCTAACATTACTCAACATAAACAAATTTATTTTTATATTTTTGGATATTCAAGTCTAAGAAGTCTATGATCTGTTCAACTAGTCCATTTCTCATAATGGAAAGAAGGACTCAGAGAACTTTTGGTACGCCCATTCAGCCCATTCATGGGGGTTTTATCTTCAAGATCTAATTACCTACCCTCTAAGATTGATTGAAATCAAATAAACTGATAATGAAATGTAGAAGAAACTATGAAAAAATGGGACTCATACACTGTTGGAAGAGTGTTAATTTTTGCAATCACTTTAAAGAGCTGTTAGCAACATACAATTATCTAAATAACTTCACTGTAAATTAGAAAAGTATCAGCCTGCAAGTATACAAATATTTTAGCAGGTATCAGTAGCTCATGTCCATATTCCTAATCAGAAGGCTGAGATCCAGAAGACAGCTATTCAAAATCAGTCCAGACAGAAAAGTCTGTGAGACTCCATCTCCAAAATAATTAGCAAAAAACAAGACTGGAGGCATAGCTGAAGTAGTATTGTACCAACCAAGAAAATAACCAAGCTGAGCAGCAGTGTCCCCACTACTGGCAAAGAAAGAAAGAAAGGAAGAAGGGAGGGAGGGAGGGAGGGAGAGAGGGAGGGAAGGAAGGAGGGAGGGAAAGAAAGAAAGGAAGAAAGGGAGGGAGGGAGGGAGGGAAGGAAGGAAGGAAGGAAGGAAGGAGGAGGGAGGGGAGGGGAAGGGAAGGGAAGGGAAGCGAAGAGAAGGAAGGAAGGAAGGAAGGAAGGAAGGAAGGAAGGAAGGAAGGAAGGAAGGAAGGAAGGAAGGAGAGGAAGGGGAGGGAGGGAAAGGAAAAAAAGACAAAAACATTAAGGTAGGCACCAGTGGCTCATGCCTGTAATCCTAGCTACTTGGAAAACTGGCATCAGGAGGACTGTGGCTCCAGGCCAGTACCGACAGAAAACTTCATGAGATTCCAGCTCAACAGAAGACATGGATGGGGCATGTCTGCCATGCCGGCTATATGGGGATGTGTAAAACAAGAAATCCAGGAACACGCCTGGGTAGGAAACAAGACTGGAGACATGGCTCAGAAGTAGAGAGCCTGCCTAGAAAGAGTGAGGTTCTGAGTTCAAACCTAGTTCAACCAATAAAAAAAGTGTTTATAGCAAGCAGCTTTATGCTGAATAGTCACAAATTGTAAACAACCCGACTGCCCATGAACAGAAGTATGGATAAACATATTATAGTATCTAAGTAAAATAGTAGTCAACAAGGAACAACTGGGAAAACAACATAAAAAAGTCAATGAAACTAGACAAAATGCATATCCAGTATTATTCCATGTGCCTATAATTTGAAAACAGGCACAAGTGTGTGTTTGTGTGTGTGTATTTTTTAATTTTTTTTTTCTGCTGGTCCTGGGGTTTGAACTCTGGGTCTGGGCATTGTCCCTAAGTTTCTTTTGCTCAATACTAATGCTCTACCACTTGAGCCACAACACCATTTCCAGATTTTTCTGTGATTAATTGGAGAAAGAGTCTCATGGACTTTCCTGCCGAGGCTAGCTTTGAACCACAATCCTCAGGCGTGAGCCTCCAGCACCTGCATCCATTTATATTCTATATCCATAACTGTTAAGAAGCAATTACTATTATATAGTTCATTACTAACAGAACTTCTTGACACTGGTGTTCAAGTGACAAAGGGGTAAATAAAGGCAATTGTAAACTCTTAGTATTAATGTATACCCTTTAAGACTTTTTCCACCTTAAGGGGAAACTCCTTAAAAGTTACCTTTGAAATCTTTCTCTTCCTTATTTCTCATCTTAAGCAGTCAGACTTCAGCTATTTAATCTTTCCCAAACTTGCTGACATATTTTCCTTCCTTTTACTCCATGAAACAATGCCACACAGGTCATTCTTTTACCTTAACAACTGTGACAAAAGTAGGGTTTCGGAATTCAGTTATTTTATTTCCAATTGTAAAATATAGATTAAACTTTCAGAAATTGAAGTAGGAACAGCACTGCCAATTCACAAATTCATTCACAGGTAAAACCACCAAACACACCAAAGAATACAAATTAAAGTCAGTCTTTGCTTGCAAATTAGGTCAGATCAGGATTTTCTGGGTCAAGTTATTTACAGAAAAAGCAATTCATTTTCAGGGTTTTGGGGCTTCCAAAGTTGTAAAGAAATTGTGGATTTATTTATACAATTCCTATTACCAACTGCAGATCTTGCACTTTTTCATAGCAAAATCATATAACTGTTGCTTTCTCAAAACATTCTTTCAAAAGCAAAAAATGTGGTATAATATTGAAGTATAAATTTAGATCTTTTAAGTTGGAGAAACTTGAACAACAAATAAACTGTATCACTCCCCAAATAACTACTGCTTGCCAACACAAAGAACTGTAACAAAGTTCTGGCTGTGAGTAAAAAAAAAAAAAAACTAATGGAAATAAAGATTACTACCTCTCAGAAGTACAGCCAAGACTATTGGAGAATCCTTGGGTAATCAACATGGACACTACCTGGGGTCATGTTGGAAATATAGGTTTGTGTATCCTTCCAGACCTTCACTATATAACAAGATTCTGGGTTCGCGAACCTAGCAGGTCTGTTTATCTTTAGCAAGTCCTGCTAACAAGGTTTGCCCCTTTGCTAGCTTATGGGTCTTAAACTTGGGAACACTCTTTAATTAGTAAGAGTGGCATATGGGCCTAAATTTTTTTTATATACACTACTGATTTGTACGGAACAGTCCTATCCTTCTGTGAGTTTGGTATTTTGTTACTTGCAATGCAACGAGTGCCTATTTAGCAAGTCCTCAATAAAAATAATGGTACTGAATTTCTCAAGAGTCCCTGATAAACAATTTACCCGTTCTCACAATTCACTGATGGAAGTGTGAAGTGTGTTCAGTGTGACTTTACTAGAGCATATGCCTTGTCCTTTGCCCCATGAATCTCCTCTTCCCTGATGTTGCTTTGTATTTTTTTGCTGTAGTGAATCCTCTTAGAGTAATCAGCAAACTTCAGAGTACCCTCGGGACATCCAACACAATATGGAAACTTCTGAAGTTTGGCTTTGGAGAGCTCACATAGAAATCCTACTTTTGCAGTAGAATAAGACTGTTGACTAACGCTCAGGTCAGTATAATGTAAAGAATTCGTTCTATATAAAATCAAGAAACATATCCAACCCAGTGCTGTTGGCTCACACCTGTAATCATAGCTACTTAGGAGGATAAGATCTGAGGATAGTGGTTCAAAGCCAGCTAGGGCAGAAAATCCCATGAGACCCTTATTTCCAATTAAACACTAAAAAACCAGGAGTGTTACTGTGGCTCAAAGTGGTAGAGTGCTGGCCTTGAGCAAAAAGAGGCTCAGAGAGAACACCCAGGCCTGAGTTCAAGCCCCATGACCAAAAAACAAAACACATATCCTAAGAAAGAGGATGAATTACAATACTCAACCAGCAGAGGCAGACAGTAAAGAGAAAACTGTAAAGAAAATGAAACAAATAAAAAGTCTTCCCTAAGACTCAAAGCCAATGCATGTGGGTTTGGAATACAGATGAACTCTTTCATACAATCCAAATATTTAACCACCAACTAGCCCCTAACAACCTGACTACTGAGATTATCAAATTATAGTGCATAACCCAAACCACACACAAATAAATAGTAAAATAAGCTATTATAAATAGGAACAATAAACTAAAAATATCTTTAAAATTAAATATTAAGATTAATATATACAAACTGAAATTTGTTATGTATCTAAAGCAGGGAAGTTGATATATATTCTATAAAAGATCACATGGTAAACACTTTAAGCTTTGGAAGCCATTCAATGTCTATTTTAACTATCTAACTCCACAAATACAGCAAGCTCTAAAACAGTTAGAATGCCCCTTCCCCCAAAATTAAATGAGTATAGCCATAACTCGGTAAAACATTATCTACAAATGCACTAACAAACCAGATTCATAAGCCATAACTTTCAAAACTCTAGTTTACAAGAAGGAAAACAAAAAATAAAATTTATAAGAGCATTTAAAATAAAGAAAAATGTTTTTAAAAAGACTTAAAAGACCTAAGGAGAATGTGTAGTAAAAGTATCACAATTAAAATAACTTAATGAAAGGTAAACAGAACACAGTTCAGGGAAAAAAAATTAATGAATTGAAGATCATATTTGAATTATTTTACAGAACCCAACCCCCTCGTAGGGTCTGAACTACATGGAGTTTAAAAAGCAATACAAATGAAATATCTAACATACAATTAGGAATTCCCACAGATATTAGCGGATACAATACTCAAAAAGACAAATATGAAGAATTTTCTAAGATTATTTGATTAGACTTGACTTCACAAAACAGGCTTCACATGGAACAAAAGACACTTACTTGCCGCCAACTATCAGAAAAGCTGCATGTGGAACTGTTGTGGCTCAGTGGTAGGTACAGCATTAGTCTTGACAAAAACAGCTCAAGGACAGCGCCCTAGCTTAGAGTTCAAGCCCCAGGACTAGACCCCAGGACAAGTGTGTGCATGGAACACACACACACACACACCATCACCACCACCACACAGGTTTAACTATAGTGCTGCCAGAATACTAGACTCTGAAGAAAGGGTGATCATGCAATACTTGCTGCTACTACCATAGCACTAATGTATCTGCCAAAATTACACGTGACTTTACGAAAGGCATAGATATGTTTATGTTATGTATTCTTTTAAAAATACTTGAGATCAAGTGCACTCCCTGGAACATAGAGAGAAAGACAGACAGACAGACAGATACCAAAGGTAATAAGCTCCAGTTGTGAAATGAAAGACATTAAGTTTCCCTCAAATCTACCTATAAGCTTTTCTGCTCGTAGACTTTTCTGCTTAAGACTCTCTCCAAAGCAGTCACAGTACAAATGGCTTGAACAATGAGAAGTTACAACTAAATGAGAAGGAATGTTATCAAAAGAGAAGGGGAAATTTTTAATTTAGTTTTAATCCAGATTTTTTTTTCAGTTGGAGAAATGAAGGCACAGGATGCCAGTAGCTTTGAGGATCACCGTTTGAACCCAGTCAGGTAAGTCCCAACTGACTAGCAAAAAGCTAAAATTAAGTTGTGGCTCAAGTGGCAGAGCACCAGACCAGAGGTGGAGGGGGTAGGTTAGTGAGAGCCTGAAGCCCTGCGTTCAACAGGGATGGAGGGAGGAAACACTACCTTTACCCATTCTTTTGTTTTCCCTAGGTCATGAAATTCCCAAGAATAATTTCAACATATAAATGAAAGAACAGCTAGAAATGAACAAAACATTTTTTATAGATTGTATGATGTTAACTCCTTTTTGGGTTTTCTGATTTGTCAGTCTAGATTAATGATTCATCTATATTCTTTGAATAATATGCAACTAAGTAGAGCTTTTTTTTTTTTTTTTGCCAGTCCTGGGGCTTGAACTCAGGGCCTGAGTTTCTTTTGCTGAAGGCTGGTACTCTACCACTTGAGCCACAGCGCCACTTCTGGCCTTTTCTGTTTATGTGGTGTTGAGGAATCAAACCCAGGGCCTCATGCATGGGAGACAAGCACTCTACCACTGAGCCACCTTCCCAGCCCATGGAGCTTCCTTACTAGCAAAGTCTGATTTATCTTGTAATCTCAACCTTGACAATTTCAGAGTACCAGACAGAACACTTTCCCTAAGGTATGCATACACTAACTCTCTCAATGAATGAATGAATGCAGTATTTCCACCCATAGGGAAAAAAATTTCATTAAAATTAATGATAGTTTAGGCATTATTTGGTAACACAAATGTTAGAAAACTCATACATACATAGCTGATACATTAGGGCGAGAGTATGGCTCAAGTGATAGTAAACCTGCCTAATCATTCAACCCTGATTTCAAACACTAGTACCACCAAAGTATTATGTATGTGTGAGAGAGTGCATGCATGGCTATATTAGTAGAGAGGTAGTAATAGGTACATATACATAGAAGTGTAGAGGTGTAATTTATCTAAAGCAACAATACAACTATCAGTTCTACCAATCCTGATTTTTCCTACTAAAAGACAATGCTTCAGTCTAAAATTATTGAAACTGGCTAATTTTGTTTGTCTTAGGACCAAAATGAAAGGACTAATTTCATTCACTCGTTCACGTAATTAACTCTGATTTATTGACATGTGTTATCAGTTCTGCTCCACAAGGCAATCGTCTGAAGTCAGAAAACATAACTTCCCTCAACTAAACCATCTTCTCCAAATTATTATTTGTCTACTTCACTCTTCTCATATCCCTCTATTCTTTGTCTCATTTTTTAATGTACAAGCTACACTATTTCCCATCTCTAGGCATGGAGTACTAATTGTTCCCTCTACTTGGATGACTTTCCCTGTGCTTCCTCATTAGTCTAGTAAGTATCAACAAAACACCACAGCCTCCGGGAAGTTTTCACTGACAATCCCCATCAGTCAATTTTACAACAATAAGAATATTTACTGATGTCTAAAATTCTATGATCACATATTTGCAGCCCTTGTTCTCCCTACTAGAATACAAACTCCTGAAGAAGTCTCAAGGGAAAGGACTCAATCTTTTTGTTAACCACTGATTTGCCTGCTCAGCAGTACAGTTAAGGTTGATAAATATTTGCCAGTTGTGACTAATAACAGAGGATATGTGAACAACTTAACAGCATATTATAAGGGAAAATATATTAGGGATCCACAAGAAAGAAGAGCTCAATCCTGTTGGGAAGAGTATGAGTGACTTTTGATGGTTTAATAAGAGAGCTGATTGATAAAGGATAGAACTTAAATTGTTATATAACCCATGCAATCATTCAGCTAAGACAATGAAGTCCTGAATACAGGTATGGTAACAAAGGTGAAGAGCAAATTTTATACTCATTTCAGAGATAAAAAAAATCATACCCTCTCCTAGTAGATTTGATGTGTGCAATAAGGACAAGGAATGAGGTTAAGATGTCTCCTGGGTGCTTGATCTGGCCCAATTAAAAGTAATGCCTCTAATCCGTGTAGGTAATAAAGAAGTATTTTTAGAACAGTATATTAATAAGGTTAATTTGTAACTTTAAGTTTGATATAGTTGCCTAAGTAGTTAAAACATTGCCTAAGAGGAGTGTTGGCCCTGCCCAAATGGCAGTGGTGTAATCTGTGAACTACCCTACATTCAAATCCTAGTACTAAAAACATAAAACATGAATAAGCAATGAAATCCTCAAATTAAAATGTAAATGTAATGGTCATTTTCTCAGCCAACAAATATATAACATATATAGGATGCTAGAGTATTCTAACCACCAAGGATCAAAGATGAACAAAATAAAATAGTTGTACTCACAAATTCACACTGTCTGGAGACAAACTATATACACATGTACTATATACCATGATATATTGTGTATCTATGTGTATGTACACATATATCATGTAGTATATATGTACACCATGTATTATAATAATGGTTATGAAACAGCAGCAATAACAAGTCTGTCTTACTGCCCATCAGGTAAGAAAAGGAAAAAGATCAACACGTTAGAAAAGAATGGAGTAGTCTGGCACTGTGATTCATGCATACAAGCCTGCCACTCAGCAAGCTGAGATAGATCAGAGGATGGCTAATCTAGGCTAGCCCAGGCAAAACGTCTTTGGGACTCTATCTCAACCAATAAATAAATTAATGAGTTCATGAGTTCCCTGATTTGAGCCCAATTTGTATTTCAATCATCCCCCAAACTTCACTTCACCTTCAAAGGGCAATTCAAACAACTATCTTTGGTAATGTTCAAAGGCCCATTTTGCACAATCTTTAGTAATCTTCAAAAACATAAGTTTTTAATTTTTAAAAAATTGGGTACCAGTGGTTCGGATCCACAATCCTAACTACTTACAAGGCCGAGATCTGAGGAGAGGTGTTTGAAGCCAGCCTAGGCAGGAAAGCCTGAGACGTTTGATGTGCTAATTAACCACCAAAAAGATGAAGTAGAGCTGTTGCTCAACTGATAGAACAATAGCCTGGAAGTTCAGGGACAGCACCAAGGCCCCAAGTTCTAGGACCTGGTGCACATGCATGCGCACAAACAAACACAGAAAAGAAAAAGATCATAGTTTTGTTGACCTTTTCTAGTCTCATCTCAGTTAGCTCCACTTTGATCTTTATGTCTTCCTTCTGTTTATACTGCTTTCATTATTGCTGTTATAGTTGTGTGTTTTTGAAACAGTGTCTTGCTATGTAGCCTAAGCTGGCCTCAAATTTGTGGTCCTCCTGCCTAAATCTCTTAACTGATAGAATTACAGATATATACCACCCCTAGCTCCATACAAACATACTACTGAACTGAGGACCAAATAATGTGTATCACTTTTCCTTTTCCTTTGTATGATATAGGTACTTATTAGAGTAATTATTCTACCAATCTTGTTAGGATATTACAAAACTTACTGGATTGGAATCTAATTTCTTCAACTTTTGAGGTAATCTAACTTCATCTTTTTCTTTAGTCATTCAAAAAACATAAAACTTAACTATCAAATGTGTTAATGGCTAAACATTTATCAAGTCAGAAGTTTAGGCTAAGACACAAAAGATAAACACAAAAAATAGTGAAAATGTTTAAATCAGCTGGCACTGGTGGCTCATGTCTGTAATCCTAGCTACTCAGGAGGCTGAGATCTGAGGAACACAGTTCAAAGACAGGACAGGAATATCTGAGACTCTTTTATCTCCAATGAGCCACCAAAAAGACATAAAAGGAGCTGTGGTTCCAGTGGTAGAATGCCAGCCATGAGAAAAAAGGTAAGGGATAGTAACTAGACCATGAGTTCAAACCACAGTACCATCACACACAGACATTAACACGTACACTGACAAACACACACACACACACAAATTTAAATTGGAATTAAAGGACAAAGTCTAGATCCAGCCACATCATGATATACCTAACAAATAAATAGACTGGGACTAACTTTAGTTCTACATACAGCAAAACATCTGGGCATGTGAAGCCAGACACAAGTAAACACACCTTTTGGGTACATTATAGGCAGTCTAAAAACAAGCTAAACTAATATACAGTGCTAGAAGTCAGGTTTTCACAGTGGGGAAAATGGAGCCTAGAAGAAACACAAAGCAGCATTTTGTAGGGTACTGAAATATTAAGTTTCTTCATCTGAATTCTAGCCATTCATTCAATCTGCCAAAGTTCACGAAACTGCTCAATCATGACAAACAGTGTTTGGACCATCGTTATCTTTTTTTTTTTTTTTTTTGCCAGTTTTGAAGCTTGAACTCAGGGCTTGGGCACTATCCCTGAGCCTCTTTGTGCTCAAGGCTAGTGCTGTGTGTCACTTGAGCCACAGTACTACTTCCAGCTTTTTCTGAGTAGTTTATTGGAGATAGGAGCCTCACAGTCTTTATTGCTGGGCTGGCTTTGAACCGCGATCCTCAGCTCTCAGCCTCCTGCTCTCAGCCTCCCAAGTAGCTAGGATTGCAGGTGTGAGCCACAGGCACCCAGCTTCTAGGTTAATTTTAAATAGAATATACTCTTCTTGCTACCTACTTTTCAAATCCCTATGAACTTACTCCTAACCAATAAATCTAATATAAATACTAAACTTACAGGTCCTTATTGTTCTTTTTTTAGTAACTATTTCATGCCTTTATTCGTATCCTTATTTCCTTTCCATTTTTACCATCCAAAATGGAAACAATACCCATGTTTCTATGATTACATTTCCAGCTCACTAAAAAACAACTTACTTTTATATGTGTTGTTTTTATTAACTATATACCTGGTATCTAATTACTATTGCATATGTGCCAAAACTCCAAGAAATATTTTACAAACATTGTTTGCTACTCAAATGAATCTTAATTTCCAGCAGATATAAAGAAACATGCTCAATGTCATAAACTTGTAAGGGGAAAAGTCAATATTCAATCTGTAGGGCTCTAAAGCTAGGCTGTCTCACTTGACTAGAAATTATTTTGTCCCTGAGTTACATTTTGTACCTTACTACTCATATTTATGATACTTCTTACTAGCTGTATATATATATATATATATATATATATATATATATATGTATGTATGTATGTATGTATGTTTGTTTTTTTGTTGGTCGTGGGGCTTGAACTCTGGGCCTGGGCACTGTCCCTCAGCTCTTCAGCTCAAGGTGAGCGCTCCACTGCTTGAGCCACAGCGCCACTTCCGGTTTTCTAGTGGTTTTTATTGGAGGTAAGAGTCTCAGGAACTTTCCTGCCCAGGCTGACTTTGAACCATGATTAGGATTACAGGCGTGAGCCACTGATGCCCGGCTTTATTAGCCATATTAACACACACATAACACTTCAAAAACATAGCATTCGAATACAACAAAAAATGTTTCTTTCTGCTTCAGGTTAATGGTATCTGGTAGCATAAACACTGGGAAAGACTTTCCTTGAAGCTTCCCTATGTACCTTAAAAGCCTGATCCTCCAGAACATATATAATTGTTGTATATTCCTCCTTCCAGTGGGACATGGGGTCAAAACTATAAAAATGGCAGGAAGACTGAAGCTGACATCACCACATCTAGATATCCCAGGCTAATTTCTGTTCTTCAGGACCATTGATCTCCCCTACAAGTCATTTATTCTTCCTCTACAACTGTCTAAATGCTCTCATTTACTTCTCCTCTACAGGGTACATAAGCTTCTAAATCTCACTGGTTACCCAACTCCTCTGTGATATCCGTGGACCTATATATGTGCATACTTTGTCTATTAATCTATTTTCAGTTTATTTCAGTACACTAGACTACTGAATCTCCAGAGGGGAACAAAAGGCTCCTTTGCTCTTATAAACTTAAAGTAGGAATTATTAAAAGCTTTATACACATCAGGTCATATGTACTATGACAACAGGGACTGCTTAATTCTTCAAAATCACAATTGATTTGTCGTTATTTTACATATAGTATTAATTTACCAAGTCCCATTATATAGCTTCCCAATTGTATGCCACAACTGAAAATAATACTGCTAAATGTATGAACAAGAATTGCAATGTAAAGTGACAATTAAAAGCAATGAAGCAGCACACAGAATCAAAAAAGTTCTTGTATATTGCAGAGTAATAAACTTTCCAAAATCCAGCCATAAAAACTGATACTCATCAGCTGGTGGTTCAGGTATAATCCTAGCTACTCTCAGATATGTCTTTTTTATTGACAGCTATTTTATTACATTATAACAAAACCCAGAAATTTGGGGAAATTGAGGAAGGACCCAAGGTTCCTCAAATAATGTGATTTAACACAGTAAGACCATGATTTATGGTTCTGAAATACAGTAAAAAATAGGTGGCTGTAAATAAAATTCTTTTAATTATTCTTCTAATGTTTTATTTTACATTCTTCTTCAAATTTCCTTTTTAAAAAAAATCCTAGCTACTCAGAAGGTTGATATCTGAGGATCAAGACTGGTAGCCAGCCTGGACACGAAAGCCCGTGGGATTCTTATCTTTAATTAACCACCAAAAAGCCAAAGGAGAGCTGTGACTCAGAGTAATGCTCAGTCGTGAGCAAAAAAGCTAACAGGCACTACTCAGGCTTTGAGTTCAAGCTCCAGTACCAGCACAAAAAGTAAAAAATTGATATTCATAAGGATGAAAGTGTTAAAGAAAAAAGATTACAGAGAATTGATTTTAGTTTATATGTTTAAGAAGGTAAATTAATAATTGTTCCAAAAATAATTTGATCTGAATAGTTAACATATACATTTCTAAGTTAATAACTTAGATCTTATGAGTTCCAAGTCACTGTTCTACCAGAGGTAAAATTTACTGCTATTGTTCTTGTTTTTCTGTTCTCTGTTTTCTGTTCTCTGTTTTCTTGTTCTCTGTTTTTCGAAAAGCTATAAAGTTTAAATGCATGGGTTTTACCATCAAAAGAAAAGCTGTAAGAATTTTATCTCTCTCTCTCTCCCTATATGACCTTCGGGGTAGTTATGCATGCACTCAATTTCTTCATAGTTACATAAGTAAACTAATGCAGAAAGACCGCATTTAATTGAGTGATACTCTTATAAGACTCTACAACATAACATAGTTGTTGCTATTTCTATAATCAAAGGCCATGTCTTACACATTTAGCAACTAAACAATGCTGGACACATAACTGGTATTAACAAATAGTTCAATAATACTCTATAAATAGTGACTGGCTGATGAGAAGAAAAAGAATCTATATCTGTATAACTCTTCTATTCTAGTGATTACTCCGAATACGTTTTACTAGTGAATAACAAAATAAGGAGTTGTTTTAAAAGAATAAATTAAGATCAGCTGGGTGCCGGTGCCTCATGCCTGTAATCATACTACTTCGGAGGCTGAGATCTGAGGATCTCAGTTCAAAGCCAGCCAATTAACCACCAGAAAACCAGAAGTGGTGCTGTGACTCAAGTGGTAGAGCCACAGCCTTGAGCTGTAGGGCTCACAGACAGGACAGCACCCATTCCCAGAGTTCAAGCCCACACAACAAAAAAGAAGAAAAAGGAGAAGGGGAGGAGGGAGAGGAGAAGGGAGAAGGAAGGAAGGAAGGAAGGAAGAAAGGGAGGAGGGGGAGGAGGAGGAGGAGGAGGAGGGGGGGAGGGGGAGGAGGAGGAGGAGGAGGAGAAATTAAGACCACACAATAAAAAAGACCAATTGCTACAAGCTACTTTTACTCAATTTTGAGCTAACCTGATAAAAAAGTTTTACTAACAGACATAAAACAATGACAAAGGAACAAGCCCTGTAAATAGCTGTAAACCCTGTAAATAAAAGATTTGAATAATGATAATTGTCTTGTATTTTTTGAAAGACTCTTCCTCCTGGAGCAAGAAGGCTAGTAAAATTATTTATAAAATACTTCCAAATATGACAAAACAAACATGAAACATTTTAAACCCACCTTCTCCAAATCCATACATACTCTAGCACCCCATGAGAACATAGTGTAGCTATATAGTCTTCATGTAATTTCAAGTAGGAAACTACTGAAAAATTACAATGTACACACATCTAGAACAGTTAAATACATTTTATGTGGCAAGCTGTTCCTACTTAGCAACTAAATTACTTGTTAATCTTTGTTTACCAATCTGTGTCTCTTCACTGTTTATTCATTGTGAGAAATACATGAAATTACACTAGATTCAGAATGAGATTACTAAAATCCCTGCAAGTGACAGTCAAGTCTAATTTTGCTGCCAGAATATAGTAATAGTGTTCTCAGACATTATTGTTTACCCCAATTATTAAGGTATGGCTACGGTGTCTGGCTTTAAGCAACAAAACATTCTGTACTTTTTTCAGGAAAACTGTAATTTTAAATAGTTGTTCTAACTGTTAGGTATGTGTTAAACTCTGAGGTCAGAAAATAATTTTATTGAGGAAAATAACAAAAAGCAGTAAACATCCCACTTATAATCTCTACTTTGATTGCATATATTTCAAAGTAAGTATGATAATTTTACCATTAATAATACTGAATTAATGAGAAAAGATGTGTACTACAAAACAAAATCATTTATGGTTAGCTCTAGAATGTAAGCCATCATATATATTCATAGTCACAAGTACAAAATTACTTCATAATGTGGCTTAAGTCTCTCAATACAGTCTAGTCTCAATCTGCTTTCAAAGGTCAGAAAAGCCCAAATCTGAAATATAATCAGTCGTAGAGACTTATACAAAGGAAAAAAATCAATATTTTCAACATTATCTTGAAATATGAACAGTATGCCAGGAATATGTTATTTCTCAAAATTAAGTGGTGATTTTAAAAACCCTGGTCTACAGCTCTGCCTATTTAAGTGCAATGTAATCCTTTTATTCAAAGGTCTTTTTTAAAATATTTTTTATTGTAAAGATACTGTAAGAGGGGTTACAGTTACATGAGTAAGGTAATAAGTATATTTCCTGTCGAGCATTTTTTTACCCCCTCCTTTGTATTTTTCTTGTAGGTGGTCAACACTTCATTTCTAGGAGGTTTTTTCCTCTAGGTCACTCTACCTACATTCCTCTTTTTCCTGAATTCTTCTAACTTCTGACTTCTTTATAGAGGTAATTGGCAAATACTACTGTGCTGTCTTGGATTCAGCTACATCTCAACTACAATATAACTTCCCTGAATGAAGTCTTATGCCTCTTACTGACAACACCAACCAACATATTATACTCATCAATAATATACTGATTGACTCAGGCTGGGTGGGAACTAGCAGCAGGGATTATGCTGGCAGTGAGCATACAGAAGGTTAAATATTGTCTAAATAGACTCTATGAAATTAAGAAAACAAAAACAAGGAAACCTGTGAGGAAATGCTAACTGGTAGAACAGAGAGCATGAGAGAAGGGATGAAAATTAATTGGAACACAGTGCAGACATGTGAGGAGGTATAACAATGAAATCTCCCCTCCCCGAATAACTAATAAGAGCCAATTATATATATGACATATACATAACATTAAGAAAACTGCTACAAATCCTAATTCTTCAACAAATGAGTTAAAAATGAAAAGTAACTTAAGGAAGCAAATTCTTCAAATTCTAGGTTTATCCATGTTTTAAAAAAAAACCCACTATTTTAATATTTGTTACTAAATTTGACTAAATCCTTAAACAGAAGAAGTATAAGGCATTGATATTTTCTCTATTTCATTATATTCTATAGAAATTCCATCGTTACAGGTTCACTACTCAATGCATGCAATGTCTAGATGGAAGAGGAATATGAAAAATATACCTAGGCTTCCATTCTCCTTCAACCCTATTACTTAGGACATATAAATTAGCTAGTTTACATAATTTTTTTTACTTACTTGGCAACTACATAATTTTATGATTACACTCATATAGAAATAAATTGCTTTAATCTTCCCACACTAACAAAAAAAGCACAATAGTACACAACAATGGACAACCCAAAATGTTTAACAGTCAACTCTCAATTATTTGTATGTGGATTATCTAAAAAGTATTTTAACTTGTAGAAATAAAAAAAAGTAAATAATTCAAATAAAAGGAAAGTTGTATCAATCTGCTGGAGGGGATGGGGGAAAAGGAACACATAATCTTCTCAAACTACATATAAATAAGTATTAAGATTCCACAATTAGAACTCATTTACTTGTATGACCCTTTTTTGGGTACAGGTAACTGAGAGTGGACTGTAATTAAATGGGTGATAAAGGTACAGATACACGGGCATGCAAACCATTCACTCACCCCACAGTGCTTTTCACAGCCCTATTTTCAGTAGCCTGAGACCTGGGAGGGGGAGGAGACAGCAAGTCACAGCAGATGGATCACTTAAAAGGAAATTGAGAGTTGACTGTAATTTACATTTAAAGTGCTATGAAATATCACCACTCCTACATGTATTCATTATTGTTTATGGGAATATTTCTCACAGTGATTTAACAAGGCTATAAATGCTTTCTTCTTAACCTTTCAATATCACCACAGGACAGATGGAAATATAAAAGGACTACCCATTTGAGAGGTGAGGCAACTGAAGCCCAGAAAGAATAAATAGCATGCCAAAATCATCCTCACATTAAAACTGAGTTCTCCAAACCCCATCTTCAATGCTACCGCTTCTTAGTCCTTTGACTAAAAAAATTGTTCTCTCCTGTCTTCAGAGATTACAACCTTCATAATTTTATTGTTATCCTCTTCGTTCTTACTTATTCTTACCCATAAGATATACTCTCATCATCTTCTGAGTAAAAGAGGTCCTCTGCCCTCACAAAGCTTAAGGTTTTAATGAGGGGGGAAGACAGTGGACAAAAATTCTAAAATGAGATAGTACTAACTGCAATTTAAAAGGGAATAAAATTGTAGAGGAGGACGTAATAAACTTCCCATTGGAATAAGGAAGAATTGATTTCTAGAGTGGCATGTGACTTAAAAAATCTGCATTTCTGCCGGGCACTGCTAGCTCACGCCTGTAATCCTAGCTACTCAGGAGGCTGAGATCTGAGGATAGCGATTCAAAGCCAGATGGGGCAGAAAAGTCCATGAAACTCTTATCTCCAATAAACCACCAGAAAAAAACAAAATGGCGCCATAGCTCAAGTGGTAGAGCACCTTGAGCTGAGGAACAGTGCTCAGGCCCAGAGTTCAAGCCCCCCGACCAACAACAACAAAAAAAAGAATCTGCATTTCTAAAAAGAATACTGGAAATCCAGTTCTAGGAAATGCAGAGGTAACACATTTAAAACAACATGTCACAGTTTAAGAAACAGCAGCCAGGCTGGGAAGGTGGCTCAATGGTAGAGTGCTTGCCTCCCTGGGTTCAATGCCTCAGCACCACATAAACAGAAAAGGCCAGGAGTGGCGCTGTGGCTCAAGTGCTACAATGCTAGCCTTGAGCTGAAGAGCTCAGGGGCAGCGCCCAGGCCTAGAGTTCAAGCCCCCTACTAAAGAAAGAAGGGGGGGGGAGAGGGAAAGGGGAGGATGGAAGGAAGGAGCAGTCTTCTTTGACTAAAGTAATTATGGAAAGAACATGACTGAAAGATAGTTCTTTAGACTAGCAATCATCCTCAATGCCCTTTATGAAGATGCACAGTGTGTAATGAAGGGAATGTGCACATGCAGAGTAGAAATACTGTGAATAACCAAGGTATACAGAAGATAGCAATATAGCAATAAATCATAAAAGGCCAAGCTAAAGAATGTAAGCAAAAATGAGCCTGTAACAGGTATATGTGAGTGGGAAGTTGTTTGGGGACTTTTTGTTTTAGGGTATTTAATTTTCAACTTAAGGAAATGACAAGTTCAGATCTGAATTGTAGGGAAATGATCCTGGCCATCGTGCACCAGGAGTGAAAAAGATGAGAATAGAAGCAAGATCTTTACTAGTCATCCAAATGAGATAATGAGGATATGAACAGTGACAATGAGAAGAGAGTGAATTAAACAGACATTTCAAAAGCAAATTGTAGGAAGCTAGTGACATCACTCTAGGATGAGCTTGACCTCCACACTGAGCAACAGAGGGCGTTAGTAGTGCTTACAAAGTACAATTTGGGTACACAGTTTTATACATCAAGAATTTAAGGTGATTATTAGATACATACCAGTCACTCACTTGCCCTGTGACCCCTAACTGGATTATACCTAAATTTCCATAATCTAAAATGTCAAAGCTTATATTCTCAACTGTAAAATATAAGGATGAGTATCTCAAAGAGTTGTTGGAAGTTTATGACAATGTATTTTAGTGCTTGGCACAAAGCTACTAATATAGTAGTAGTATTAATAGCATATGTGGAACTTAAATGGCAATGAGTTTTTATAAGAGATTATTAGCATCCCTTGAAGAATATTTTCACTGTGAGCTGTGCTTTACAAAATTATAGTTATTAAGAAATAAAGTTGTGGAGTGAAGATAAATTATTCTGCCTACAGAAATGTAATTGTTATGCAATCTCTGACCTAATCTTTCATATTTCCCACTCTTAGCCTATGCTTATCATAGTAACTTGTCTATATAAAGGATACAACAAACGCTTGCTGAATGTGAAAAACTTAGCCAACAGGAGGGATGAAAGAAAAAAATCTTAGTTCTACACAGACTCTTAAAAGGAAATTGTATCAGGAGCATAAAATTACTCTCAGAAAGGTACAAAGATGCTTTATTGTCTGACTCTGAGAATGAGAAGTATGAGAGAAAATTAGGTGCTTCACATTAGACAACCTCTACCTTCTCAATATAGAAATTAAAAGTATCTGCATATTGTGTTTCCTGGTTGTTGAACTTTGACTTTGTCTATGGAATTTATACTATTTGAGTTCTCCCTTGAATCTACCATAACAAGTACTTGAAAGGGGTAGGTGAGATTAAGGGGAGAGAAGGAGAGGAATGAAGAGAGGGAAGATACAGTCAAGAATTCAATGTTTATCCTACACAATTTAAACAACTGAGGGACAAGTTAGGAGGGATGAGTGAGAATGTTGAAATAGGAGACACTGATCAAGATACACTGTATTCATAAACTGATTTGTTAAATTGAAACTCCTTTGTACAACTACTTAAATAAAGTAAAACTTTTGCACTGAATGGTAGTTTACAAAGTCAGTTTTGAATTTGAAAAAAACAAGTCAACTGATTCTACATTCTAAGATATATTTATTTGCCTTCATTTCTATATCCAAAACTGTGATCCAGTCCTTGGATATATTAGTAATCTTCTAGGTCACTCCTTTGCCAACTGACTTTCCCTTTCTAAAAATGTGGTATACTTCCTAGAAAGCCCATATTTCTTTCCACTTTATACATAAACATTCTTTTGAGAAGTCAACCCCTCTTTGAGTCTTCTCTAGTCATCAACCCTTCAGAGAATTAATCATTTCTTCCATGGCTACTACTGGGCTACTTCTGGGTTTTGTGTTTTTTAATAGTTGGATTACTTAATTTATTGATTCAGACTGCAATCACTTCTCCTTTTATTTATTTTTCTGCCAGTCCTGGGACTCAAACTCAGGGCCTGGGCACTGTCCCAGAGCCTCTTTGTGCTCAAGGCTAGCAGCTGCAGTGGCACTTCTGGCTTTTTCTGAATAGTTTATTGGAGATAAAGAATCTGCTGGATTTTCCAGCTGGGGCTAGCTTTGAACAGCAATCCTCAGATCCCAGACTCCTGAGTATCTTGGATTACAGGTGTGAGCCACCAGGCACCCAATTTACAATTACTTCTTTACCTCAGTTTCAATATCAGTACCAAGGAACTGAAAGTAACACCTTCACTTTTATTCCTCTAGCACAAAATTTAGTCTCCTGTATAGCATTCAATCTATGCTTATTTCATCAAAATGACATGAGCAATTAAACAGATGAGAAACCTCCCTAATCTGGGAAAATCTGAAAACAGAAGTTAATTTACAAACCCCCATCATTTCAACCTTCCCACTCTTCTAGGTATTAAACAACCACCAAAAGTCAACCTTTTAATTCTTACGAACAGTATAGGGGTTATAGAATAAAAAATTAATGTTCAATAGTACTTTAAGTAAATTACATTCTAGTAAGTATGTTTGCACACACATTTGCCTGTGTTTTCACAATTCATTTTGGACACCATACTAGGATGGGTTTCAAATTGTTAAAGTCTCTACCGGGAAGAAATGCACTACTACAGTGATTTAAGAAAATAAATAGGGCTGGGCATGTGGTTTAGTGGTAGAGTGCTTGCTTAGCATGCATGAAGCCCTGGGTTTGGTTCCTCAGTACCACATAAACAGAAAAAGCCAGAAGTAGCACTGTGTCTCCAGTGGTAGAGCGCTAGCCTTAAACAAAAGCTTAGCACTGTGTCTCCAGTGGTAGAGTGCTAGCCTTAAACAAAAGCTTAGGGATAGTGCAAAGACCATGAGTTCAAGCCCCAGTACTGTCAGAAAGAAAGAAGAGAAAAGAAAGTAAACAAGCATTATCAATAGCACATTAGAGACACAAATTTAATTAAGTAGGTTTCTGAAAAAAACTGAAAAGCAACAATTACCAGTATGTTGACAGGAAAATCAACTACAATGAGTGCCTACAGTAGTCTACAACAACAATGCCTGTACCAAACCAGAAAAACTCACATTTTTCCTGGGGTTCAAGCATTCTGCAAGGACAAAGCATTACTACTAACAAATTTTATGGCATCAGGGAGGAAAATTCTATGCTACATGCACACAATATATTTTGCTTCAATTACACTTAATTTGTTGGTAATTTTTTCTTTCTTTCTCTCTTTTTTTAACATAGGGTCTCAGTCACTGTAAGCTGGCCTTGAACTTATGAGCCTCTATTTTAACCTCCTGAGTGGTGGGATTCAAGTCCTTTAAAATAGTTTTTTACCAGTTGTTAGTCTCAAGAATTCTATTTCAGATATATTAATAGATTCTTCTCAAAAGAAGAATCTTAAATTCTATTATCCCTGTTAAAAATGTTACAATATTCAAAGTAATTATTCAATTTTTTATTTTACTTTTATTAATTTTATTTACTTTTACCAGTTCTGGGGCTTGAACTCAGGGCCAGGGCACTGTCCCTGAGTGTCTCTAAGTGCAAGGCTAGATAGAGCTCTACCACTTAAACCACAGCTCCAATTCCAGCTTTTTGGAGGGTAGTTTATTGGAGATAATAGTCTCACATATTTTCTCGCCTAGGCCACTTCAAATCACAATCCTCAGGTATCAGCCTCTTGAGTAGCTAGGATTACAGGCATGAGCCACTGGCCCCAGCTTCAAAATATTTTTAATGTTTAAGGAATCCTAATTTTACAAGGCAACTCAGATTAAATATCACTCATAAAATACAGGGTTTTATGCTAAGTATATTCATTAAGAATTGCCTAATATACTTCTCATTCTTACTAACGCTGGGGTTATTATCTTCTATTTATATGGGGGAAAAAAAGCCTACAGGGGTTAAGCAAGGTCAAAATACTTGCCCCAAATGACCTAAGTATTACACCTGAGATTACAGTAATTATTTGACTTAGAGTCAACTCTCTTTACTACACATTAATGGCTCCTTTAGGCACTATCTAAGCATAATTTCTATGTATAATGAACTTTGCTGTATAGCTACCCAATGAATTTCTCAAAAATTACAGAAAAACAATTATGTGAAGAAACACTGCATCAGCATTAAACAACAACAACAACAAAAACTTGGTTACTCAAGCTTTATCTTTTTACATTTTGTAATCCAATCCACAAACAGCTGCCCTTCAGCTGCAACCCAGACTACTTCACAGTTCTCCAAGTAAGTTTAATTCCTCATGAAATTTCCCCATGTTAGAACCACAAGCCTTTTTTTAACAATAAATGTTTGTCAGAGTAACAGTTTCTCTAAACAGGAGCACTATATGATGACACTATTTAATTCAGGTTACTTTTTTATTCTAAACTACCTTACAGCTTAGGAACAGAGTTCTCATATAACTCTCACTTTCAGTTGCATATTGCCTTTTGCAAGCAGTTCCAATAGGCTGTGTACACTTTATTCTAACTGAAGTATACACTTTTGACAGGACAAGTAACAACAGCATTTTTTGCACATTCTTACATAATTCTGGAAATAGGTGTTGACTATATTCACAGGGAATGTAGCATTTTAAAGAGCAAACACAGATTCTGAGTAAAACTGGAGTAACTAAAGGTTTATAATCAAAATCGTAGATAAGCTCTTCACAACCCAACAACGTTGGCACCAGAGAAACTTTGTATAGGAGCTTAACAAACTCAATTTAAAGTGCACCTATATCTTATTTCTAGACCATATCTAAGCAAGCTTTCAATGTGGAACTAGGCTCAAATATATCTAAGTTTGCTTTTCATTTCCATTTATATCGTGTATACTTAAATCAACAATTAACTATCTGTCAGAGAAGTGAAAAGCTAAATTCAAGTCTATCTGATTTAGCCTTATTCTGTTAACAAGTTACCACAAAATTTACTTTATACAGCTTTTCCACATATGTACTACATAGATTAAGGTCACGCATTCACAAAATGTTGCATACTGGTGTACTGGTGATCTAATTAGTTGCCATTTATAATATGTACACTCTATTACATCGTGTTTTAGCACTCTCTGCCTTTGTAACTGTACTTTTATGTCTTTTCTTTTTTGGTACTGGGGATCTAGCCTAAAACGTTGATACTTGGTAGGCAAACGCTTTGCCGCTGAGCTTCAACCCAGCCCAACTCTTCTGCTATAGTTCACTATAAACTAAGTCCCTGCCCTAGAGAATAAATGTTAAGTTACAACAACGTGCTCTTGTAGCTAAATGAAAACTGACCTTTCAGCTTACATCCGAATAATCTTACAATACACCAAATAGAACAAATTTGAGACTGTAGTATCAGTAGATAGGAGCCTCAACAATGAATCTGGAGATAACCGTGGACAAGACATTATTACACTGAGAACATAAGGGGCAGAAAAAAAAAATTGATCTCGTGTACCATGTTGTCAACGACTTACTTGGTGAAGTGTTTCACGGATCTCAATAAAGAAACTGCTTCTAACACAGCTGAATTAGGTTACACTCCCAGCTACCGCTCCCGTGAAATATGACCCTCAGAACTGGTAAACCAAATGCTGTATCGCGGAAAAGCATCTCGTACCCATCGACGGATTCTTCAGAGATTGTGGATAAACTCCAATACCGTCACGGATATGGGGGGGGGGAGGGGGGACGGGGTTAAGCCAGTTTCAGTTCTGGAAAATATAACCGGCTTATGCCCAGCCTGCACCGAAGGTGTAAACAAACCCGTCTCCACTGCAGAAGGTAAACAATGAACCTGCCGCGGAGCGAGGGGGCGGGCGCTGGCCAACTCCAGACTCCGCGGTCCGGGCCCGCGCAGCCGGAGGAAAACAACAGCGTACAACCAGACCCGGCCGAGTTCTCAAGGCTGCGGGTCCCCCCCCCCCGCCCGCGCCCCCCGCAACGAGACGCTGGGCAGAGAGAACAGCAGTCAACAGCGAGAACCGGGCAGCGCAGGTCCGGGCATCGGCTCCGCGGAGGGCAGGATGTGGTCGCTCTGCCCGCAAACATCCTCCAGCAACCTAAACAACCACCTCCACCTCCCGCGCCCCGGCCGCCCCCAGGGCTCGCGCGCACGGGCTCCGGCTGGGGAGCCGGGAAGGGCTCCTCCCGGG
>NW_012267257.1:9862597-9862933 GCF_000151885.1 Dipodomys ordii | reverse complement strand
TCCCCCGCGGCCGCGAGGGGCGTCTCCCACGGGGGAACCCTGTCCGTGGATGCGGGCGGCTGGAGCCGGGATGGAGGGGCCGGGCTGCCGCCGCAGGCCACCTGCTGAAGCCTCCCGGGCGCGGCCCCCGCGTCCCGCAGCCTCCGGGGCCAGCACGGTAGTCGGTTCGCCTTAAGGAAAACGGGGACGCAGCCCGCGCACGCGGCACCGTTTCCAGCGCTGTGCGGGATCCCTTCCCGGGCTCTCCGCGCCGACCACGTCCACGCGTAACCCAAGCGTGCGTAGCGCACCCGCAGCCTCGCCCGGGACCCCCGGAGGGCGCCCGCGGCCCGGGGC
>NW_012267257.1:9852777-9862481 GCF_000151885.1 Dipodomys ordii | reverse complement strand
GCTGCTCCGCGGCCGGCGCCGAGGGGCCGGCAGAGGGGGCCGGGGCCGCGGCGACGTCTCGCTGTGGTCGGATGTGGATGCTGAGGGACGTGTGTTACACGCCAACCTCACACTCAGCGGACTGGGATTTCAGTTGTTAGCCCCGTGTCAGACACCTCCATCTCTGGCTCAGCAACTCCGCTTCAGCTCCATTTACTTTGAGGAGAGAGAGCACGTTTTTCTCTCCTGTTCTTCCTCTTTCAGGACCTTGTTTTCCCAGCTCCCCTTCCGTGCCACGTCCAGAACAAATAAATGGTCAATAAATCTCTGTTGGATCAGGATAAGCCCTGAATTCCTTCTCGCTGGTAATGTTCTTCGTGCTCAAAAAATAAAAATGTTTTTAGCTGATTGCAGTTATGAGTAACCGTTAATAATTGCAAACATTTAAAAGATCAAAGGAATTACGCAAAGTATGGCAGCAGCCATTTAAAATCACAATATAAATTTAGTAAATGAATAGTTCAAATGAAGCAAGAAGTTACAGTTTTCCTGTTTTTAAAAACGCATGAATAAAGCGTTATTAAACACCTATGTGCATGTAAGTAGAAGAAAGGCCAAGCTGATCTACACATCAAAATGTGAACTAGTTTTCTCTGCAGTCATGGAATTACACATGTATTTTTGGCTCCTGGTCTTTCATCTGTACCTTTTAAATTTCCTGCAGCTAATATGTATCATTGATAAAAATAACCGCAAGATTTTAAAATAAAGGAACATCAAGAAAACAAAATAGGAACGCTCCCTAAAAGGCCACCTGTTCATCGCGTAGTACATATCCTGTTCTTAACAGTTATCTCCTACTGATACTACACTTAGGTTCAAGGATATAACTACACGACTTTAAAGAAGTTTTCTAAAATTTATCAGTAATAACTTTAATAACTTGCTTCCATATGCAGATAGGTGTGTGTGTGAAAGAGACTGAGTTCTTACAATAGTTCTAATATCTGACCAATCTATCCTATTTTCTTATTGAGTTCTACCTATTCCAAAGTAACTACTTTCTAACCCAGTTTAACTTCATTTTCTCATTCAGTCTGCCGTTAAAACTAAGTACAACGGATCCACAGTTATATTATTTCAGGTATGGGTCTGAAGATAGCCTTTGATCTTTGTTTCTGTGCGTGCTTAAAGACATTAGTCAAGTACTCCATGTTTTCCAGGAGAAAAAATAAAGTCACCTTTCTTCAGTCTTAGAATGGAACTAGTTTTTCTTTTACTATTTCAGCCTGTTGAAGGGTTTGCTTATTCAGTTGGCTGTCAGAGTGAACAGTATTTCTGATGAAAAAAAAAGAGAAGTTATTAATGTTTGTGAATGACAGTCAATTGGAGAGCAAGAGTTTAGGTAAGATATAGTAAGGTGTCCATTTCACAATATCTTGCATGTTTTTAAATCAATGCCACTCTTGGTGGACTCAGGTTGGTACTTCGTTACTTGTTAAGATCCCAGGTCATGTTTTCTGTGATACTTGTTAATGGCTTGCCATTCCTCCTCTCAAAAAACAAAACAAAAACAAAAAATCCAACTTGTTTTTCTCCCCTTACTTACTTTAACACATCTAAATGACTTACTCATTTTGTTTACTTCTTACTACTTCTCCAATTTTATTTTGATTCTAATCTGGTCATTAAGAATGTGACTTCCTCATCTTGGTTTTCACTTCCCAGCTTAGTTTCATTTGCTGTGTCAATGAATGTTGTTTTCTTTTCCTGATAGTATTAGTCATTGATTTAAAAAAAAAAGTTATGAAATGGAGGCCAAGACCACACCTCTAAATCATAACTGATTTTGCAGGTACTAATGACTTCATTAACTATCTGGGTTCAATTCTCTATCCTGGTACATGCAGTTAATAAACCATGTTTTATCAGGTTTGGACAGTGTTGTAATGTTGAACAGAAACAGAAGCCTCCTTGCCAAAATCTTAGTTCCCTTTAATCTATTTGCTTTGGTGCATAGGCCTTATGGAGGTAAAAACAAGCTGAAAACCACAAAATTTGGTCAGCCTATTTCTTGGTCACTTCCCTTTTAATTAAACCACACAATGAATATCTCAATAAAGCCCATTAGAAATAGCAAGTGATGGACTAAATGAAATAAATTTTATAATTGTAACAAAATCCTATCAGAATGTATCTCAGAATTAAGGATAATTTAAGTATTGCTGTGTATTTTAATGTATCCCAAATTTAAATTTCATTTCTAAACAATTCTGCTAGGTATAAAGACCTCCTACAAAAACAGTTTTAAATGAAAAACAAACCTGTGTTTGTGAAAGAGTAAAGTACACATATTTACAAAATAAAATGCCCTAACATTTCAACAGTGATTATACCTGCATTGTAGAAATTTGAGTGATTTTGGTCTGTTTTATTTTTTCTATTTTACTTGTGCTAAAACAAATTTCTACTTGTCTACCTTTTCCTAAGGAAAATTAGACAAAGTTGTAAAAGCTTTTATTAGCATGAAATTAGTTGTACAAAGGGGATTTCATTGTGAGACTTTCACACATACATACTAAGTATCCTAGCAACCTAACCCCTTATTTTAGAGAAATTTTGCTGTTTGTTTAACTCAAATTATAAACATTACAATAACAAGTAATCATTGAAAGTTACATTTCTGGTGACACAATATAATGCAATGGAGTTGAATATACTTGAATTTTAAAAAATAGCTTTTGTTGAATTCTGTGATATAGCAATTCTAGAGTTCTAAAAGAATCTAGTTCTAAAATGTTTATTTAAATATTGGAATTTAATAGCCAAATTGTCACAAAATTGTCTAAGAATGTCTAAATATGGTAGTATGGCTACAGTTTCTAAGCTGTCACACTCATTTTCCAACCTCATCTATCAGATTTTTATGTAATTTCACTAATGAATGTCCATCTTTCCTAATGTCAACCTGTTTGCCTTAGAGCTAGAAGACATAAAGGAAATTTTGGTAAATGCCTGCAAAATTAGTTCAAAGCCACTCAACTGAAAGATCAGAAAACTTTATTCCTATGATTTTTTTTAAAGAATACAAGTGTGAAAAATTGTCACATTTACATTTTAATTATTTTCAGAAAACAAAACACAACACTAAAGCATTTCTATTTTAGATACATTTCTTTTGAAAATGTTCTAAATTGTTACTATAATTACCTCTTTAAAATAATTTGAGCTAATTAAATATAGCATATATAATTATATATTATACATACTACATAAATATAGTAGGTAACATTGTATTAGAATCCTCTAGTCATTGGAAGAAAAGTTTACTACTGAATAAATAGCAAATACCTGCATGACACAAAAGATTTTGTTGCTCTTCAGTCCTTTCTTATCTCAAAGCATGTGAAAATTAAACTCTGAAAAATATTATTCATACAAAATGATCACATATAGAACTAACTATCTCTACACTTCCTTTTCTGCTTGGTTCTTTGGGTTGCTGTTGTTTATTCCATTGTCCAATTGAAACTTTTTAATATATACACAGTATTCCAGAGAATAGTAAAGCAATAGAAGTCTTGAGCACGTATAAATCTCATAACTCACAGGGGAAACATCTTTATATTTCCTTTATGATGCATTTTTTAAAATTCTGTTGGACATAACTCTACATTTCTCTTCAAATCCCCTTTAAAATTTTGTTAGTAGGAACTGCTCCGTATGTTTCACAAAGCACTGCTTCTATTCTTTTTTTTTTTGGGGGGGGGGTCCAGTCATGGGGCCTGAACTCTGGGCCTGGGCGCTGTCCCTCAGCTCTTCAGCTCAAGGCTAGCACTCTACCACTTGAGCCACAGCACCACTTCCGGCTCTTTTTTTCTTATGTGGTGCTGAGGAATCGAACTCAGGGCCTCGAGCATGCAAGGCAAGTGCTCTACCACTGAGCCACCTTCCCAGCCCCAGCACTGCTTTTATTAAGGAAGTTCTTTGCTGATAAGAATTCATGGTTTGGGGGTGTACTTCTTTTAAATCTTTAGTGGCATAGGAAGAAACTTATTTGTGTATTTCAGTAAGGAACAGAACAGCTGAGTCAGATTTAATAACATCTCTACTTCTACCTAACTGCATAGCAGTGTCCATAAGTGGTCTTTGCTAGTGTATCTCTTTATACATATCTTCAACTTGTTTTCCCCTTTTTTGCCTCGTTTTACTAATGAAACTGCATGTTGTCAACAAATAGTTTGTTTATTCCAGGCATTTTTTTAAATTTTTTAATTTTTTCCAGGCATTTTTTATTGCATACCAGGAAATACTACTATAATCCCATTGAGATGTACTTTCTTGTCTAAGACTTAAAAGAAGTCTTTGAACAAAATAATAAATTCAATATTGCACTAGTTCTGGCACCACTGTAATATATTAAAAATTATCTTTGTATTATGACAGCTCATATAAAACATTTTTCTAATCTGATATATGTCATCTATATCTTATGGAACCACATATACTTAGATTACTTGATGTAAATTATTATTTTTCACAGCCTAATGATTTGACATTCAGTAAAGCATCTATAATTACATTCATTAGTATTATTTTTCTGTTCATGAAGCTAATAAAGTGTTAAAACTCAGGAGTAAAAGTGTCAGATCTGTCATATTATTAAATTATCTTGTTTGTGTTTTCATTATGTTACATACACAGTTTCTTTGCAAGATTCTTTCTGTTGCTGTCTTTTGCTTGTTTATGAGAAGGTCTTGCTATGTAGCCTGGACTGGTATGGAAACCTTCCCCAGCCTCCTGAGTGCTGGGATTAAATGTGTGCATTACATGTGTTTCTGTAACATCTTTTTTTGTTCATTTTTTACATAATGTACATTTAATATAATGACTACATTTGTTCACTCTTCCTCCCTCCTGTAACATCATTTTTAAACCAGAGGTGAGAATCTTTTTTTCTGCCAAGGGCCATTTGGATATTTATAACATCATTTATGAGTCATACAAAATAATTAATTTAGGCAGGCCACAGACAGCTGATAAAAAAGCATACATGTCTATCTCATTATTTATTAAATGACTTACAGGGCCTTATACAACCCATGGGCCAGACTTTTCCCACTCTTGCTAAATCTAAGCCATGTGTACATTTTGTGAAAGAGTTTATAACTCTTTAAATTCACTTAACTAAATATATAATATATAGTCATATGCTAAAGTAGTAAGAATCCTTCTAGAACTGATTTGTACAACTCCCCATTTTCTTTCACTATACCTTAGATAACTCATGCCAGTGTGACCTACTGGCCGAAGGAAACTCTATTGTCAATTAGTGAATGCTGATTTGGGGGAGGAATGGAGGGTTACCAAAAAAGTTTCCTCCAAACTCCACTGTGCTGGGGATGTAGCCCAGTGGGAGAGTGCTCTCTAGGGATATAAGCAAAGCCCTGAGTTGATCCCCAGCACCAGGAGCTGAGAGCCAGGAGAAGAGATTCTGACATCAAAGTGAGGAAAAGGGGAAACTGGAAAAATCAGAATCTCATGGACAAATGTCAGTAGCATACCTGAGATCAGAAGATTAAGCCAGGACCACTAGACAGAGAAATAGAACACAAGACATTCATTATGCTCAAGATCATGAGGTGTATCAATGTGGACCCAGGTTGGTAGCGCCCCCTGGCATCCATCAGTAGCAATTACAAATCCTTTGAGAAAAGCATAGAGGTTACACCAACTCCTAGAATCTAATAACAGTTCACATCCAAAGGTTGTTAAACATTCCAGGGGAAAGTGATTGGGCATAATAATCAATAGATAAGAAATGTACTCATTACTCCTGTAACTGTAACCCCTCTGTACAGTATCTTTACAATAAAATAAAATTTAAACAGTCAAAAAAAAACCATTAAAAGTTCCAGTACATTTTTAAAAAAAGAATCAATAGACTTAAAAACTGACAAATTATATCCTAAGAACTTGACACACTAATGATCAGAACCAGAAATAGAATACAAAGTACATTGTATGTGAAATGATTTTACAATGCTAAGAAATGGAAATGATGAAAAAATGAGCATTGGACTTAAATTTCTACAAAGCACAATTGTTATTCAAGATAAGTATAAGAAATGGGTTTGGGTTTGGATAATAGATAGAGTGCCACTGTGACTTTCAGGTAAAAGAAACTGAGTTCTACATTCTCACTGGCTTTCTGCATGGAAACCCTTTTCAAAGTCCACTGCAAAGTTGTGAAAAACCAAACAACAGCAATTTCACTAGATGGATGAAAATGGCTGAAGTACAGAGATAATGAAACAATTGCTATTGGAAGAGAAGAACACTAGAGAGGAGAGTGCTTTTCAGAGCAGGAGCTGCAAAAATCTGCACATGATCCTCTTGCTGATTTAGCTGAATTGAAAGCTGTACAAGCATTTGGTTTGGATCTGTGAGACCTGGCACAGAACAGCTCTTAGGGGCTGTAAACTGAACCAAGATTCTGGAGATGACAGATTGCTGAAAAATATTACAGTTTCAAACAGCAAGTAAAGACACTTTGGTGAACACGCTGGGCATTTGATTAAGACTCTCCAAAGGCTGTAATTTAGAAAAGAGTTGCACTGAAGCCTCCCAGAGGGGCATAAGTCAGGGAAAAGGATACCTTGCCCTGGAAGAATACAGGCTACTACAGACATACCCAATCACTGCCTGAGAGCAAGTCTCAGCAGGATCAGGGTGATCTGCCAATTAATTTACTAATAGGGGAAAACTAAGCCCATTAAAAAGAAAACACTATACCAACTCTCAATATAGCATTTATAATGTATAACTTATACATTGTATAATTATACATTGTATAATTTGTAACAAAATTATTCAATATTACTCATCCTCATGAAAACAAAATAGTCAATAAAACATATCCAGGGAGAACAGACAATAGAATCAGCAGAATGTCAGAAATATGATGAAAGATGTGAATGTAATGCTGGACAAAAATGAGTGAGCAGATGGGGCTCTCACAATTGCTACGCATTCTATAAAAAGGAACTGATGGAAAAAAATTAGACATGAAGAAAAACCAGTATCAGAAATGTTCATTTTTATGATGTAATCCAATATTCACGAGATCTTATACAGAATAAAGCATAAAAAGATAATGAGCAAAAAAATAAAGTAGAATCTCAATGTCCCATTTTTTTTAATCAAGCAGTCTAAGATATAGAATTGGAGTCCCAGAAGCAGTGGAGAGATACATTAGGGAAGAAAAATATTTGAACTAATAATGACTAAAATGTTTCAAATTTGATGCAAATATAATGATATAATGATATAATCCAAAAAATCCAAATGAATCACAAGCAGGATAAACATAAATAAAACCAATCCTAGGAAAATAATGATTAAATTTTCAATATCAAAGATAAAAAGAAAATCTTGAAAGTAATTAAGACAACTATAGACAAACTGGCTATTGGACAAAGTAAGGGGCTACTGATGCCTTCTATTCAGAAACAACACACTCCAGAGTTCAATATAGGCATACATAAAATGCCAAAGGAAAAAAGTATGTGAATCTAGAATCTTGTAACTAGGAAAATAATAATAATTCAAAATTGAGGTTCAAAAACACATATTCTCACATCTTTAAAAAATTAAGAGAATTTGACATAAGATGTGCACATACAAATGTTAATGAAATTGCTGCAGACTGAAAGGAAATTATAATACTGTATGGAAATTCAGACCTATGTGAAAAAATGTCAAAAAAGTTTAATATTTGGATAAGTAAAAACGATTTTTTCTTATTTTGATCACTTAAAAAATATCTAAAGCAAAGACAATAATAAACACGAAATGGATCTAGTGTTTAAAGAATCAAAATACCAATTTTCATTATATGAGGGTATGTATTATATATACAAAATGATTCTAAACTTTGGTGAAATAGCAACATAATGGTGAAGAATAGCAAAGCTGGAGAATGTGTCCTATCTAACTTCAAGCTACAGTGAAAAAAAGATAATTTCATTCTTTTTTTGTTTTACTTGTTTTTAATTTTTTGTCTTTTTGTGATTTGTTTTTTATGTTTTAAGTAAATGCATAAAGGGGTTTCATTTCAGCATATACAATGCATCTTGATCAATATAAAGCCTTACATCATAAATTTACAGAAAAGAAACATGTAAGTTAATATAACAGAAATAAAGAGCTCAGAAAAAATATATGCAGAATTATTTTTCTGACAAATTTCAAAAGCAATCTATTGGAGAAAGAATAGCCTTTTCAACAGTGTTAGCTGAAATGAATTTCCATATATCAATAATAAATCTTTGTTTCCTACACTCTATTTTTAAAAAACTTCACTCAAATGGATCATACACCTAAGTATAAAACTTAGAACAACAAAACTTCTAAAGGGAAACAAAGGAGACAATATCTCTGGCCTCATTTGAGAAAAGGATTTCTTAGCTATGACATCAGAGCAAATAAGCACCTGAAAAGCTACACAATATATAAGATTGGTTAAGAAAATGTTGTACCACTATTGATCATATATTTAAAGGAATGTAAAGTAATATATGAGGCTTATCTACATAATCATGTTTAGTGACATTCTATTTACAATAACCTAACTATGCAATCAGCGTAGGTGCCCAACAAATGAATATTGGAGAAAGAAAATATGGTACCTATATACCAAGTAATTCTACACAGCTATAAATAAAATTGTATCATCTTCAGGAAAGTGGACAGAACCAGAGACCATTGTGTTGAGTGAGATGTGAGTGAGATAAGCCAAGCTCAGAATGTCATATATTGTATTGCTTTGTTTATTTGTGGAACTGTGCACAATGTAAGTGTAACTATAGGACTCTGTGGGATGCAGGGGAGAAGGAGAAGGAAAAAGGATGAAGGAGGATAAATAATACTAAAATACCTTATGTGCACAAATGAATATGACAAAGAATTTCACTGAAAGTTATTATATATTAAGGGGGTGGGAGGATGGAAAGGAAAGAACAATGGAAGGGGTTAATCTAACTAAGTTATAATGTAGCACTACAGCATGGCATGTGACATGCCATACTAAAACCCCTTTGTACAATTACTATATTCTAAAAAATGAAAAAAATCAATGACATAAAAGTAACATAGTCTGTGTGGAGAGCAAGTACCAGCCAGAGTTGGGAGGGTCAATGGAGAGGGTGAATGAATGTGAATGAATAAGTACTTTATATGTGTGAATGAAAATAGACCAATGAAAACGGTCAAAATTGTTTTAAGAAGGGAAGAGGGGTGTGAGAGAGAGAGTGATAGAGGAGTGAGTTTGATGGATTACATTGTATACGTGCATAGACCTCTCACATGGAGTACATTGTATACGTGCATAGAACTCTCACATGGAGTACATTGTATACGTGCATAGAACTCTCACATGGAGTACATTGTATACGTGCATAGAACTCTCACATGGAGTACATTGTATACATGCATAGAACTCTCACATGGAGTACATTGTATACATGCATAGAAATGCCACAATGAACACCCATCATGAAACTGGTAATAATAAACTTTTTTTGGGGGGTCCGGTAGTGGAGCCTGAACTCTGGGCCTGGGCGCTGTCCCTCAGCTCTTTAGCTCAAGGCTAGCGCTCTACCACTTGAGCCACAGCGCCACCTCCAACTTTTTTCTTTTTTGCTTATGTGGTGCTGAGGAATCGA
>NW_012267257.1:9835774-9851968 GCF_000151885.1 Dipodomys ordii | reverse complement strand
GAGGAAGAAGAAGATGGAGAAGATGAAGAAGAAAAAAGAGAAGAGGAGGAGGAAATGGAGGAGGAATAGGAGAAGAAAATGTTTATTAAAATGACCATGATTTACTACTGCATATCTATTGAAATGATTTAAGAAATAAAGGAAAATACTCTTATATGGTTGATAGATTGGACAAGTAAAACACTTCAGTGACTTGGGATGGTGTTGGGCAGTTGGTGCTGAAGTTAACATGATTTACATACAGCCCAGCAATCTCAAGTCTAGATGTTTATGAAGTAAAGTTTTTTTTTGTTTTTTTTGGGGGAGTCCAGCCATGGAGCCTGAACTCTGGGCCTGGGCTCTGTCCCTCAGCTCTTCAACTCAACGCTAGTGCTCTACCACTTGAGCCATAACGCCACTTCCGGCTTTTTTCTTTTTGCTTATGTGGTGCTGAGGAATCGAACCCAGGGCCTCAGGCATGCAAGGCAAGCGCTCTACCACTGAGCCACCTTCTCAGCCCCGAAGTAAAGTTTTTACAGGTGTAATTTTGTGTTTATAATTGCCCCAAACTAGAAACAACCCAATTATCCTTTGACTGTGGTATCAATAGACAATTTATGGAGTACTATTCAGTATACACATGTGTGTGCATGCATGCTTGCGCACGCGCACGCACACACACACATACACACACACACCAGTGATCACAAAGCAACATGGATGAATCTCAAATGCATTATCCTAAGCAAAAGAATTAGGATTTTAAAAAGAATGTCTATTTATAATTCCATTTGCTTGGCATTCTGGAAAAAGGCAAATTAACATGATGGAAAAGACATCAGCATTTGCTAACACCAAGAGTGGGAAAAGCGCTGACTACACCACGACACAAGGTCATTTTTAGGAATGATGGAACGGTACTAATTCTTGTTCATATTAGTGACTCTATGACTCTATGACTGTGTTTGTTAAGCTTAGACAACCATGGTTGCAGCTCAGTGGTGGCATGCATGCCTCCTATGTGTGGAGCCTTGGGTTCAGTCCTTAAAAGGTAAAAGGAAAGAAGCAAAACAAAACTCAAGATAGACAATGGGAATTTTATATCAGGTAGGAAAGAAAGCTGGAGTAGTACTATGAGGGAAAATAGACCAAGTGGAAAAAATATAACGAGGGACTTAAAAGTGCTCCTAACCTAGTAAAATAATGTAAGGAAAACTTAAAATTATAAATGCTTGTTTATTTAATAAAACAGTCTCATATCTCAAACATAAAATGAAAGAAATACATAAAATAACTAGCGCAGCTACCAGTACGAGTTTCCAGTACATTTCTTTAGTTATTGTGTATCTGGCAGAACCCCTTCCTGATACATATTGTTCAAACTTGATTTCCATAGAAATCAAGACAACAACAACAAAATCAAACAACGACAAAGAAAAAAACAAGCACAGAAGAGAAAGCAAATGGAATTCCCTAGCAAAGATTTCCAAAGAATTTGCTCAACTGCTGGCATCTCATATCTAGAATTCTAGCTACTTTGTAAGGCTGAGATCTGGGGCATCATGGCTTGAAGCTAGCGCACAGAAAAGTTTTCTTAGATTCCATTTTCAAAATAACCAGCAAAAAGCAAGGCTGGAGGTATGGTTCAAGTGGTAGAACATCAGCCTAATAAGTAAGCCAAGCAACTATGAGGCCTTGACTTCAAACTTAGTATGACCAAAATAATGGTGATACTGATGATGTTACTGATGATGATAAAGATAGTGATGAAGATGATGATAAAATGGATTTCGTCACAGACACATCAACTTTTAATCAGGATAGCAGATATGAGACCATGACTCAGTCAGCATTGGAAAACAAAGGTCACATTCTACCTATGCTTTCAAAACAAGGAAAAATTCTCACATAAATTCTTCAAATGGTTTGGAAATTTCCTGAAAGTCCCATTATACTATATCGTCATGGCAATTTTCTGTGATGTAATAATATTGCTTAAAAAAACAGATACATGTGAAAGTATTCCTTACTTAACGTACATAAACTACTACTTCATTTGCTGACATAGTCATGACACTTTAATATTATTGGTTTTCATTTAGTAATATATCTGTGTTATTGAATTCTTTAAATTTTCTGTAAAGGGGGCTTAGAAAATTCACATTAGCTCACCAAATAGCAAGCAATGCTTACTATGAAAATAGTTTAAGTCTTGGGACTTAATACTTAATGCTCCAACACTTAATGATTATAAAATATAAGAAATATTTGTTGCCACTGCATGTGTAAACATTCAATTGTTTTCTCTTAAATCTATAGTATATTTTCAAATATTACTCTTTGCTTTTTACTTCTTCTGCCTCCACTCTGGGATCCACACCCTTACTTGGTTTTTTGCTCAAAGCTAGTACCACTTAAGCTATACCTCCAGTTCTTTTTTATTTTTCTAAATATAACATGTAGTTTTGAATGAAGCAATAGACAGGCTTTTTTGTTATTGCCTTATTGTATAAATATTTCTATTACTAAATTGAACTTTGTAATTTAGACTTGCTCCGCAGATTATATTAATGGGATCTACAACCATTTCTATATCAGGAAATATTAATAACTTCCAAAGTCCAATTTGCATCTTTCAGTAATAGGATGTCACATATAGCTTACCATCAAGAATAAAGACAGTAATTACTAGCCTCCCTTGCAATTCACTGTGGTCATTGATTGAATTCTGAGTGTTTGTGAATTATTGTTTAGAATTTTCAGAAAATGTCCTTAAAGTAAGGAGCTTATATGTCCACTTTCATACTTCTTCCCTCTGGATGGAATATGCACCATGAAGTTAAGTTTGGATTTCATCCCTCAGAAGCAGTTTGTGGCAACAATAAAGGGAAGCTTATTAATGCAGTGACCAAGGATTTTATTGGTGGATAGTCACATAGATACCCTTTGCCTACCATGAACCAAAATTTCAACAATAGAAGATGTTCGTCAAACAGTTATGCAAACAGTCTAGGTGTAGTATGCCACTCTTACCAGTTCTAGAAAAAAGTAGAAATTCCCCCAGATCCAAGTCTCCTGACATTGGTCCCAAGTCAATTTTCTCATTTTAAGGTTATCAGTCTCAGGCCTGAGATTTTAACTATTTTTCTACACATAGCCTTACACTGGAACTTTGCTGTCATGTTGATAACAGACAACTCAACATATGGTGCTAAGAAAAAGACAGATTGAATGCTTAGAGGCCAAAAATATCAAATATTCACTATCGCAGCAATTCTTATACTCATTACAGTTTAAGAGGATTGGATAACCGCCATAGATTTCATCCTGAATTTCTAAGGGATACATCATTTTTAGGAGGAAATACTTCTTCCTCTTAAAAGGACTTTCTCACCTGCCTGCTAGGCAAGGAAACACAATTTAGAGATATTGCTGCAAAAGTTGATGCAACAACTATATAGCAGTTATACACACCTGCTCCACCTCTCAGTGTGTAGTGATTGAAGCAGATCCTTTATTGTGCAGGGAGTAGTGTGTAAGTGTTGGTAATGCACTTGTGTGTATGTGTGTGTGTGGATATTTGATATACTACCAGCAAAACAAGATGGTGACTTTGTTTTGTTATGACTATGTATTGTTATGTTAATCATTCAATTAAAATATTTTCTTCTTCCAAAGCTGATATAAGTTCACTGAAGCCCAAAATACCTTTTATAAAAATGAGTACTGTTTTTTAAAATTTGGAAGTGTAATCTTTTTTAAAACTCAAGACGCACTGGATTCTTTGATGACCACAAATCAATATTTATGTTATATATAATATATCTTACATATCTTAAGATATATTATATATAATGGCATATGATATAAAATATGGCATATAATATATATGGAGCCTAGTCTTTGTAATGTCTCTGACAAGTCACTTAAAAACAATTTTTTCCACCATTATTGGGATTTGAACACAAAGCCTCATGCTTGCTAGACAGATACTCTATCACTTGAGCATATCTTGACTTTTTTTGCTGGTTAATTGAAGACAAAGTATTACGAACTTTCCTGCTCAGGCTGGTTTTAAACCATGATCCTCAGATCTCAGCTAACTGAGTAGCTAGGATTACAGGCATGAGCCACCATCATCTAGCATGCAACTTTTCTGCATGCTTTTATATTCCTGATGGAACTTGATTTGATGGAAATTGCCTTTTATTTTATTTCCTTTTTAAAGGGAGAATGCTAACTACTCTTTAAAATGTTCTCAAAGCAACATTATTACATTTAAAAGGTTATTAAAAAACCAGCTGTTCGTAGCTCATGCCCAGCTAAGATCAGCTCTTCAGGAGGCAGAGACTGAGAGGGTTCCAACCAACCTGGGAAGAGAGTTTCCTAGACTCCATCTCCAAAAAAAATCAGCAAAAAAATAAGGCTTGAGACATGGCTTTAATGGTAGTGCAACCGCGTAGCAAATATGAAGCTTAAGTTCCAATACTAGTACTGCAAAAAGTAAAAAGGTGTTTAAAAATTAACTTAGTCATTGAAAACAGACCTCGAAGTATCAGAGTATCTAGTATTTAGCCCCCAGAAGGCTAGACTGGAATTTCATTCTTCTTTTTGGCTGTACTGAGGATTGAGGTCCAGGCCTCATGTCTGGTAGGCAGGTGTTCTTACACTTAAGCTAAACCTTCAGCCTTCTCATTTTTCTTAAATTTGGGCGATCATGTTGATGACTAACTTTATGCTATAATAATAACTTATGAACTTGTCAGAGTTGCAAAGTTAAATACTTATGACAAAAGGATTGGAAAGAATAAAGGATATTACACCATCTGAATCTCTACTTCGGTGGAAGGGGTAGGTAGAAGAGCCTTGGGCATAGCACACATCTAGCAATTCAGAAGATGAGATAAGAAGTGTTTCTTTGAATACAGAGTTGATCTTTTAGACAAGTAAAGGAAATCTTCAGAGATCCAAAGATGAAAAATCTAGACTCCAAAGTGGCCAGCTGCAGCAGACACAAGGATTTCTGCCCCCTTTGACAATATGGACAGGCAAGACCTTTGTACAAATGTATTTTGTAAATTAATTAATTACATGCTTCATTAAAGAGAAAATGTTGCTATGCTGCTCAGAATGGCCTACATACTCAATCTTCAGGCAATCTTCCTGTTCTAGCCATCAGGGTAGGTGGAACTACAAGAATAGGCCAATATACCCAGAGAAGGAACTGGAATTTTAAAGGTAATTTGGGAAACATAAAATTTCAAGGCTGTGCAAAAGTGAGAAATTAACACAGATACTGTCCTTTAACAGACACACATACAATGTTGTTGTTTACTGAAACAAGTTCTTACTTCATAGCCCAGTCTGGTCTCAAACTCTCGATCCTCCTGCCTCAACCTCCCAAGTACTGGAATTGCATACCAACAGGCCCTGCTGACCCAATATAAATTTTGTTACTTAGGAAATGTTAATGTTGCAAGCTACAATAATTCGGGATGCTGACAAGATGCTAGTAAGCCAGGATGGTACCATAATTATATGGAGGATCACTTTAGGGTCTGTTCCATAACATATGCTATTTGGGTTCATTTCTTATTGACTCCTTGGAGAAATTTTGCTTCTAATTTATTCCTGAAGATATCCTTGGTATGTCCCTAATTCTTTGACAATGGAACCCAGGCAAAGGTGTCATTTTTGTTCTAGCATGGGTTCTGGAAACAGAAAGATGATGGACCTAGGTGGAACCATCATTTCTTCCTAACCACTTCCTGAATTGCTTCTACTTCCTCACTCTTTAGTGAAGCTTTTTCCCCCCTTCCTTCCTTCCTCCCTCTCTCCCTCCCCCTCTCTCTTTCTTTTTCTTCCTTCCTTCCTTCCTTCTTCTCTTCCTTCCTTTCTCTTCCTTCCTTCCTTCCTTTCTCTTCCTTCTTTCCTTCCTTTCTCTTCCTTCCTTCCTTTCTTTCTTTCTTCCTTTTCTTTCTTCCTTTTCTTTCTTTCTTTTCTTTCTTTCTTTCTTCCTTTCTTTCTTTCTTTCTCTTTCTCTCTTTCTTCTTTCTTCCTTTCTCTCTCTCTTTCTCTTTCTTTCTTTTTTTCTTTCTTTCTTAGAATACTCCTTCAATAAATCTCTCATAGAGAGATAGACTGAATGCTTGTGATTCCCTCAAAATCATATATGGAAAGCCAGGCTTCCTGTGGCTTCTGCCTACCTCCTAGCTACTTACAAGGCTAAGATCAGAGGATTGCAGTTTGAAGCCAGCTGGGACAGGAAAGTTGATGAGTCTCTTAACTTCAATTAACCACCAAATAAAACTAGAAATGGAGCCATGGCTTAAGTGGGAAAACATCAGCCTTGAGCAAAGAGCCAAAGGAGAGTGGTCAGGTCTTGAATTCAAGCCCAGTATCAGAGCACGCATGTGCACACACACATACATGTTGAGACAAAATGGTGGTATTTGGAGAGGGGGGCCTTTAGGAGACTGTGAAGTAGAACCATCACAAATCAGTAATAGTGTTTATAAAAAGCCAGAGTGCTTAGCTCAATCTTTTTCTACCAAGTGAGGGTACAAGAAGCTGGCAATCTGAACCCTAGAAAGGAGTTCTTGCTGGAGCTTGACCATACTGTCATGAATGCCAAATGGCTAGTATTCTGAACCACGGGAAAGTAAATTTCTATTATTAGCCACATTATCTATGGTGCTTTATTACAGTAGCTTCAACTGTGACATCACCTTCAGTTCTTTACTACCATGTCTACTTCTACATTACAAATAGAGGCTTTTAAAAAATCATTTCTCCTCTGGATGAGTAAAATATGGAAGTGTCCTTTGTGTGGCCTAGTTTTCTTATTTTACATATTTATTTAGATCTTGGAGGTTAGGTAACTACCAGAGCTGAATAAATCTCTTTTAGATCTATATAGATTAAAAATGAGAAACCAAAAGAAAACTCGAGTCCCCTGAGGTGTGTAGGAGGAAATGGGGATTCAGTGCTTTACTTAACACAGCTTCTACCATTTATGGTAACGCTCTGACAAGCATATTGTATTCACTAAAGTATAATAACTTAATTTCAGTCAAACTTTAAAAAGGATTGCTTTCAATACTGCTGCTGGAAGACTCGACAGAGAGTTAATGTTTCATGTCTGATCGCAGATGTACTAAGATTCCTACATAAATTTTTTCGTCAATTTAATAAAAAGTTTCTTAAATGTATTATCTCAAAAATCTTTTTCTAGGAACTTAGATGGAAGGGCTGCTACTGGTGTTCATAGAAGTATTTCTTTGTTCCCCTTTGCTAGAAACCTGGTCCAACAGTCTACATTAGCTACTGAGTTTTGTTCTCAGTTGGGCATGTCCCAAACCACAGTTTGACTTTAGAACTCTATCTAGATTTGAGCTAGTGTTTATAACATCGGAGCTGCTGCAGAATGCATGTGCAATAGCATTACTTTTTTTTTTTTTTTGGTCCGGTTGTGGGGCCTGAACTCTGGGCCTGGGCGCTGTCCCTCAGCTCTTCAGCTCAAGGCTAGCGCTCTACCACTTGAGCCACAGCGACACTTCCGGCTTTTTTCTTTTTGCTTATGTGGTGCTGAGGAATCGAACCCAGGGCCTCGAGCATGCAAGGCAAGCGCTCTGCCACTGAGCCACCTTCCCAGCCCCTAGCATTACTTTTTATGACCATTTTCCCATAATGGTTTTCGATGGCTCTTGGAACTAAGAAACATGTCTTCTCTCCCAGACATGAAGTACATTCTGTCCATCACTTAATATGAAAAGGCTTGGATGTTGCAAGAGTTAGATTGCTAGGATAACCTGTGTTTGATCTGTTTCTCAATAGAAATGGCAGAGGTTGCATACTAAGTACATGGGCCAGGTCTGGTTTTTAGGAATGTTTTGTTGGATCTGAATACCACAGTTAGGAAAAAAAATTAAAGGACTGAGGAGTGTGGCTCCCGTGGTAGAGTGCTTGTCTAACAAGCACAAGACTTCAAAAACAGTACTATGAAAAAAGAAGAAGGGACAATTAAATCAACAGTTAAAAAAATGGGCATTTTAAGAAATGAACCTTAGCAGGGTGCTAGTGGCTCACGCCTGTAATCTTAGCTACTCAGGAGGCTGAGATCTGAGGATCACAGTTCAAAGCCAGCCTGGGCAAGAAAGTCCGTGAGACTATTATCTCCAATAAACCACTAGAAAACTGGAAGTGATGCTGTGGTTCAAGTGGTAGAGCACTCGCCTTGAGCTGAAGAGACAGCGCCCAAGTCCAGATTTCAAGCCCCATGACCGACAAAAAAAAAAAAGAAGAAATGAACCTTGACATCAAGCTTCTTTTGAAAAACTGGAAAATCTTACCCATAAAGGACCTATAATTTATCCCAGCTGAGTCATATGTGTATAAGATCTCAATAGGAAACATGGCTAACTCAAATTGAGAAGCTGAATGAGGGAGCTGTTTACAGATGTTTATACCACTTTCTGAAAACCACAAGGCAAAGAGTTATATACCTTAGGGCTTGTAATCCCAGGGATTATTTGTAAGGGATGATCCCTAGAGTTCAGAGAGCCAGTACCGTATGGAGAAAGCTGTTGGACAAAGCTGGAACCTTGGAGTAAAGAACACAGCTTGTAGTGACCCCTCTGGAAAGATACTGAAGAAACATCCAAATCTCCTATTCTGTATCTTTGCTAATGCTCCTGCTGAGCCAAATGGACACCAGAAGTTGAGAGCCTCATCAGGTGACCATAAAGTTTAGTCCTAAAAGGCACAGAGCTGGTTCTGGTAGAGGAGGATCTGTGGGGCCAAATAGGAGACATGCCAGCATAGGCTGCAACTCACCTCTTTAGACAGAACTCATCCTATAGTTTGTCTCAGTCCCCACCATTCTCTACTGTGTCCATACCGGAGTTGAATATTGGTTGCCATTGGGTTCATCATAAACACAAGTGTTATTTTGTAGGCAATATCTTTATCAAAATTGAGTGGGAAATGATATAAGGCCAAATTCTTCAAGAAAACAGAGGAAAAGATATATAAGAGAAATAGTACCTCATGTTTACAGAAGATATCTTACTACAAATAAAAAATGTACTCTGACTTGGTCTGGGAAGGTGGCTCAGTGGTAGAGTGCTTGCCTTGCATGCATGAAGTCTTGGGTTCGATTCCTCAGCACCACATAAACAGAAAAAGCCAGAAGTGGTGCTATAGCTCAAGTGGTAGAGCACTAGCCTTGAGTTGGAGAGCTGAGGAACAGTGACCAGGCCCAGAGTTCAAGCCCCATGGCTGACAAAAAAAAAAATACCCTGACTATATCACTCATGAGGTCAAGTTCATTTATTTTGATTGCTCTTTTGAGTTTTGTATTGGGAGATTATCTTTCTACCTTTAAGTGTTACCTTGTTTGAGAATATATAGTTCTAGGTAAGTTATTGTTGCTCTGGGAGCTGAAGCTTTAAGACCCTTCTTCTCTCCCACCAAGTGAGCAGGCACATGGTTTTAGTAAGTCAAAGCAGTTTTTCTCTGAAACTTTTACTTGAGCTACTCAAAGGCAATTGCTAATTCCTGTTGCCTGTAGTCAAGAATTCTGCCTGCATTATTGTCTAAACTGAGCAGGAAGCCCATACATAGGCTGCTGTTTAAACAGGCCTTTTGACATTTGGAAAACATCTTACTCAGGTGATGAAAAAAGTTATAGATGAATTGCTTACTATGAATTAACCCCCAAAGATGACCTGTTAAGTATGTATTATTTTACCACACTTAAAGACAAAGATGAAGATTGTGTCTATGTTCCATCCTACTTTAGAAGAATGTGGGGTTTGGTGGTACACACCAGAAATCCCGGTAGTTGGGATGCTGAGACAGGGATTATGAGTTAGAGACAAGCCTAGGCTAAATAGTGAGGCACTGTTACAAAAAAAGAAAAGAGAGGGGCTGGGAAGGTGGCTCAGTGGTAGAGTGCTTGCCTTGCATGCCTAAGGCCCTGGGTTCGATTCCTCAGCACCACATAAGCAAAAAAAAGCCAGAAGTAGCGCTGTGGCTCAAGTGGTAGAGCACTAGCCTTGAGCTGACGAGCTGAAGAGCTGAGGGATAGCATCCAGGCCCACAGTTCAGGACCCACGACTGGATACCCCCCCCCAAAAAAGAAAGGGAATGTACACATAGACAATTATTCTCCCCCAAAGAAACAGAATGAACTTTCACTGTTAAAGAATGGATTTCTGTTTTAGGAAAGCCATGATGATTTTTTTTTTGTTTTGTTTTTGGGTCTGGTCATGGGGCCTGAACTCTGGGCCTGGGTGCTGTCCCTCAGCTCTTCAGCTCAAGGCTAGCACTCTACCACTTGAGCCGCAGCGCCACTTCTGGCTTTTTTCTCTTTGCTTATGTGGTGCTGAGGAATCGAACCCAGGGCCTCAGGCATGCAAGGTAAGCGCTCTACCACTGAGCTACCTTCCCAGCCCCAGCCATGATGATTTTTATCTATAATGTAACTATAGGAAATGTCACACACAAAATCAATGGGCCGTACTATAAGCTAATACTCATATGTAGGAAGATCTGATTATTTTATTTATTGTTTTTTTAATTTAATTTAATTTTATTTGTGAACATACTGTACAGAGGGGTTACAATTACATGGGCAGGATAATGCGTACATTTCTTACCAAGCATTGCAGCCTCCTCCTTTGGTTTACCCTTCACATCCCTTTATTTATTGTTTTTAATTTTAGGTGTTTTTACAATACTCTCCATTATCAGCAGACAAATAAATGAAAGGAACAAGACTATCGAGTGGATACGGAATGTAGAATAGTGAACTAGCAAGCAGGCTGATGCTAATAATAGAGATCTGAGGATCCAGCTCAAAGCTAGCCTGGGCAAACAAATCCAGAAGACAGTTATCTCCAATTAACCAGCAAAAAGCCAGAAGTGGAGGTCTGGCTCAAGTGATAGATCTTCAGTGTTGAGCAAAAAAGCTAACGGAGAACATGCTGGTACTGAGTTCAAGCTCTAGTACTGGCACAAAAATGTAATAATAATAATAGATAATATTTGAGTCTTTATGACATGGCCCAGCTTAGCATTTAGCAAATATAATGTGACTGAGTTAGAAAACATACTTGAATTTACAGTGTATTTCTGTCCAAACTTATTCTTTCAAGATCCTCTATTCTCTCAAATCTCTCATATTTATTTTTCAACTTTCCATCTCAACTGGTTCTTTCCCATCACCTTTTGAATAAGCTTGTCCTCTTGACTTTAGAAAGTAAACATTTTCTCAGGACAACCTCATTTTCCCATATGCCCATCACTTACCTCATGTTCCTCATAATCTGTGGGAGGATTTCTAACAAGAAGTGTCCAATTGCATCTCGGTTTTCTAACCTCCCAGTCCCCTCCCCATCCATTTGAGGAGATGTGATCAAGGACTGTCTTCAAGGATGGATTTGCTGCAGCAGAGGGAGGAAAGTCTATAGACAGCTTTCATCAGACTGAGCCGTCCAGGTGTGCCACAGCTGTGATCATTCCTAGGTGCTCCCCATGTTAGGATGAGTAGGATGGGCTGGGTACAGTCTTTCCATTTTACCCTGAAGGAAGATAACTGATGTGCATTTATGCCAGAAGCCCTATTTGGTTGGCTGAGCGTTGTCATTCTTGCATTGTGGTTAACAATTTTTTTCCATTCAACTTTGCTTCCTCTGCTTCTTTTCACTGATATTAATGCTAAGATAGATGTTGTACTTCAAACTGTTTCCCAGCATCTGTTTTGAAAGTCCAGCTAGGGTAACAATTATGATCAACTTGGTCTTGATTGTGTCAATAAATCTAAGATCATCATTGACTTTCATGGTGATAAATCTAACAGATTAGCAATCAGACTACAGCAGTATTTGAAACAGCAATTAAGAAAAAAACTTTGGACAGGCACCGGTGACTCATGCCTGTAATCCTAGCTACTCAGGAGAATGAGATCTGAGGATCACGGTTCAAAGCCAGCCCAGGCAGGAAAGGCCATGAAACTCTCATCTCCAATAAAGCACCAGAAAACCAGAAGTGGTGGGGTGCCTCAAGTGGTAGAGCGCTCCCCTTGAGCTGAAGAGCTGAGGGACAGCTCCCAGGCCCAGAGTTCAAGCACCATGACCGACAAAAAAAAAAAAAAAAGAAAAACTCATAAGTGCTGACAGGATCAGCAATCCTTATATATACTACTCATTTGTTTTTCATTATCAATTGAATAATTAAGGGCTTAACATATTATGTAAAGTATAAGAATATAAAAACAAATAAGACAGATTCGTTGTTTTTGTGGAAGCTCTGTTTAATGACATCTGATTGGATGTAAAGAATGAAAAACCAGAAACAGAGCAGGTTCTGTGTTTCAGGCTTGGGTAACAGGATGATAGAGATATTCCTGACGTGGCCTGGGGCAGGGCGGAGGGGTGGGGAGGAGGGAAAGTTCCTTTAACAGGCAAGGAGGAAGATTACAGTTGGTAGTTTTATGGATTTGTGATGCTTGTGGAATATCATGTAGAAATAACTTTAGAGTAATCGCGCCAGAAACCAAATTACAGTAAGAAGATGGTTAACTACAATTTGGGAATATGGTGATGGATTCATAGAGATGGAAGATTCCCAAGTTTGGCTGTGTATAAAAAATTGAAGCTCATTAAAAATGGATTCTGAAGTTTCTCCCCTAAATTCCAATTCCTTTGACTCTGGAAGAAGCTGGATATTTTGGGTTCTCTAGATGGTACATATCAAGATGGGATGAAATTACAAGGGCTGTCTTTTGGTGGACAGGGAGGAATATATGTGTGAGAAGAAATGGGGGAAGAGCCAGGGAGGGTGTATTGGAGGGAGCCATGTGACCTGTAATGTAGGTCTGCCCCCAGTGAAGATAGAAGACAGCTCACACGGTGCTGTGGAAGGCAAGGAAAGTTTAGCAAAGCGCTGTTGGGAAAGTACTCAGAATAAAGTTGCCCCCGGGGACTTCTACATCATTTAGCATCGTGCCCTGTGCCAGCATTGGTTAGAACATCCTGTAGGAAGCCTAGTTTTGGTGCAAACATGGTGGTGGCTTTCAGAAAACAAGAATCTGGAGCCTTTGGTCCATTAAATTTCTCATAGCTGTAGATCTCTGGGATGTCTTTTTTTTTTTTTTTTTTGGTTGGTCATGGGGCTTGAACTCTGGTCCTGGGCGCTGTCCCTGCACTCTTCAGCTCAAGGTGAGCACTCTAACACTTGAGCCTCGGCGCTACTTCCGGTTTTCTAGTGGTATATTGGAGATAAGAGTCTCAAGGACTTTCCTGCCTGAGCTGGCTTTGAACCGAGATCCTCAGATCTCATCCTCCTGAGTAGCTAGGATTACAGCCATGAGCCACCAGCGCCTGGTTTGGGATGTGTTCTTTTAGCTGCCACACATGTGCTACAATTTAGAGACAGTGGGATAGAAAAGTAAGCTTGAAATGGGTTGGAATTGGAGAGATATTTGGGTTTAAGGGAAGGTTTCATTTTTTCATGTGAGATAGGTTTTCAAAATATTTTTGTAAGCCTACAGAGGGGACTACTTACAGCCCAAAAATTTAAAAAAGACAGGAAGGAAGGAGATTGAGTAGAACAGAGGGTGGGAGGGTGTGTGTGTGTGAGAGAGAGAGAGAGAGAGAGAGGGGAGAGGGAGAGGGAGACACACAGACACACAGACAGAGACAGACAGAGAGACAGAGAGACAGAGACAGTAAGACAGAGAGAATGGGAAAGAAGATGGGAAGAAATGAGGTTAAGGGATATGGCTTTGAATTTAGGTATGATATTTTATTCTTCTCAGTGTCTGGACATAAGTTAAGATTGAAAGCTGAAGGGTTAATCAAGATTGTACACTAAAAGGAAGTGCACTTAGTTTTCTTGGTGAACACAAATATGCGGCAGAGCATGAGGGGCAATGGTGGAAAGTTTGGTCTTGGATAAGAAGTACCTCAGATGCTGAGGCTGAAAAAAAAACCCAAGTGAGAAGGGGTGCAAAATGCACTTCTGTAGGCATGGGATCACATCAAGGAGAGAAAAGCTGAGGGCGTCAACACTTTTGCAAGTAAAATACACAGTTATCGGAAGAGATTCTTTTATTGTTGCTTTCTTCATATGACAAATTTTGCACACAACTGATAACTAATCCTCTATTGTACATTTTAATATTTAAAATATATTTTAAATTAAAATATTACATAAGTCATTCATAGCTATTTACCCATTTCCTCCATAGACATATAAATAAGAATTCTACAATAGTCTCTATTTAATTTGGAATTTTATAAAGTGGACATTGCATTTAATTCATATACTTTCAATCAGGTAAAAATTGAAAATATACTCCAGCAGATTCCATAATATTTATTATTAAATTGAACATATAAGAAACATTTAGAGGACTGGGAAGGTGGCTCAGTGGTAGAGCACTTGCCTTGAATGCATGAGGCTCTGGGTTCAATTCCTTAGCACCACATAAGCAAAAAGAAAAAAGCCAGAAGTGGTGCTGTGGCTCAAGTGGTAGAGTGCCAGCCTTGAGCTGAAGAGCTGAGGAACAGCGCCCAGGCCCAGAGTTCGGGTCCCACAACCGGACCCCCCCCCAAAAAAAATTTAGAATCACATAATTTTAATCTAGCAATAAAAGAAATTCACCAAAGGGTAGATGCTGACTAACCCTATTAAAAAATAGACATCAGCTGGGAGCTGGTGGCTCACGCCTGTAATCCTAGCTACTCAGGAGGCAAAGATCTGAGGATCGAGGTGCAAAGCCAGCCTGGGCAGCAAAGTCCACAGGACTCTTATCTCCAATAAAAACCATTAGAAAACCGGAAGTGGCACTGTGGTTCAAGGGGTAGAGTGCTCACCTTGAGCTGAAGGGTTCAGGGACAGCGCCCAAGCCCAGAGTTCTAGCCCTACGACTGAACAACAACAACAAAAATAGACATCAAAGTAGTTTTCAGTTGGAGGGAATTACTGAGATGAATAATTTTTTTCCAGTCCTAGGGCTTGAATTCAGGGCCTGGGCACTGTCTCTGAGCTTCTTTTGCTCAAGGCTAGCACTCTATCACTTGAAACACAGTACTACTTCTGTTTTTTTTCTGTGTATGTGGTACTGAGGAATCAAACCCAGGGTTCATGCATTCTGGCAAGCATTCTACCACTAAGCCACACTCCCAGCACCAGAGATGAATAATTTTTTAATGTAGAGAATTTTATAAATTAATTAGTATAAATTTGCTCTATTTTCTAATTTCAAAGCACTTAATGGAAATCCCACTTTACTCCTATGGAAGTTTTGAGCTATCTGAAGAAGGGCTTTGGCCTAGCTAGCTCTATCTTGTCCCTTTTGCTACTTTAATCTTTTATTTTCCAAAGTTTTCATACCTACAGTCACCTTGGGACACCCTGAAGGACAAGATAACAAATAAACATCTTGAGAGAAGGTAAGAACTGCTGCTCAGGTAGGCAAAGCCCTTTGCACAACATGACCTGATGTCTCCAATGTGCTGGACAATAATGAACAACTGGAGCATATCTTTGATCAGAGAAACCTAAGTCCATACTCTGTGGCCATGGAATCCAGGGAGAATGAGATTACTTGCTAAGTGTCAATGACTCCTACTATCACAAAGTTGTAATCCAATTCTGTGACTGTTGTCTGTCACCCATTACCATACAACATCATTGTGACTGGAATGATTTATAGGTATTTCTTACTCTCTTGCCAAGATTGTCCCTCTGTCTTCCTGTTGGAGCCATGTTCAATTAAGTCTTTTTTCTCTGCTGTTCCCCAATGGGCAACTCTTAAACTGTCATGTAGGGACTAGTAGTTGAACCTAACTTGGTTGGTACACTTGGATGGGGCTTTTCACCAAAACTCTGGGCTCAACTTTAGAATTATCCTTTTTGGTGTGTACTGGTCCTGGGTCTTGCACTCAGAGCCTGAGTGCTATCCCTGAGCTTTTGTGCTCAAGGTTCGTGCTCTACCACTTAAGTCACAGCTTCACTTCTGGCTTTTTGCTTGTTAATTGGAGATAAAAGAGCCCCATATTTGGGGCTGGGAAGATGGCTCAGTGGTAGAGTGCTTGCCTTGCATGCCTGAGGCCCTGGGTTCGATTCTTTAGCACCACAGAAGCAAAAAGAAAAAAAGCCGGAAGTGGCGCTGTGGCTCAAGTGGTAGAGTGCTAGCCTTGAGCT
>NW_012267257.1:9697636-9835659 GCF_000151885.1 Dipodomys ordii | reverse complement strand
CCTGCCCTGGCTGGCTCTGAACCATGATCCACAGATCTCAGCCTTCTGAGTAGCTAGGATTACAGATATGAGCCACAGATACCCAGAAAGAATTTTCCATTAGAAAAAAAAATTTAGTTGAGTCATCTTTTAGAAACTCTAATGGGTCTTTGTAATATTAAAACCCAGAGAATGTATTAATCATCATTTAACCAATATACTATAAAGATAGAAGCTTCTGAAACACAGATCCAGAGTTGGGGGAGAATGATAAAAGCATGACATAAGTAGAAGTGAAAAATGTTGAGAAACCCTTAGTTTAATCCTGTAATTTATAGATGAGGACATAGGATCAATAACATATTTAATGTTACATCCTAGTTTAATAATAGAGAAAAGCAGTTTCAAATTCATTAATTTCATATCTTAGAAGTTGTGAAAATTCATCCATATTATATATTCTTAGAGTTTTGTGTTTTATGTTATGGTGTTAAGTGTTCTAAGCACTTGAAACCTAATGTCTCCTATATGGTGTCTGCTTTGAGGATGAGTTGGTATTGAAAGGGTAGCCTAGCTCAAACACATGGATCTATCAATGCATGTTCCTTTTGCTGACCAGCTTACTAGTAAAGAGGTTAAACCACATTTTAACCTCTGTAGAAGTAACTGAAAACCAAGCAACAATATTTAAGAGTTTTCATAAAAAAGAAGTGCTATAAAAAAAAGCTAGAGCATTTCCAAGTTTCATTCTTCACTTCTTCATAGATATAGGGAGTTCCTCATTTATGTCAATTCTAATTACAATAAGGAGTGTTTAAACAGAGCACACAATTAGATGTTAGCACATGGATCCACAAAAATAACACTTTTCTATACTTAATCTTAGATGTACACACAGCATGGATAACATTCTTATGAAATAATTAACATTTTCACAACGAATGCCTAGGGACAAACTATATGCAATAAATTTACTGCTAGAAGTTGTAAAAAAAATTAACCCACCAGCAGGAGAGGAGACGGATAATTTGAATAGATATTTTAAGATTAAATGATAGGTTTTTTTTCTTCTCGAAGAATGTTTTTAAAATTTCCTTCCTGATTTTTTTTCATATGGTTTTGACGGTACATTTTCCCCTCTTTTTTTCTTTTACTTTGGAAGGTTTGTAAGAGAGATGGTCTAACAAACAGTTTTATAAGGGGGTGTCTTTATAATCATCGCCAAACTGAAATAATTCTTACCTGCCATTAATATAATCTTTTGAGATACTGATAAAGAAGATGTCATTTTCTAAGATTTAAAAAAATTCAAAGCCTTATAAAGGTAAGCAGAATTTCACAGCAAATGGCAATACATCATTTGTGGATATGTTTCCCATAATACCAGAAACATATATCAATTAAAACCAGACTTTGTGTTGGCACCTGATGAAGACAGCGGAGTGAACAGAGCTGAGGGCTAGTCATTGTCATAGATGCAACCTGGAAGAAAAAGGCACAGATTCAAGTATACAGCTGTATGAAATGCACATGTTTCTCACCGTCCTAACTGATTAGAACTGCAAGCAATATATACTCTGGTGTACTTTTTGAAAAAGAAGCTAGATGAAAGTCTATGTATTTAAGTTTCATTGTCTGGTATTCAATTCTAATAACTTTTCTGGACAGCTTTATTCTTCATCGGAATAAGAAATCTAAGATTATTTTATCTGTCACAAATCATATTTTGCTAGTCATGCTAAATAAGACTGATTAAATATTAGCAAGTATCCTACATTTAATAGATTAAAGGATAAAGTGATTAGCAAATAGAAGGGCATTGGTGGCTCATGCCTATAATCCTAGTTACTCAGGAGCTTGAGATCTGAGGATCATGGTTTGAATCCAGTATGGGCATGAGATTCTGATCTCCAAGTAATCATTTAAGAGAGCCAGAGTAGAGGTGTGTCTCAAGTGGAGAGTGCCAACATTGAATGAAAATGCCAAGGGAGGGTACCCTGGCCTAGTATTCAAGCCCCAGTATCCAGCATAAAATTTCACCAAACAGTTGTACACTGTTTAAATAAAATAATGCAAGGTTTTTCCCCTTAATTTTCATCTCTGTGTGAAAATATTTTTTTCCCTTATGATACTAGGTCATTTGCTTTTCCTAACATGTTTAAGTGACTGAAATTCTTATCAGATGGGATGGCTCCAATTAGTCAAACAAGCTATTATCAGTGTTTGTATAAACAATCAACTCACTGCTACTGCTCTCTGTGCTGGCTGACTTACCATCAGCAATGTCATCATAGATCTCTCCATCACTGTAAAGATGGAAAATAATTTCGATGTTAAAAGATGCCTTCCCAATATTAAAGTCATGTTAAACGGAAAGGACAATTATTATTATAGAATGTAGACTTCTAAAGAAAGAAATTGTACAGATGCATTTATAAGTGGAAAGAAATTTCATACTCATTTCAACCTCTTCTTTCATTGGTTTTGTCTAATCCTGTTTCGTTTTTTCTAAGAATAACTGAAACATGCTTAAAGAGCATAGACTGCCTCACTCCTCCTTAGACCTTACTTTGGGCATAACACACAGCTGTGCTCACTAAGAAAACTGTAATGAGCTACCAAATGAATAGTCAGGTGCAAAAATCTATCATGAATTTTATATCTATTGATATTAGATCTATGCTTTTACTTGCATTCATAATGAAGGAAATATAATACATTACATTTATATTTTCACATTTCTAACTATCCCTTGCAAATACCAATTTTAGAGTCTGTAAATGTTAGTTGTAGAACAAGTAGCCAAGATAGAGTTATCCTGGAGACTCTTAACACCATATGAATTAAAGACACACTTCCGAATTTCAGAACTGTGAGGTGGCTTCTTCGCTTAGGCCAGACTCACTCTTGGTGTCTGTCTGATCTCTGTGCTTTCTCACAGAGCAGCATCAGGCCCTTCAAATGTCTGCCAACTGTGGCAGATGCTGTGAGTTCCCTATGTCTTCTGTTGAATCCTTTCTTTGAGACTGGGGGGAGGATTTGGCTAATATAAGTTTGACGCAAATGCAAATGGGACAGATTTTCCTGTCATTCCTTTCATACATGTTTAGACATTCATTCAAATAGGTGGTGAACCAATAATGACTTAGACAATGTATTGTCTATATTTTTTTCTTAATCAATCTGTAATAATCAGCAAAGAAGAGGTTGTCCTCATTGCTGCACATTCTTTCCATGCAATCTGTACCTTCCACAGAACAATGCCTATCCTTGTGATTAATGCTCCAAGGGGAAATAAAGTGCGATTCTTTTCTTTTCTTTATTGAGTGCTGACTAGTTTTCTGATAGAGCTCTTAATACTGACTTGCCATTTTCTGATGGCATCAGGCTGCTTAAAGATAAATGATACATGAATCTTTGTTGTATTATGATAAATTCCATAAACTTTTGTATTGATAGATTAGGCTTCTTGGAGTAAAATCTTAAAGTGTTTTGGAGGGCTGCATTGACACACCAGTACCAGACTGTGACAGACTGTGACAATGACTTCTTCATAAGAATAGAGGAATCATTGACTGCTATCTTCTTTTTTTTTTTTTCTGTCATGCTTCCAATAAAGACAACATAATAGTCTACTATACATGGTATATAGATAGGAATAACCTTAGCCAGGAGCTAAGCTATAAACTGTTGGTGGGTGATATTAGTTTCTACTGTATAGGCATTATTTGGACTGTAATTAATTCATTTCCATCACTCGATTAAACATTAAATAAAATGCAAAACATTAGTGATAAGGTGTGGCTTTGACCAGAATGCCTTCAGTGTTTGCTGAGTATACAAAATGATAATCTATATAATCATGAGCGAGAAGAACTCCTTGCTTAATCCAGAGTGGCATTTTATGCAAATCTCAACTGTATAATCAATAATACCATACTAATGTAACATGGTTTTAATATAGTTATGATGATGTAGTAGTTTGCATTATTTGATTCTATTAGAAAATTTTCAGAAAGACAACCACAAGATTCTTTTAACCAGAATAGTAATAGGAGGAAAGAGGCTTACTTGTCTACCAGATGACTCCGAAGGACAAAACCATCTATAAAGAAAAATACAAATAAGTTTTATTTACAGATGTAGGTTTGAAAATCATTATTTCAGTTAATGTTCCAAATAAAATGTAACCACCACTTTTAAAAATTAAAGTTTAAAAAATTTCTAGGCTTTTAGATAATTTACTTTCTAAAAGTTACTTATACTAAAATGTCAGGGATTATTATTAAGGGCACTAAAATAATCCTTTATTTGACCTATGTTCTAATTCATAATGTACAGTTTATTTACCTTGATTTCATGAACTAATTATTAAAAATATATTTTTAGGGTTCTCTAACACCTAATGCATTGCTCCCTCTATCTTCCCTATTCAACAATTTAAGGAACTTTTGTTGATGATTTTTGTTTTTTTCCATTGTGGGGCTTGAACTCTGGGCCTGGATGCTGTCCGTCAGCTCTTCAGCTAAGGCGAGTGCTCTACCACTTGAGCCACAGCGCCACTTCCAGCTTTTTCTGTTTATGTGGTGCTGAGGAATAGAACCCAGGGCCTCAGGCATGGGAGGCAAGCACTCTACCACTGAGCCACCTTCCCAGCCTCATGAGCTACCTTCCCAGCCCCAATGATTTCTTTTTTGATGATGCTTTTGCTCTTTTTGTTTCTCTGATACATAGATTTCAGTGATTATGAGTATTGTTTAAGAAATAATAAAATTAAGAAGAATATGAAGAAAAAAGATCAAGGAGATGGGAATGTGGGATGGTACTGTGCTACTGTATTTCAGTTCCCTGATTATGTGATAATTTAGGGCTCATTAGTTTACATTACATAGTGTTTTTGAAGGAATACTGGCTTTAAAGATAACATTTTTTCTGTTTAATAGCTTTAAAAGCTTCAAAAACTTCATTCTATTAAAGACATGATTCATGGCAATGTCAAACAAGTGACTTACCATGCTTATTTAAAATCTCCCCATTATAGTTCCTAGAAATAATGTTTGTTTTTATTTTACTTTTTTGCAATAAGACTATGATTCATTTTTCTTGTGTGTCTCATGTACATTCATTATAGGGGATTTCAAGCCCCCAAAACCAAAATTACCATGGCTCTGTATCATGAAGTATGTGTGCTATGTTTAGTTAGCCCTATAATATTGTGACTATGGACACACTAGAAAGTCTCACATATAAAATTATTATTTAGAAGCTTCCAATTCAGAGAGGAGAACACAGTGACCTGAAACAAATGTCTTGAAATATGCAGTAGGGACAGCGAGTTAGGAAAGTAACACCGCCCCCCCCCCCATGTGTCAGCTAAAAATTTTCCCACAGTGTTTGCTTACCACAGTGCAGATGCAACTCAGGACTAATGAGTGACTCACCTTTTAGAAGGATATTGTGAATATAAAGTGGCCAAGAAAGCACAATATCTTGGGAAAGTCATAAATTAACTTTATTCTAATATTTTCAGCTTTTTTATATTAAATAAAAAATAATGATGTGTAACTTCCTCATTATTTCATTTGTGTTCAGAGACAAAATAAAGTTACTCAATTTGATTTCATTAAGCTTAAAAACCATAAAATCATATTTATAAGATGATTTCTTTGTTGCTTTGTATGTTCCTCCCCCACGGTATAACCCTTGTTTTCACTGTATTTGATGTTGGTATACTTCGTAGAAGGGAAGGGAAAAAGCACATTGTTTAAATAGGGATACAGGTGGACCCATTGCAACAATGAGATGTACAAGACGTTATGTCGAAAAATGAACTTTACAACTTTGGTGGGGGTGGGGGTGGAGGTGGGGTAGGGGGTGGGGAGGTGGAGGGGTGAGGGGATGGAAAGGGATGGGAAGGGGAAACAAAGGAGGAGGCAACAATGCTTGATAAGAAATGTACTCATTACCTTGCCCATGTAATTGTAACCCTTCTGTACAGTATTTTCACAATAAAAAAATAAATGATATATACTTAAAAAAACAAAATCACATCATATATATTTACCCAGGTATTAATTTGAAGAGAAAATACTAACACAATAGAAAGAAACAACATGTGGTATATAATATTTAATATAAATTATGATTTGGGGTTTATTAAAATATTCTCTCTATAGTCTTTAGCTTTTGGTGTTTAATATGAGTGACTTTAGAAATGTTTTAACTGGGGCTGGGAAGGTGACTCAGTGGTAGAGTGCTTGCCTTGCATGCATGAGGCCCTGGGTTCGACTCCTCAGCACCACATAAACAGAAAAAGCCGGAAGTGGCGCTATGGCTCAAGGGGTAGAGTCCTAGCCTTGAGCTGAAGAGCTGAGGGACAGTGCCGAGGCCCAGAGTTTAGGCCCTATGACTGACAAAAAAAAAAAAAAAAGAAAAGAAATGTTTTAACTTTCATTGAGACAGGCTCACATTGTTTAGGTCAGGCTTGCGTTACTAGGCTACCCTGACTCAAATTGCTGAGTGCTGGAATTAATGACATGTATCACCGCATATGACTAGTTGAGCTTCGCTTCCCTCCCTACTCCTCCCCTCTGTCCCTCTCCTCCTGCTTCCTTCCCTTCTTCCTTCCCTGTCCCCTCCTCTTCCCTCCAAGCCTCCCCCTCTCTCACTCCTTCTCTTTTTTTTCTCTTTCTCTTCTGTGGTGGGACTAGGGCATGAAATCAGGGCCTGGGCATTGTCCCTTAGGTTTTTCATAGACTTTCCTGCTTGGGCTGGCTTTGAACCTTATCCGCAGGGATCTCAGCCTCCTAAGTAGCTAGGATTATGGGCCTTAGCCATCACCACCAGATCTGAGTCTCAAATCTTAATATACACTGCTCCTGGCTTTTTTCTTCTGTACCCACATTCCATGTTTTCTTTGAAAAGCCAAACCACACCTCCTCTATCTTAACTTTGTATTAATTTTTCCCCCATGCTGGAGTCACTGTGCATTATTCTTGAAGCCATTTTAGTTTCTGTCCCTGAGTCACCTTCCTTCCATTAAAATTAAATTCAGAGCTCATGTTTATATGGCAACCGTGTTGGTTATCTAATTTCAAATATAGGAGAACATAATTTTAAATTACTCATTCCTCAGTTTTAAAAGAGCTTCCTTTTAAAATTCAACAAGGCAATTTCAATTCGTCAATACTCATAGCTGAGAAAGCTGAAGGGGACAGGGATTATCTTGTGTTTATTTAGAACAGTATGTTGCATCAAGAACATCCAAAGAGGAAATGAAAACAAATGGTCATGCAAGGTAAGTAAACTATAAGTTCTAGATGTGACATATGTCATAAGATTTTCAAAATCAGGGCAGAGCAAGTACCACTCATTGCTTGGACAGACTGGTTCTTATGTGTACACATAAACAAGTGAAGGAAGAAGTACTGGTCACAAAGGCCACCTCCTCACCAGAGCTCATGATTTACCCATTCCAAGACAAACTTGCTAACTTCAATTTCAATACACACACTAGGATTTTCAGATGTTGGTGGATTATAAAATAATATTTTATGAATATTTGCATTTGACACCCATTGTATAACTAGTAGTTGGTAAATGAAAAGACATAAAATCTACTGACCTCAGTAGAACAAAAATCTCATTAAAAATATTTCCTGGGGCTGGGAAGGTGGCTCAGTGGTAGAGAGCTTGCCTTGCATGCATGAGGCCTGGATTCGATTCCTCAGCACCACATAAGCAAAAAGAAAAAAGCCGGAAGTGACACTGTGGCTCAAGTGGTAGAGCACTAGCCTTGAGCTAAAGAGCTGAGGGACAGCGCCCAGGCCCAGAGTTCAGGACCCATGACTGGACCCCCCCCCAAAAAAAAATATTTCCTATAATAAACCACAGAGCAAAATCAGCAAAACAAGGTGATGACTAAAGTTTGTTTAGATAGTAAATTCTGGGATGCCATGAATATAGAGCATGAAGAGTAACTTACATTTCCCTTCTTCATTCCTGCAGAGAACTTTTATATCATCTGTGCTTTGTATAACTTCAAGAGATTCCCCAGGTTTTATCTGTAGATCCTTCGCTCCCCACTTTTTAGAAGTTATGGAGGGTACAACTTTGGCTGAATATAGAACTCTAATTTCACCATCATACTGGAAAAACAAATACATTAAAATGATTGATGTGTACTATTATAGTAACTCATTTACTGACAAATTTATTAAGATCTTTACTAAATAAATAGTTCAGTGTTTTCAAAAGATAATATGAGAACATTGAAGAAAATTGGAAAAAATCAGGGGAAGTAGTTTATCTTAACCTTACCAACTTTGAATATCAAATGGGGTTGAGAGGGATGGGGGAAAATGATGAAAGAGGTGAAATTGATCATGATAGTATTATATTCACAGTCAGCCTGGTTGAATGGCAACGCCCTTGTACAATTACTTAAAGCTAATAAAAATAGTAAAAATATTTTTAGATTATCATTTTGTCAAAGTTCCAAGACATCTATATTTAGATTATTGCAATGGTATATATATCACATATGACAGTTTACATAATTTCCATCAATAAATTAAAATCTAAAGTAAATTTTGTGGGAAATAGAGGAACTGTGATAGATAATTGTAACATGTATTTTGATAAAGTTAATTGAATTCTTTTATTAGTGCTTTAATTTCTATATAACATTGAATATGCTGGGTACTAGTGCCTCACACCTGTAATTCTAGCTACTAAGGAGGCTGAGATCTGAGGATCAAGGTTCAAATATAGCCTGGGCAGGAACGTCTGTGAGACTCTTTCTCTCCAATTTTCTCTCCAATTAACCATTAGAAAATTGGAAGTAAAGCTATAGTTGAAAGTGGTAGACTATGCTAGCCTTGCAAAAGAGCTCAGGAACAGCAAGTAGGCCCTAAGTTCAAGTTCTACAACCCACAAACAAAAACAAAAACAAAAAACAAAAATTGAATATGATATACCTTAAATTTTTTCCGGAGGTCTTTTTCTTCCTTTTCCTGCTTTTTTAGCTTCTTAAGGTCCTTTTCTTCAGTCTTGGGCTTTCCAGTGTTGATTGCTTGACTTGGGTAGCACATAAAAACATAAACAAAATTTTGTTGAAAAAATAATAGATTATAGAGATTTAACTAAATATTCAGTTCTTGCTCAACATTATTTTAATTATTCTTAGAAACCCAGTACCAGTCATTATAATAAATAATGACCCTTCATAATATGGAAATGATTTGAAAGATACTACTAATTATGAGTCACAATGGAAGTGAGAGATTCTCTTAATGAATCCTACAAAATATCTGTGCAGTACACAATTGTGTACCAGTGGTTTTGTGATTTAACCTATACTTTCCTATATATTCAAACTTTCCTAAAGGAGTAAATCCAAAATGAATTGGCTAATGCCAGAAAAAATGCAGGGAGAACTTTTGGGCCTTTACCCAAATGATCACAAACAAGGCCATGCTGAAGCTACCAGCACAACTATGTTTATTGCAGTATTATTTACTATAGCTAAGATATGGAACTAAGCAGATGCCCCTCAGTAGATGAATGGATCAAGAAAATGTGATAGATATATGTATGGAATTCTATGCCTCCATCAGAAAGAATGACACTGCCCCATTTGTTAGGTAATGGAAAGACTTGGAAAAAATCATAGTATGTGAAGTAAGCCAGGTCCAAAGAAACACAGGTCCCATGGTTTCTCTTATTTGCAATAACTAGTATATGTCTAGAAAAGGTCAAAAGCTATGTGTATGTGACCATATAAAATGATGCTAAGCAAAATGAACCCCAAGATAGGGACACAAGAGGTTTTATCTTTGTTGCTGTTGTTTTTAATGTACTTATAACATACTGTGTGATTTTTTGTTTCTTTTGTATGTTCTTCCCCCATGGTATAACCCCTATTTTCACTGTATTTGATTCCAGTGTCCTGCATCTTGTATATACATTTTTCTAATTTGGGGAGGGGAAGGAAATAACAAAATGTTAAAATAAGGATACAGGTTGATCCATTGTAACAATGAGATGCACAAGACACTATGTTGAAAACGAACTTTACAGCTTTGGGGGTGGGAGTCGGGGGAGGGAGAAGCTGGGGAGGTGGGGAGGGAAGAGATGGTAGGGGAAAAACAAAGGAGGGGTAACAATGCTCGGTTAGAAATGTACTCATTACCTTACTCATGTAACTGTAACCCCTTTATACAGTATCTTTACTAATAATATATATATATATTAAAAAAAGAATATTAGAAGGAAAAAAAGAAAATGCTGGGAGACATAGTTCAAATAGAATGGTACATATTACCTGATTTATGTAACTGTAACCCCTCTCTATATCAATGTACAATACAAATAAAAATAAATTAAAAAATGGATTTTAAGGCTTCTAAACCATATTGGTGGTTAATATTTTCATAGCTTTTTAAAGTGGATCCAGCAAGGTAAAGATTGTAGCTTGATGGTAGAGTGCTTGTCTCATTTGTATAGAGCATTGGGTTTGGCTCCTAGAAACAGAATAAATAGATAGACAACTAAGCAAGTAAATAAACTAAATGGAGTCAAGAGTAGGAAGAAAGAATTGTTGGTTAATTAAAAAAACCAACAACTTAGGAGCGGGGCACTGATGGCTCACACCTCTAATCTTTTTTTTTTTGGTCCGGTTGTGGGGCCTGAACTCTGGGCCTGAGCGCTGTCCCTAAGCTCTTCAGCTCAAGGCTAGTGCTCTACCACTTGAGCCACAGCGTCACTTCCGGCTTTTTTCTTTTTGCTTATGTGGTGCTGAGGAATCGAACCCAGGGCCTTGAGCATGCAAGGCAAGCGCTCTATCACTGAGCCACCTTCCCAGCCCAAGTCCATGAGACTCTTATCTCCAATAAACCACCAGAAAACCAGAAGTGGTGCTGTGGCTCATGTGGTAGAGCGCTGGCCTTGAGTTGAAGAGCTGAGGGACAGCCCAGAGTTTAACAAACAAACAAAAAAACTTAGGTAAAATTAAGATCTTAAATATTGCATAAGGGATATTTCTTCAAGAATATAGCTAATGCTCGATCTTATCTTAATTGCTTTATTAAATTGTCCACTTGAATGTGTGTATGAGAAAGCTACATTCTTTTTTAAAATTATATTTTTATTACCTTTAAATAGTTGTACAAAGAGGTTGCCATTCAACAAACCAGTTTCTAAGTACAATGCATCTTGATTAATTTCATCCCAAGAAAAATATATTCTAAGTGCTTTACTCAATGGGTTTAATATTTGAAAAATGATGCCTCAAGCTAGACACTGACTGTATCTCACCATGTCAAATGGACTATAAATGATCGCAACAGAAATGAACAAGCCAAGTTAGTACTTCTGCAGCCTGTTTCCCCAAGGGTCAGCTGAGAAAGAGCTTTTTCAAATATAATGCCCTTGCCTAGTTCCTAGAAATTCTAGTTTAATTACAATTAGTTGATTTTAAATTCTAGATTGAACATTTTCAGTGCATACATACATATTTAAGAATCTTTCCAAGCTGGGCACTGGCGGCATATGCTTATAATCCTAGTTCCTCTTGAGGATGAGATCTGAGGATCAAAGTTTGAAACCAATCCAGGAAGAAATATCCAAGATACTCTATATTCAATTAACTACAAAGAGCCTGAAAATCTAGCTATAACTCAAGTGGTAGAACCCCAGTTTTAGGCAAAAAAGCTGAGGGACAGTATCCAGGTCTTGAGTTCAAGCCTCAGTACTGGCACACACACACACAAAATTAAAATTTCTCTATTGTCACTAATTTATAACTAGAGTTGATATCTATTCCCTAGGGTTAGGGATGGATGTCAGAGAAAGGCTGTGAATCCATGGAGAAGGGGTTTTAACAAACAAACAAATTAGAATAAACAAACTAAAACACTTGTGAATAGGATACAAGTTACATAGTGATTTTTAAGAAGATTATCTAAGATGAAGCTTTATTTGTGGTTTATTTAACATGTTCAATATGACATTTTTGATCCTCACTATTCACTTTTCTCACTGTGAAAAGAATTAGCACATTGCCTTTTCCCAGGTTCTGATTCTGCTCTCAGGACCTCCTGCCCTAGAGGGTTCTGGGACTTGGGCAATTTGCTAACTCAGATTAGCTCTTTCGGACTAGCAGATGATATATAAATGTTAAAAATACTCCACAAGCTATATGTGAAAATAACTTATTGAAAGTGATAGAATACACTGATAATAAACAAATGGTTTCTATCAGATCCAGTTCAATCAGTTGGAATTTGTTTTGCTAGGAGAAAAGATCCTGTGAGTGATGGGATTCTGGTAGAGCTGGTTTAGAGGATGTGGTAGTATTTCTACAATAATGTAAATCAGAAAAAGGCATCAGAAACTATCAGAGATAAGAACAGCTTCCTGATGGTGAGGAATATTAAAATGGGAAGGTGTTACTGAACAGTCTATTTTTCTCTCTTGAAGACCTGAAATGGGGGCGGGGGACGGGAATCTCTTTCCAATTTTCTTGTTTTGTCTGTAGAAATTGACCTTCATATATGAATGACTGTGGAGTTTGTCCTCAGGTTCTTTCCTGGTGAAACTGTGTGGATAGCTCAGTAAAATTTGTTTAACAATGCTGGTAAAAATAAATACTTGGAGTTCTCTCAGGCATACCTTATTTCCCTTCATCACCCCACCCCACTCCCTAACCCTCTCCTGCATTCTTGAAGTATAGCTCAGAAGGGTCTACTGCCTGTGTCCCTTTGTGTCCTATAATAGTTTGTCCTATAATAGTTAAATACACCATAATTTTTTATTCTTTTCTTTTTTCAAGTTACAGGAGTGTTCCTACTTTTATACACAGTATATAGCAACCACCTCATGTATTTATTGGAATATGAGAAAACATCCTACGATATTATGTTCCACCTGAAAGACTTTTCAATACTGTTTTATTAACCAATGTTAACAAATTCTAAGCGAGAATTAAGTTGAAATGTCAGGTCAGCTGAAGAAAGTTACTGTCAACTTAGAAAATTTGAATGAAATTGATGAGAATCTGATATTTTTGTGAGAAAAATTACACTGTAAATTCCTTAAAACCACAAAAAGGTGGAGATGGAGCTGTGGCTCAAGTGGTAGAGTGCCAGCTTTCAGTGGAAAAGCTAAGGGACAGTGTCTAGGTCCTGAGTTCAAGCTCCCATATCAGCATTAAAAACAACAACAACAAAAACCATGAAAACAAACTCCAAATCCTTTCTTCTTTCACAAAGAAAACCAATGTAGTAGAGATTGAGGTGCTTTGAACAGGAAGATGAGGGCTGAGATATAAAAGAAGTATACTGAAGACAGAAATTGCTTGAGGAAAAGGATAAGAATAAAAAGGGGAGATGATTCACTGAGATCTTTTGTGACCAGATTATCACATATAGTTTGCCAATGAGTGAGTAAACAAATGAATGCAGACAATAGTGAATCCCTAGCAGGGGTTACTCAGGGGACAAGGATCAGTACTAGAAAACCAAGGGAAGGGGACTGAGGAGAACAGGAAGAAGGGTTGTGGTAGAGAGGAGATCTAGGACAATTGGCTCATACATGTAGCAGAAAAGTTAGAGCTGGGTTCACAAAGAGTCACACTTGGCCAAGTGAGGTCGTTCATGCCTGCTAACAGGAGGTAAAGATCAGGATAGTAGTTCCAGGTAAGCCCAGGTAAAACAAACAAACAAGTAAACAAAGATTTCATCTTAAGCTGGGAGTGGCGGTATGTATCTATCAACTAAGGTATGCAGGAGTTATAAATAGGAAGACCACTGGCCAGGCAGAAACATGAGACCCTATCCAAATAAAGAATGGAAGACTGGGAAGGCATGGTGGGAAAGTATTGGCTGAGTAAGCACAATGCCCTAAATTCCAACAGTAAGGTCAACAACAACAGCAGCAGCAACAAAAGCCTCTGGAATAAAAGGAAGTCAAAAAAAAATAGTATTTGAAGGAAGACAGAACAAAATGGTTGCATACATAGACAAGTGTCCCATAAGGTTGTTATGTTGGTTGCAATTTCCTGTATAATCTCATTGTTAATACTTCATTGTAATGAAAGCATTTTAATTACCATATCTCTGCTGGTGGAGGAGGAAAATCAGAGGCATCCACGTCATCATAAACTTCTTCTCCAATGTCTAGCATAAGATAAAATATCAAAGCTTGAGATACAGTCAATTTAATTTTATTTTTATTTTTTGTTGGTCATGGGGCCTGAACTCTGGGCCTGGGCGATGTCCCTCAGCTCTTTAGCTACCACTCAGCCACCTTCCCAGGCCCTATTTTTTTTTTTTTTTGAGACAGCATTTCTTCTATAATTTGGTATTGTCACAAACTCACTATAAACCCAGACTGGCCTTGAACTCATGATCCTCCTTTCCCTGACTCCTGAGTGCTGGGATTATGCATAGTATTAACCAGATTAAATTTTTTTTCTTTTTTCTTTTTATTGTGAAAATACTGTACTGTACAGAGGGGTTACAATTACATGGGCAAGATAATGAGTACATTTCTTTCCCTTGGGTCAGGTCATGGGGCCTGAACTCTGGGCCTAGGTGCTGTCCCTCAGCTCTTCAGCTCAAGGCTAGCACTCTACCACTTGAGCCACAGCACCACTTCCGGCTTTTTTTTTTTTTGCTTATGTGGTGCTGAGGAATCGAACCCAGGGCCTCATGCATGCAAGGCAAGTGCTCTACCACTGAGCCACCTTCCCAGCCCAATGAGTACATTTCTTATCAAGCCTCCTCCTGTGTTCCTTTGTTTCCCCTTCCCATCCCTTCCCATCCTCCCCTCCCCCATCCCCCCACCCAATCTTCCTCCTCCCCCCCACCAAAGTTGTACAGTTTGTTTTCAACATAATGACTTGTACATCTCATTGTTGCAATGAGTTTTTTTTCCCAATTTTGATGTGAACAGTTACTGATGTTTTTAATACAAAGTTGCCTCTTGGACAGTAAGGAAGATTTCCTGGAATCTACATATATTTCTCTGAGAACCATGGTTTCTCACAGGGAGAGGTTTTCATTTCTAGGTATGTTCAATTTCTCTCAAAACCAAAAAAATCAAATCATGACCATGATTATAACAATCAATATCTAGAAGAAAAAAACAAATCATGGACCATGACTGATGATATGAACACGCACAGGGGTGATGGATGGATAGGAAGGATGGATGAATTGGTGGTGGCAGCATTAGTAAATTGTAGATGAAGTATCTGAAGACAGAAACTGCTTGAGGAAAAGGAGAAGAATAAAAAGGGGAGATGATTCACTGAAATCTTCAGATAGTATTTACCTTACCAGTGGAAAGTGGAGATTGAAGTTCAAATTCATTTGGGGTTTGGAATATTGTGATAACGTATACCATCCTGTTTATCTATCTATATCTTCCTCTTTCTTTCTTTTTCTCCTTCCTTCCTTCCTTCCTTCCTTTCCCTTCCTTTCTCTTTCTTTCTTCCTTCCTTCCTTTCCTCCCTCCCTCCCTTCGTTCTTTTTTCCCTTTCCTTCCCTCTATCCCTTCCTTCCTATATTCTGTTGTACTTGTTGATCTCTTTCTCACTGATTTTAATATTACCATGATATTAAGACTACATTGCTTTCAAACTCCCTCCCTTCCTTCATCCCTTTATCTCTACATTCTTTTTTGTCATTCCATTCCTCATTAATTTTAATATTACAGGGATATTAAGACTGTATCACTTTCAGACCAAAAGATTATTTCTACAGATATTTCAGAGACTAGTAGGTGATGAGATACAGTTTTGGCAGAAAACCCACTCAATGATCTTTTCAGTGTGTAGATATGTTTCTTTCTTCTAGACTTCTTATAAAGTTAGGAAGAATGTTCCCTCTCTATGCTCAAGATGCTCCACAACAAACTAAGTTGAACAAATGAGTTTTAAAAAATTGCAAAAATTTTAGGAACAATTATCAGAAAATTTAAATGTTCTCTAGTGTACAAGGAATCACTGTATTTCTCTTTCTGTGAATAAATTCCTTAATTTCACAAGTTTTAACTTTTCTGAGCTGTATGAAAAATTTGTAATACTTCAAAAGGGTAAAAATTGCCATTTCATTCAAATACACTTGAAACACACTTGAGAAAACAGAAACAACAAACCACAAAACCCACATTAAAAAAATGAATTGAGTACATTTGTTCTACTTCTTGACTGCTCTTTGCAGCATCAGTTTAAAAAAACATGCATTGATTATGATGCAAGCATATCCACAGGCATTGATCAACTTAAGTTAGTAGGTCCTTACATTATTTTTTCAAACTGATAAATGCAAACCAAGTTCTAATGTCAGTTAATGACTCTGAAAGAATAGATGATCTCGGTGTTTACTTAATCTTTTAGTATATTTATAAATAAGGAAAAATAAGCTCTTTGAAAGTCCTTGAATATTCTTGGCTGACAAACATTTTAGTTTGTTCAGATTAAAGTTAAAAATAGTCTTTGGAAGATCTGTCTCAGCAGAGGTGAAAAGGAAGCTGCCTGAAACTATACAAAGAAAATAAAAGCCCTGCTATATTAAACATCTCCAAGTACAATCTGAACCAGATTTGTGAAAAATGAATGAGTCTGGGTTGGAGCCATGGTGGGTGTTGATGTTCTTCATTTGCCACATATCCATAATACCATAAGAGTTGCTGGAAGAACATTTTTAAAGCCATACATCTTTAAAAAGTTTTCTCATTCTACTTTATTATGAGCAATGGTGGCCATCCATGGTGAAGCGACTTGCCCAAAGTAGCATTGTTTTTTGAATCAAGCCAGGTTCTGGTGGGTCAGGCTGTAATCCTAGCTACTCAGGAGGACGAGATCTGAGGATTGTGATTCAAAGCCAGCCTGGGCAGGAAACTCTGGGAGACTATTATCTTCAATAAACTGGAAATGGTGCTGTAGCTCAAAGTGGTAAAGCACTAGCCCTGGGCAAAAAAAGCTCAGGGACAGTGCCCTGGCCCAGAGTTCAAGCCCCATGGCCAGTTTTTTTTTTTAAAGACATATTTCAACCATGTCCAGTGCTTCCTACTACCCTACCTTCAAGAAATAAAGATGTAAGATATACAATCTGTTTTTTAAAATTACTTACCCGGGCTGGGAAGGTGGCCTAGTGGTAGAGTGCTTGCCTACCATGCATGAAGCCCTGGGTTTGATTCCTTAGTAGAAAAAGCTGGAAATGGTGCTGGGGCTCAAGTGGTGGAGTGCTAACCTTGAGCAAAAGAAGCTTAGGCACTGAGTTCAAGCCTCAGGCCTGGCAAAAAATAAATAAAATAAAATTACTTACCCAGTTGTTTAGGAGGAGATGGGAAACTAGAAAGAAAATGAGAATAAAATTATAATCAGAGTAATATAAACCTGAAAATGAATTCCTTTATGTAGGCTAGGTATAAATGGGCGATAGCCCAGAGGCATAAAGTGGTGGTTAATTATCTGTTGATCAGCATTCCTTTCTTATCCTCCACTTTCCACTAAGTTAGTTTCTTTCCATCAGTTTGGTATTGGGCAGACTACTTCTTGAATCCCAATGCTGACCCCCCAAACATCAAGAGTCAAGAAATTACTCAGTTGGTTTATTTTTCCCACAGCCATTGGGCCAATGTTTTTCAGATCTGTTCTGAAGTTTGGGAATCTTCTCACAGCAGAGTAAATTAAATGGACTCTTTATTTTGGAGTTCTTGTGCCATATACAGGTCTGGTTGGAAATTGTTCATTTGTATTGAAAGAGGTCATAGGAATATGACCAAGTTTCTCCATATGCACATAGTTACCCTGAACAAGGAGAATGGAGAATAGGAAAGGAATAACCACCTAGGGTGAAAGCTTATGGACAGAGTCATATGAAACTGGGATTAAGTGGAATTTAGTTGCCACAGAAAAAGACCATTGTATTTATTACTTCCTGAGTTATGACTTTTAACTATACACGCATACACAAACACAAAACACACCTCTGAACACAAGACAGGAATGACGGGTTAATCCAAGTGACTCAAAACCAGAATTAGATGGTGTGAAACTGAAGCAGAAAAGAACAACCTTCTTTCCAAGTCAAGATTATATGTCATATGTGATATTCAAGAAGACCTGCCATGGTGTTTCCTTAAAATTTCCAGTGTATCGTCTACTGACTGCTATTTACAAAAGGGTTAGAAATGAGGAATGCTATTTGAAATGAAAAACTTACAAAACCCTTTTTAAAATGTAGTGACATTAAGCACACATAAAAGAGAAAGTTTTGAGTTTTTTTTGTCATGAAACATGATTCAGATCTTTTCAACTCATATGTAAGGAATTTGTGCCAGAGGGTAAATTCGAGGGGGGGGTGCGTGTAGGGAAGGAATGGAAAAAGAAAGTTCAACCTCAGTTTTTATTTAGACAAATGAGATACTGAGAATAATTTTAGCACAGGGGAAGTGTAATTCGAATGGAATTAATGTATCATAATGGAACAGTTAGAAAAACTGTAGGTACTATGTTCTAGGAAAATGAAAACTCTTGTCCTACATTTCTAGTGGGGTGTTTTTTTTTTTGTTAGCAAATCTGTGGTTTAAAGCATACTCACAGTAAAATACTATGCAGTTGCATATAGTACTGGAATTAAAACTGTAACATTTAGATGTGATATTGAAGTTAAGAAAGTCCTACTCAAGGGGCAGTGTTTGTGAATGAATGTGTATCTGAATGTATGAGAAACAGTAAGCCTATGTATACATGGGTGTTTTCACACAAGTTCATGGGAAAAAAATATTGAAACACCTGATGCTTCTTAAATAATTGGGGTCCTTTATGCAACGAATGCCTGGGTTTAAAATCAATCTAAGATGATTAATAGAAAAAGAACATTAAGATGGTCTCAGCCTACCAGGATTTGATTATTGGTTATAAAATATTAGTAGCATTAAATTAAATTAATGTTAGTAGAGCTATTGTGCACTGAATTTGGTTGGTTGGCTCTTACGATGAACCTTCATTATTGTCTGACTCAGAGACTTTAGGTTTCTTTCGAATACTTTTCTTTGTGTCATCTTTTCCCTTTAACTTCTTCAAAATCCCCCAGGACCACATGCTACTCTTCTCTTCATCCTGTAGTGTGGAACTTTGGAGCATGCAGGCATTGATCAGAATGTAATAATCAGTAGAATGGGAAAACATTGTGTGGACATTCAGATTTTTAATAATTCAAGTGCATGGATCATACAGGCAGTAAATTACCCAGAGAATTAAACAAAATGGTGCTATTAAGCTCATGTATCACAACGTCTGAATACTGTTGTTACTAGGAGAGTTTTATTTGTAATACTTAGGGAGATTTTTCTTGGTTCTTAAAATAGGAAGTTAGGTCAGGAGTCAATTTCAAATAACAACTCAGTATTGCTTATGATTACAATCAAGCTAATTGGTACATCTTAAAAGTATAAATGTGAAAAGAGAAATTTTATTATTGATCTAAAAGACTATTTTATAAATTATTCTTACAAATATAAAGAGATTTCATATTAAGCTAGAAGATTACATATTCAGTATCAGTTCTGTCACTTATAACAACTGGTCTCTGTGGTAGAGAAAACAAATAACAATTGTGTTGCTATATAAGAAATAGCCATATAAGTGACAAATTTTTAGAGATTTTTATAAAATCTCTAAACACTAGTAGCTATAATCGCACATACTCAGGCAGCTGAGAGCTGACGATGATGGTTCAAAGCCAGCAGACAAGTCTCTGAGACTCTTTAATTAACCAGCAAAAAGTGAGAAGCAGGCCTGTGGCTTAAATGGTAGAATACTAGCCTTGAGAAAAAAAGCTATGGAATAGTGCCAAGGCCCTGTGTTGTCGCCCAGCAAAAAATAGACCAAAACTACTGTTTGATAAAGAAATTATTGGAAAATTTTTGGGAAAATAGCTGCATCCCCTATACCTTACTCCTTCTTCCTTTTGCTTTTTTTGCCATAGTGAGATTCTTGCAAACAATGCACCATTTCATTTGAAGTGTGCTGCAGTCACACACTTAATTTACTATTGTTATTAAGAACACAGAAATCATTTTGGAATGTAATTAAAAGCACCTTTTTTACTTTTTAATCTAGCTGGAAATCAAAACTAAATATATGTATATTCTATTTTGCAGAATAGTGATTCATTATTATTCTCACCCATCGTGAGCATCTTGGTCTTCTATTCCATCATAAATGTCATCATCTGGTTCCACTGGGAATATCCCTTCATTTGAAGTAAGGAGAAAAATCTTCTGTTAATTTTATAAATCAGTCACATAGAGGTCACAGATTTGGATAAGAATCTTTCTATTTGATTTCTTAGTAAATATTTAAATAAACCTTCTATTCCTCCACTCTCAGAACATAGGTAAAATAATTGCTTTAAAATCATTTTGTAAAAATTTTAGAGCTGAAATTATAAAAAAGGAACTAGGTAGGTACCCTGCACTTAAGATGATGGGAAAGGGAAAAAATAGGCATTAGACAAGGTGAAACTGCACAGTAGATAGACTAGATATTTACCATGGGAAAAAAGAAGTGAGGAGGTGATAAGAAAGCTTTAGTTAAGGGGGCTGGGAAGGTGGCTCAGTGGTACAGTGCTTGACTCCTCAGCACCACATAAGCAGAAAAAGCTGTAAGTGGCGCTATGGCTCACGTGGTAGAGCACTAGCCTTGAGCTGAAGAGCCGAAGGTCAGTGCCCAGGCATTTAGGCCCCACAACTGGCAAAAAAAAAAGAAAAAAAGAAAAAAGAAAGCTTTAGTTAAAAAAATTAGTTAAAGCCGGTGCCAGTGGCTCACACCCGTAATCCTAGCTACTCAGGAGGATGAGATCTGAGGATCACAGTTCAAAGCCAGCCCAGGCAGGCAGTAAAGTCCATGAGACTCTTATCTCCAATAAACCATCAGAAAACCAGAAGTGGTGCAGTGGCTCAAGGGGTAGAGTGCTAGCCTTGAGCTGAAGAGCTAAGGGACAATGCCCAGGCCCAGAATTCAAGCCCTACTCCTCTCTCCCTCTCCTCCCCCCAAATTAGTTAACAGTGAGTGAGTAGATAGAAAATGATAGTAAGGGGCTGGGAAGGTGGCTCAGTGGTAGAGCGCTTGTCTTGTATGCTCCAGGCCCTGGGTTCGATTCCTCAGCACCACATAACAAAAAGAAAAAAGCTGGAAGTGGCAGTGTGGCTCAAGTGGTAGAGCGCTAGCCTTGAGCTGAAGAGCTGAGGGACAGCGCCCAGGCCCAGAGTTCAGGCCCCACAACCGGACCCAAAAAAAAAAAAAAAAGAAAATGATAGTAAGCAAGATAGTGAAGAAAATCAAATGGGATGAAAAATGATAGATGAAACGAAGAAATAAAAGGTGACATTTAGTATATCCAGTTTCAGATTAAAAAACTCTTGCTTCCTTTCATTCCTCATGCTATGCTCTTCAGGAATCCTGCTATTTGACAAACATTTATTGATCAAATATTTATTGTGCACCTCCCATGAGGAATATGTATAGTGACCTTGAAATTTATTTTTTAGTAGAAAAACTTGAGTTTTTGAAAAGATTGGTTCAAATTCCTCAAATTATTGCTGGAAATCTAGCTATGGTCAGGGCAGTCTTGTAAGCTGTCATCCATATAAGGACATTTCTGAAAGTGACACAGATACTTAGGATACATGGGATGTGGGGTCAGTCCAGGACCCATAACAGACTCAGAATAAAAAGGTGACGCTGCTCAGCAGGTCTAACCAGAATACAGGCCGTTGACTCATAGACCCATAATCTTTCTCCACTGAGTTTCCCCTCATTTTTGACAAACAAAAATGTCATAATATACTCATAAATGAGAAAGACTTGTGAAGAAACTTGTAAGCAATAATGAGTGCATGGCTTACCTCCACTCCCACTGTGACTGTGGCTAGGAAAAAAAATCAGAAATATTTAATATATGAAATACATAGCTCTCAGAAGGACAGTGTATAAAAGATTAATGACATTCTAAGTAAAAGTTATTAGGTGAAGAGAATGCTTTTTTTTTTTTTTTTGGTTAGTTGTGGGGCTTGAACTCTGGGCTTGGGCGCTGTTGCTGCGCTCTTCAGCTCAAGGCGAGCGGTCTACCACTTGAGCCACAGCGCCACTTCTGGCTTTTGAGTGGTTTATTGGTGATAAGAGTCTCACGGACTTTTCTGCCCAGGCTGGCTTTGAACGGTGATCCTCAGATTGTAGCCTCCTGAATAGCTAGGATTACAGGCGTGAGATACCAGCACCCAGCACCCAGCTAAGTATTTCAGTTTTAATAACAATCTGTTTTAGCCCTTATCTCTTGCTTCAGTGTCAGTTCTCTGAGAAGAAGGAACACACAGATGATGAGGAAATATCTCAGGAGTCATCTATCTGCTCAAGGCTCTCATTTTACAGAAAAGAAAGTCACATTCTAAAAAATTCAGTGACATGACCAGAATTGCCCATATCCTCGGCTGCACCCCTCTAATTTTGGCCTTTGCATCATACATGAGCAACAGATACCAGTTTGATGTTACAACCATCAGGAAAATTATGTATTCATACCTGATTCCTTAATGTTAAAAGCCAAGCAGAAAAGACTGATCTGATACAAATTTTCAGTTAATAAAACCATAGTGTGGCCAAAGAAGCTTTGTAGAAAAGTATGCTATGGACATTGTGTTTAATAAAGAGGAAATTTGTGAATAAATGGAAGTACAGTTTCTTCTTGCTTATGTGACCATTTTATATCCATTTTCCCTGGGACCTCTATCTGTGTAAGAAGTCGGTATTAGAATTAGTTACATCTCAGATGATTATTTTCCTGGCAAGTATGATTCCTTTTGGAGGGTCTCATACACAAACTCTATTTATTTTTAGTTTTATTATTTAGTAGTTGTACAAAGAGGTCACAATTTCATAAATCATATTATGAGTACACTGCTTATTGGTCAAGGTCACTCTTCATCATGTCCCCTCTTTCATTCTTACCCTCAAGTTATGTGGTTTATTTTTACACAGTGTACATTAAATATAATGACTGCATTTACTCACCTGTGCTCCCTCTTTTTGTATGCCTCCCCTCACTTGCTCCTCCCCCAACATGTTTCTGCTTCCTTGTATTCATTTGGATAAACAATTAATTGTTCAGAGACATTACACCTTTGATTTCCTCCTCTAAGTATATCATCCTTTAGTCAGTTTGTCTGTATGTATATGAATATGATCCTGTACACATTATAAATCTAGCTTGTAGAGAAACATGAGCTATTTGTCTCTCTGAGTCTGAGTTACTTCACTTTGTAATTTTTTCTATTAAAGCCATTTTTAAAAAATGCTGTCCTGGGGTTTGAACTCATGGCCTGGGCACCTGTCCCCAAGCCTCTTTGTTCTCAAGACTAACACTCTACCATTTGAGCCACAGTACCACTTCCAGCTTTTTCTGAGTAGTTTATTGAAGATAAAGAGTCTTGTAGACTTTTCTGCCTGGGTTGGCTTGGAATCACCACCCACAGATCTCAGCCTCCTGAGTAGCTAGGATTGCAGGTGTGAGCCACTGGAGCCTGATCACACTCAATACTTAAAGAACAAAGTTGTCAAGAAAAAATAAGATACAAAACTGTCACCCATTTATTATTTTTTTGTAAAGCAATTCTTCAACTTCCTTATACAGTTTATCTATAGTGTAAACCATTTGACAGGTAATGGCAAAGTGATTAGAGGAAAAAATCTGGGTGGGGACAGTATGTGTTTGTTGAGAGAGGAGGGGGGGGGAGAGAGAGGGAAGCTTGCTCTGCGGTAGAAGAATGATCCTTGCAGATATAATTTCCTTTCTCACCATGTTTCACAGTCAGTACAGGTACTTTCATTAAGAAGAAAGAGGGAAGTATAGCTATCAGGGTCCACAAGTTTTTGCCAATTTTTAACCCTGTTATTATAAAAGCAATGTACAGAGGGGTTACAGTTACATGAGTTGGTAATGAGTTCATTTCTTTTTGGACAGTGCTATCTCTTCCCACACTCTCTCCCAGTTTTTCCCTCACATCCCCGCCCGCAAGTTGTATAGTTCATTTTCAACGCATTGTATAGTGAATACTACTTCTGCATTTGCTCATCCATTGTCTCTCTTATTTCTATTTCCTAGCCGTGGCATTTCTTAAGCCTTACTCTGCTCTCAGATTTGAAGCACACATCATTTCTCTCATCCTAGGGGAATTGGGAAAGAGCAGGTGGGGAATTTGAGGGTGCAGGTGGCATAAGAAGAGGACAGAGACAAGATGGAACCTTTTCTTATTCCTGCCAGGTAAAGCAGCTGGCTCTATTTGTCATCTACTCTGTCTACTAAGAACAAGATCTGTTTGTGATGAGTACTGTTCTGGCAGCAGCTGTTGGTTTTTAAGCCAAACATGTATAGAAGCAGTTTCCTTCTTAATTTTCTTATTAAATATGAGTCCAAGAAGATGGATGTTAGCTAGAATTATGACACTATGCTTCTCATTAAGTAAGACATTGTCTTTTTTGTGCTCCATGTTTATGAGTTATGATTTATATGGGCTTTATAAAATTGAAAAAGGTAATAGCAACAGTTCTGGGTTATGTTAAATATCAGTTATGGTTAAATAATTTTTTAAAAAAGAATGTTATTCCTACCAGTAGCTCATGTCTATAATCTTAGTTACTCAGAGGTTGAGATCTGAGGATCAAGTTTTAAGATTGGCCTGAGTAGGAAAGTCCAGGAGACTTTCATGTCAAATTAATCAGCAAAGGGCTGATTAAAGGTGGCTTAGTGGTAGAGCGCTTGCCTTGCATGCATGAGGCCCTGGGTTCGATTCCTCAGCACCACATAAGCAAAAAGAAAAAAGCCGGAAGTAGCGCTGTGGCTCAAGTGGTAGAGCGTTAGCCTTGAGCTGAAGAGCTGAGGGACAGCGCCCAGGCCCAGAGTTCAGGCCCCACGACCGGACCCCCCCCCAAAAAAAATTAATCAGCAAAAGCCAGAAATGGAGCTGTGGCTCAAGTGTAGAGCATTGGCCTTGAGCAAAAAAGCTAAAGGACTCTGCCCAGACCCTGAGTGTAAACCATAGAACACACACACACACACACACACACACACACACACACACACATGCACAAAGAAATGTAATTTCTTTTTGTAAGTTTATTTTTACCAGTACACATACCAGTACAAATCTGTCTTTATTAATGCAAGTGGAGCTCTTTAAGCCTTCCAAAAGGAATAAATTAAAAATAAAGTATATTAAAATGAAGTCAACACATTTCTGGACATACTGACATCCAGAAAATTCTGTAAATTGTAGAATATAACTGCTTGGAATTTCATCTGAACCCTTATAACTGGAATTTACTAACTCTTAGGAACTTCGGACTCAGGGGCATGCATTGAATATTTTGATATACATTGCTCACTTCATATTTAGAAGATGATAAGAAGGCATAGCAAGATTTTATTCACTTTAACAAGATACAATTGCCAGGAAGAATGCAATAAGCTTAACTGATAACATAAGGTAAAAGATCATGAGAGAAATTTAATTCTTCATATGAGTTATAAGAAGCATAATACATTTTAAACTTTAAGAACATTACTAGGTTGGTGGTTCTGCATTTGTAAATGGTTGGTAATTTTAAGATTCTTCTTTATATTTGCATCATAAAGTGTGCAAGCATACTTTTAAGCAAAAAGATTACATGTTTGTGATCACAATAGGAGGGTTTCTCAATTTAGAAAGCAGGCAGTGAGGATTCTTAACATAGTTGGACATTTTTTTCTTCTTCTATTTCCTTCTAATAGAGAAAATTATGCCTTTTGCTACAAAGAGACTACTGGAAGAAGAGGGACAAAAATTCATGGAAATGTATAAAAGAGGGAAAAAAATGAAAATAAAAATCTGAGTTAGGCCAGAGAGACAGAAGAGAAGAAATGGAGAGCAAGGAAGCTGAAGAGTGAGAAATGAAAGAAGGAAAGTTGTTAATGGCCTGAATTTGAACAGTGGCCCCCAAAGGGGTGGTGGTGGTAGTGAATTTTCCTGGTGGATGTCTTACTCTTTTTGGAGGAGAAGTCATTCTAATAAAACAGAGCAATGTACAATGGGAAGTTGGACATGGAGTTGATACCCAGGGATCATAAGGAATGTGTTTTTACTTCTAAAGAATACATTGGAACTGTAGTAAAAATGCATCTCTATTCTGTTATATTTTCGAAGAACAAGAAATTTATTTGGCCTCAGATTTCATAGCAAAAAAAAACAAAAAAACGAGGTCTACCTTTCTATTTTATGCATCGTATTTTACCAAATCATTTTTGCCTTTGGTTTATCCCTAAGATCAAACCATAATGTTATAAAAGTATTTTATAATAACAATACATATGACATGGCCTAGAAAATGGCCTGTTAGAACATTTGATTTATGGAAGTAAAATAACAGAGTAGGGAGTTTCAAATGACCTTTCATTCATATTGAGGTTATTCTAAGTGATGATTTATTGTGGTTTAAAATTGCATTTTTCAAGGTCTTCTGAATAGTAAAGAAACTCTAAATTTTATCTTATCTTACATTTATTTTATTGTTCTCATTGTAGCAACAGGCCTATTCAAGTCATTCATCAAGCAAAAGCCTGATAGAGAACACTAGGGAATATGGAAGTGTTGTAGTCAATCAAGACAGAGACCTAATCTCTGGCAAGGAGATAGTTGAGTCTGGGATACAGAATGTAGGACATGTACCTGTTAATAGCATCCTGTTCTGCCACATCATCATACACTTCCTGGTCATCTTCAATAGGTCGTGATGAAAGAGGACCCAGAGAGTTCTTTTTCTGTCTTAGAGAATCATAGTCAATCTCCACTGCGGTTGTTTTAATGTAACCATCTACCATAAAAGGAAAAGACTTGGGTTTAGGTAATTGTAACTTAAAATATTTTAATGTTATAAATATGGTATCAGTTGTATACATGTTTCCCCTGCCCCTTTACTACTAAAAATAGAGCTCAATAGTAGAACACTTGCCTAGGTGCCCAAGGCTCTGGGTTTAATCTAAAGTCACACACACACACACACACACACACACACACACACACACACACACACTAAGGTGGCAGTTTAATAAACATTAGAAAGGATTTCCATTTAGTTATTTGCTTGCAATTCTGATATATAGACCGCCTATATAGTCTCTATTTTGCTGTACTCTGTATTAGTCTTACCAATTATACCTTAGGGTAAGATTATTGTCTATTTTAAAGATTCAAAAGTGATTCATATGGACCTTTATTTTGTTTTAATACAAATGAAGAATTTAATGACCTTTGATCTTTCCTGGAGGAATATTTAACTTTCTATTGCTTTGCATGCAAAAATACAGATGAAGTAAAGAAAGAACTATACTTGTCATTTTAGATTGTCCTATGTCTATCCACCTAGGAACATATTCCTAACTTGAGGCTTACAGTTTTGTAAGAGTATTTAAAAGAAAACCTTTTGAGACTATAGGCGAGTTAGACTCACATGACCCTCTTGTAGTTCTGCCCAGCCACTTTCCTTCAGGGTTGTCTGTGATGCGGATTATTTCAATTTCCTCTCCTTGCTTGAAGCTTAGTTCATTCTTCCCCCCTTTGACATCACAGCAGGCCCTTGCTTGATGGATGACTTGAACAGGGCCTGTTAGCTACAATGAGAAAATGAAAGCAAAAATGAAACAAAACAGAAAAACAAAAACAGGCTTACTTATCATTCCGGAAACCATTAAGGAGTGCAATTTTGAAAGATAGACTCACAACTTGATAGCTTGTTTATATCTAACATGTAAAGGTTTCAGCTAGGAATTGGGAATGTCATTCCTAGTGAATGTTTTTATAGAGAGAGTTAAGAGAAAACCAGAGAGTCCAAACAGAACCAGGACAGAATAGGTTCTCTGCATTCAGGAAAGAATAGCACAACTTTGCGTGAGAACTGCAAAGGCAGCCTATACTGTTTATGTACAGTCCATGCTGAGTGCTATGTGTTGTACTGGGATATGTGGAGGTCTCATTGGTAGATGGAGATCCTCCTTTAAATTATATAGTCATAAATTCATTTTCCAACTCTTATCAAGGTAATACAGTTGGACAAGCTTCTAGAATTTTTTCTAGTGATTTGAGTTCTACACTTTTTTCTTAATAAAGATGTAATTTGAGTGAAAAAGTAAAATAATGTAAAACTTATTTCTCCCAAAGATGTGAAGAAGGACCTCACAATTCCTTGAAAATTATAAACAATTTCTCAAGAAGTATGTTATATAGAGTTTATTTAAATAATTAATTTTTTACTTAAAAATATAAACTTTGGTAGACCTGTATTGTGTGTTAGTAAAATATTTCACTATCCACACTGTAATTATACTTTTGCTTTTATATAGTGAGTTATTTCCAATATTTAATGAGAAGCTATAATAGGTACAATAATCCCTGTGCAATATTTTAATACAATAAAGAACTTTCTAGAAAGATAACCTGTTTCTTATTTTAAAGAACAGAATATGAGTCTCAGAAAAGTTAAATGATAACTGCAAGATTACATAACTACTACGAGGGGCTAGCATTTAATTTACATCTACCCAACTGATTCTTAGCTGGATATTTTTCTTGTAACTGCTTCTGAACTCCCACTTTTTTTTTTGTATCAGTGCATTGAGAAGACATAAACAAATCACATTCTTATCATTTCTATGGAAGAATATTTAAAGCAAACATGCTATGAATTCTTCTTAAAGTGAACTAGTTTTGTGATTTAGATAATCACCCTAAGTGTATCTGCGATGCTAGACACATATAAAATTGGAGATGTCATCCAAGATGGTAAAGGTAGGGAGTCTTCCCTGGGAGTAGAGACTTTAGCTGCAGTAATACTAGAAGTTGCACAGTTATGGAGATCAAGGAGGACAGAGTTCAGAAACTGAGATCCATAAAAGGAGCGCAAAGCAGCAGGTATTGGAAGTTAATAAAGGCAAGCATGAAGATCAGTTTCAGATACCAGCAACTGAAGTAACTCAAAGAAGTGTTACCCTGGATGGGTCTGGTTCTTCCAGGAGACACTGTGTCACTTACCTGACTAAATTATGTGCTATCAGGCCACCCATCCTCATGGGTAATTCTATACTCATGGCATAAATAGGCCACTAGGAAATGCATAACTAGGTGAACTAAGTTGAAGTTCAGTAATTGAATATTCATTCATTTAATCAACAAAAGTTCCTGGATACCCAGTAACTATATACCCTCAAAATATATTTTAGTTGGATTTTATTATATCTATATATTACATATATGTACACATACATATATATTTTAGTACAAGGATAAGGTAGCATATTGGACAAAGAAAGAACTGTCACAAAGATCGGTCCTGTTTCAAAAAGAATGGTTAACTATTTCTCTAAGTATGTATGTTTTTAAGAATGCTGCCATTTTTGTGTGAAAGTTACAAAAAGGTATTACTTCAAGGAAGCCTTACTTTAAATTTCTTCTTTAACTCTTGTTCTTTCTTTTCTTTTTCTTTCTGCTCCTTCTTCTCCAGTTCTAATCTTTTCTTTTCTTCCTTCTCTCGTTTCTTCTCCCGTTCTTTGGAAGCTTCTCTGTGAACATAAATTGTCAGGAGTCTGTATGTGCAAGTGTGGATGAATGGATCAGGTTTCACTATTTTATCCTCCAGAAAAGGGGACCTTGCAGTGTAGGTGAAGGTGGGCTTTTAAAATCCTAGGTATGTGAGATTATTTTTAAAGGTAATAGAAGGCAACAGTTGAGGATGCCTTCTAGGGACACCCCCAAGAATATCCCCCTTTCAACTTGTGCCAATAAGTGGAAGTCACTGTGTAGAAAGGGTCCATCCTTGCTGCATGCCGGTGTGAATAGGATTATGTATATCTCTCTTACATGGGCACACATGAGCATACATTCACAGGCATTCATGCAAACTTTGATTTCAAACCTTTAGCTAGAATTGGTTGAATAAGAATGAAGTAGAGGGGCTGGGAAGGTGGCTCAGTGGTAGAGCGCTTGCCTTGCATGCATGAGGCCTTGGGTTCGATTCTTCAGCACCACATAAGCAAGAAAAAAAAAGCCAGAAGTGATGCGGTGGCTCAAGTGGTAGAGCGCTAGCCTTGAGCTGAAGAGCTAGCGCCCAGGCCCAGAGTTCAGGCCCACAACCCCCCCTCCCCAAAAAAAGAATGAAGTAGAAAGCCGGGTGCCCATGGCTCATGCCTGTAATCCTAGCTTCCCAGAAGGCTAAGATCTGAGGATTGAGGTTCAAAGCCAGCCCGGGCAGGGAAGTCCGTGAGACTCTTAGCTCCAATAAACCACCAGAAAACTGGAAGTGGCACTGTAGCTCAAGTGGTAGAGCACTAGCCTTGAGTTGAAGAGCTGAGGGACACACCCAGGCCCAGAGTTCAGGCTCCATGACTGACAAAAAAAAAAAAGAATTAAGTAGAGAAAATGAAGATATCTAAGCTGAACATACAATTTAAAATATTCATTTCTACTTTTACCCCCTTTCTAAGGTATTTCTTAGTCCATCTAGAAACCTGTTTGGAGCCATTTTTTCCCATACATTGTTCAGGAAGCTGAAACTTGGCATCTGAGTGATGTGTTAAACTATATCTCATAGTGCCCTGTGCCCAGGGGAAGAACGTAATAAATTCATGTGCTCAGGGCATACTAAGAGCAAGAACTATTGATTTCCATGTCTGACTCCCTCTCTTGAGTGTTTCTACTAGTCTTCCTTCCTAGAATCCTCAAAGAAGTAAAACAACACAGGAGTCTCCTCTGTTTAGATAATGGGTTGTTACTACATGCCAATCATATGAACACAAGTTTTTCTTTCTAGTATTGTTTTAAGCCATCACTTCCTCTTACAAAATCTCATGTTCATCTTATAAGAAACATGTTCTGGTTAGAAAAATAGAATTCATACATGTCTTCATATGTTTCTCCTTCACTCTCTTGTTCCTGTCAAGAAAAACACGGAGACTAATTAGATTTGATTGTTCTGAAAGGTAACAAAGATACACATATTGAATTGATACGATATTTTGTTAATCCGTACTTGTGAACTTGTATAATTTGCATATACAAATATAATTTGTATAACTTGTGTATATATACACATGTTTGTCTCTTTTTTTTTTGTCTTGTGAGATAGACTAAGAAAGCAGGTACAAAAGACTGTGTCTTTCATGTCATGTCATTCAGATACAGCAAGACATGAGTTCAACACTGATTACTGAGTCAGTGTACTGACTGGTGTCTTATGTCTCAAGCAAGTTACATAAAATAAGATTGTAATTGGCAACACTGTCACCATTACATGTATAATTTTTTAGTTGTTTGGTTTGTATCCATAGGAAATAAGTCACAAATAATTGTTCAATTGGCCATATAAGAAGAGAAATTAAAAAAAATCTGACCTCTTCTAGGTTTCCAATACCTAAAGGATGAAAATAGAATAAAGTTAATATACTGCAATTAAGAAACACTTTAATGTATGATTATTAGATATGATATTATTTCAAACAGTTGAAAATCCAATGTTCTATAGTTGGTGGAGAGGTACAAAGTAGAATATGTGCCTTAGATCCTCATTGTGATTCTTTTGATACCTGTAACCTGGTACAAACCTTTTTATACATTTTTATAAAATAAAGCAAAAGCTCCAAAAAATTAACACACTTATTTTTACCCTATTTATAAGGCAAATTCATTGTTTCTATGAGCTTTCATGGAACAAAGTATTGCCAAAAAAATCAAAAGTAATACATACTTTTGACTTAAGTGTTCCTCTAGATTTGCTTTCATGTATGAGACAAATCTAATTACATTTTAAAATATTTTACTACTCAAGAGTTTATTGTAATACCAACTGTACTAGATATCAAGACATATTTTCTTTTTTTTAAATAAAATTATTGTCAAGGTGATGTACAGCCGGGTTACAATTACCTAAGTAAGGTGATGATTACATTTTGTGTCTAACTTGTTACCCCTTCCCTCATTTTTCTCCTTTCTCTCTTCCCGATCCCCCCCCAAGTTATATAGATTATTTCCAACACATTGTTTTGTGAATATTGCTATTGCATAGGTTCCTCCTGTTCTTTGTCTCACCATTAAGACATATTTTCTTATTAAGAGCAATAATATCTTAAGAACAATTATAAAGTTTGTTTTCAACATAGTGTCTTGTACATCTCATTGTTGCAATGGGTCAACCTGTATCTTTATTTTCAGCATTGTGTTACTTCCCTTCCCCTCCCCAAATTAGAAAAATGGGAGGGGGGAGGGAAGGGATGGTAGAGGAAAAACAATGCTCGATAGGAAATGTACTCATTACCTTACTCATGTAACTGTAACCCCTCTGTACAGTATTTCTGCAATAAAAAAAAATTTTTAAAAAAGAACAATTATAAAGCTAGGTGCCAGTGGCTCACGCCTGTAATACTAGCTGCTCAGGAGGCCAAATCTGAGGATCATGGTTCAAAGCCAGCCCAAGCAAGAAAGTCCATGAGACTCTTGTCTCCAATAAACCAATAAAAAACCAGAAGTGGTGCTGTGGCTCAAGTGGTAGAGTGTGAGCCTTGAGCTGAAGAGCTAAGGGACGGTGCCCAGGTCCAGAGTTCAAGCCCCATGACTGACAAAACATAAATAAATAAATAACATTAAAAAAAGAACAATTATAATAAAAACGTACTATTGGTATAAGAATGACGACAGGAACAGACTAAGGACCTTAATAACACATCAAACAGACACATGCATATTCTATACACGCACATATAGAAACCATATGGTACTGAAAATTAGTGAAAAATAATGAACTATTGAGAGTATAGCAAAGAAAAACTTGGCTCCATATTCAAGGTAACAAATCTAGATTCCTATGATGTTGTTAAAAGGGACTGCAAAAAACTCAAAGGCCCAAATAGAAGTGATAAAATTCACAGGAAATAATATGAGGAAACACAAAATAGAGTAGCCAATAACATACTGTTCATGTAGATTATGTATATGTACGCTCATGATAGGCACAGTAAATACATGAGAATATTAACCCATGTTAAGGGAGAAAAAGTAAGGCAACAAGTCATGGAGATTCAAGAGAAAAAAAGAAGGGTCTATCATTAATGACACTATGAGAGTGATTGATTCAAAGTTGGATACCAGAGATTAAAAAAAAAGATTGTCCCTTACCATCAAAGTGCACGATGCCATCTTGATTTTCCTCATTTACAGGGCTTCTAAAATAAAAGAAGAAAAAGTGAAATTGAAACAAATAAAGGTTCACTGTAAAATGAAGAAGAGAAAATAAAACACATTATTGTTGGAACTCTCCTCCCTTCCCTTCCTCTCTCTCTCCCTCCCCTCTGATCTTTCTTTTTCCTCTTCAAACTCACTCTAAACTCCTTAATTCCAATTGGTCTTTTTTTTTTTTTTGGTCGGTCGTGGGACTTGAACTCTGGGCTTGGGCGCTGTCTCTGTGCTCTTCAGCTCAAGGCAAGTGCTCTACTGCTTGAGCCACAGGGCCACTTCCCATTTTCTAGTGGTTTATTGGAGATAAGAGTCTCAGGGACTTTCCTGCTCAGGCTGGCTTTGAACTGCAGTTCTCAGATCTCAGCTTCCTGAGTAGCTAGGATTACAGGCGTGAGCCACCAGCACCCGGCTTTCAATTGCTCTTAACAGCACAATCAATACTCTAACTCATAAATCCTTAATGATTTATGCAACCCTCTATTTTCCATCCTTATTTTTAGACTGATTGGCATTGTTGGAGAAAATTACTAATTTTTTTTAATTACTAATTTTTTAGTCCTCTGGACATTACAAATAATTGGTATCTTCAACTTTACCCTCCAGTCTTCTAATCAACCTTCTATCACATCATTCTTTTTGATACTTATTTAAAACCCTTACACTTTCCTAAATCTGTGATCTTTCCTTTTTCCCTATAGTCAGATGACTTGTTTATTATTTCACTGATAAAACAGCGATGATTGGATATGAATTCTCTTAAGAAAATACATCCCCATAACCTGCAAACTTGTTTTTAGTTATAGTACTCCTTACTGTCTCTCTTCCAAAGTTCTCCCCATCTGTGTTCTCAATTGCGCCTGAATTCTCAGCAATTGTGTTTCTTCAACTATACCTTTTCTTCCATGTGCTGACATTTATATTCTCCTTCCTTCTTGTCTTAGCTCTAAAGATAAAGTTATTCTCAGCTATTAACAATAGACATTTCTCTTTGTCTTTCTGCATCCTCTATGTTACAAGACAATAATCTCCTTTTCCACAATCAGGCTAAAAAACCTCTACTATACTCATCGACTCTCCTTGCTCTCCTTTCCCTCATTTCTTCTTTGGCCATAATCTGTCTGATATTGCCACTTCTAATTACTCTAAAAAAATCTTAATTATATTAATTATCTCCTAGATGCCTCTCAGTTCCTTTCATTTCATTGCTTTGGTAGCCCTTGTCAGTGTTGGTCATTTTGTCCTTCAACTTCTTTGGTTTGTTTTTTAAAAAAATTTCTTGTCCCACTTCTTGTCTCTCTGGCCACTGTCCCACAATTTCCTTTGTGGCTTATGGTGTGGTGTGGTATGAGTGTGTGTGTGTGTGTGTGTGTGTGTGTGTGTATCTTCTTTTTTTCGACTCAAGAACTGTTCTTGAATGGTTTCATACAGTCCGGCACCTTCATAGATTATCTTAATGTTGATTTCTGTTGAAATTTCTATCCCAGGCCTTTCTTCTGAATTTCAAATATATATATATATATGCATCGATATCTACATTTACATACATATATACATATATTTATTTGAATGTCCTTTAGCTAGTTCCATATCAACATCTCAGAAACTAAGTTCTTCCTTTTCCATGATGGCCTAAACCTGTTCTGCAAAGTACTTTTACAAAATTGATGAATGTACTTAAATTTTCAATATATAATTTATCTAAATTTGCAGATAAAACCATTGATTTGTGTTTAGTCTGAGCCATTTGTGTTGTCAAATCATTAATCAAAGATTCTTCTTGGAAATAATTCTTATTTAAATCAAATTATAAGATGTACAAGTAGAAAAAGTTATAGAGTGGAAACTTAAGTTCCTTTTTTTTTGCCAGTCCTGGGGCTTGAAAGAGCTTGGGCACTGTCCCTGAGCTTCTTTTGCTCAAGGCTAGCACTCTGTTATTTGATCCATAGTGCCACTTCCAGCTTTTTCTGTGTATGTGGTATTGAAGAATAGAACCTAGGGCTTCATGCATGCTAGGCCACTAAGCCATATTCCCAGCCTACAATGGAAACTTAAGTTCTTAAAGCAAATTAGGTCTTTGCATTACTAACTTCAACAAAATACGTGTTAGTTTAAAAGATGTAAATACTTTGGATATCAAGATTAACTGACAGTCTACTAACTGAAGTCTATTGTTGTTTTCATAGCATATATGTTTTATACAATTAGCACTTACTATTTACAGTTTTATTTCTCATTTTTCCTCTTTTTGGATCATCATCTCACCTATTAATATTGAGAGCACTCTCTGGTCTTCTGCTTCTGCAAGCTTAGCCTAGGCTTCCCTTCAGTGGACTAATTCACCCTTCTTGTCATGTAGCCTGCTGTAGCCCTCCTATTCCCCCAGCCTCTCCTAAACACTCTCCTCTGGGAAGTTATCCCCCATCCCTGTGGCTTCTGTGTGTCACACCATCATCCATGACAGCCATTACCCTGAACTACTTTATAATTACTCAGTAACAGCTTGCAGGTCCCTTGTCTAATAACCAGACTACAAAACTCTCAGGAAAGAGATTGTCCCTTTCTTATTACGACTGTCATTTTTACACAACGACTGGAATAATTTCTCTCATAATAGGTCTTTGATGTTTTCTTTTATTTATTAAGTATATATAAACAGCATACTTCCACAGCTACATACAGTGCTGTAAGCAAGCTTATCCTCTCTATTGAATTCCCTTAACCTTCTTTCCCTCCTACTCCCTTTTTCTCAAGTAGTACTTGGTGGAGTTCATCATGCTTCATTCCAAGTACAGTCTCCTTTCCACCCCTCTCTCCAGTGAATGACCTAGATAGCCCTACCTTTATACTCACGTCCCATCATTATTGCCATCTAAAATGATTATCATAAAAATTCTTTGATTTTTAAATGAGTGATATAACAGTAATGCCAAGAGACTTAACTAACTTTTATTACTGAAAAGTTATTTTCACTTGTGAAAAGGATTTGTTGTTGTTGTTGTTGCGAGGCTTGAAAACTCAGCCTGGGCGCTGTCCCTCAGTTCTTTCAGCTCAAGGCTAACGCTCTACCACTTGAGCCACAGATCCACTTCCGGTTTTCTGAGCTGTTTATTGGAGATAAGAGTCTCACGGATTTTCCTGCCCAGGCTGGCTTTGAACCACAACCTTCAGAGCTCAGCCTCCTGAGTAGCTAGGATTACAGGCATGAGCCACCGGCACCCGGCTGCGAAAAGGGTTTTAAATCTAAAATACCAGTGTAGTTCCTAAATACTTGGATGAATAAGACCTTTGTGAAATGAAGGATTTTGGCAGAACACACTCATCCATCGTGTATGCCCCTGTTCTTATGTAAAATATTTATTAACCTCAGGCAATGTTTGCTTGCACATGTTTATTCATAGACCCAACATTATCGCATAGAAATTTTAGTGCCATCTAATGTAGGTCTGAATTTATAATATGTATAGTATTAAAATATTCTCTAAATATGGAATGAGAATGGCAGTACAAATATGGCAGTGACAGTGGAGAATAAAGGAGAAAAATATGAAAAAGAGATCATTACAAATGTGCTGATTCAACCCAGATCCAATTGTCACCAGTTGTTCAAAGTACCCCAATGCACTGAGAAAAGCTGCAAAGAGAGATTAGGAAGAAACAATGGAACCAGTCACAACCAAGGACAGAAAACCGAGTGTGTGTTTAGAGGGAGGGGAGGGGAGCAAAGGAGAAGAAAAGGAAGCTTATCATTTGGGATAATAAGTTCTTTCAAGAAACCCTTTCCTGATGGCTCTCTGTTGTTCAACCACAACATATAGAATTAAAGAGGAAAAGTGGAGTTACTTTCGTATCATGATCATCATTTTTAGGAAGCTAGTAAGGTTCTATTTCCTGATAGTTAAAGATAGAAAACTGTTGATACTTATAATTTACTTTCTGTTCATGAAGTTAGCTTTTAATTGCTAGAATTTTTTCTTCTTTCTTTCTTCTTAAGAAAGAAAGAGGCATTTAAATGTAGTTCTATATTTGCCTTTATCAGGAATTAAAATTAAGAGGCCTCTCCCTTTTTATGCTTATCTTATGATTTATGGCAAAGATTTCCAAATAGGTAAGAATGGACAACTGATAAGAGCAATCTCAAGTTCTGGAAAATTGTTAGAATTTATAATTAATTAAAAGAATATAATGGTAAATCCTTACCCAAACAAATTTCTTAAAGTGTGCGAGACTTCAGGGGAACAACCATTCATCCTTTTCTAACTTAGTCACTTCCTATCATTTATTATTTCTTATTACCTCACTTTTCCTGTCTCATTACTATTATTAACCATGCAATTTGTTTTCTATCCTGAACACTCAACCACTGGTTAATTTTCATCCAAAGAATTCGTTATGCTGTTAAAAAATCACAATTTATTTTAAAAAAATGGTACCCAGAAATTATACTGGCAGATGCTGATTTGAATATTCCTCATGATAAAAACTGGCTTTTTGATCCTTAAGTTCTTAACATGTCTGAGTAAAAATAGCAGAAAATACAAAGACTTATCTTTTGACCACTAGGTGGGGAAGCAATACAATTTAAAAATACATTTAATATTGGCTTCAAAGACTGTTTTCGAAGTTATTTATGATATCTGATTCTTTCCTGCCTCCACTCTTCTATACTTTCAAACTGTCCTGACCTGAATGAGATTATTATAAATTCTTTGTGGGAACAGCTTCAGAAATAGGCAGATCAGGCAGCAGGTGATAAAGAGTTTCTGAATTTGTTGAAATTCTTCCCTGGAGCCCAGCTCAAGAGTCCATGCATGAATTGAATGCACCCTATGTAGAATTCTGAACCTTACCAATCATTTAGGTTTTGGAGAAACCAATCCCTTACAAGACTGTGTTTGGTCCTTGGTGCCAACAGTCCTTCCCTTTTTACCATTATTATTTTTTCATTTTTTTTACTATCAGCTTACAAATATGTTGATACTTTTGTTTTAAACTTTTAAAATAAGATTTTCTTGATCCCACTTCTCTTATCTGCCCCATGTTGTTGCTTTGCTTTTTTCCTTTGGAGAGTATCTAGCTGGGCACTGGTGGCTCATGCCTGTAATCTTAGTTATTTAGGAAACTGAAATCTGAGGGTTTAGCACCAGCTAGGGAAGGAAAGCCCATGGAACACTCATCTCCCATGACACAGAAGTAGAGCTGTGGCTTAAGTGGTACAGTGCCAACTTTGAGCTAAGGGACAGTGTCCAGGCCCTGAATTCAAGCCCCAATACTGGCACAAGACAAAACAACAACATCAAAGGGTGTCCATTTGAGCTCTTTCCAATTCCTCTCCTTCCATTCTTTTTTAAGGCTCTTTCTAGCAGGCCCATATGGTCTTTCTTCTGACAATTTCATACGCATTGACCATCACAGTCTTCTCTTGTTTGTTCTCAACAGTGTCTGACCACTAAGGTACAGGGCGTGACTCAAACTGTATTTATCGAGTAAATACTTTTTAAAAATTAGATCTTGACTTGAGAGTGGCCTCTGATTAGAGAGGGAAAAACATTTCTAGGCTGCCAAAAACCCTCTTGAAAAACCTCCATGTAGTCTTTGTAAAGGGCGATGATGAAAATAAATGTAGAACTGCCTGCATCTTCCACCTTTCTACCTGAAGGCCAACCTGTGAATTCCCCGTCACATTCATGCAACACAGAAGCTTTTGAACCTGAGTACTGAGACCCATTTTGCTTTCATTTCCTCTGTTTGTTTGTCTAATTTCTCTTCCTAGGGAAATTTTCTAACCTACATATTTCCTCATTGTGGAAATAACTTGAGCATATTGATAAAGAGCTTTGACACTTTCTTCTTTGGGAAAAAATGTTTATAGATATTCTTAGCATTCACACCTTCTCTTTTCTTCATTTTATAATTAACTTTCAAAATTTCTAGCTATAAATTATTTGAGCAATATAACACCCAAGACTTTTTTGCATGTTTATTTTTTTCCTAAGGAGATGTATTGTTTGAAACTGAAAAGTTTAGGCAAATCTAGTTATAACAGGAGTCCTTAATAAGTTGGAACAGGGATGGGATTAAGTTTATTGTTATTGGAGAATTTTGTTATTCTCTTATGAAAACTGTTTTATAAATAAGATTTTTTTTTGTCTCTAGCTGCCACTAAGCTCTTTCAACTTTGTCTACCTTGTAAGAATTCCTTGCAAAGCTGGAAAATTGTGTGTGCTGGTACTGGGGCTTGAACTCAGGGATGGGGCCTTGTCCCCGACCTGTTTTGCTCTAGGTTATCACTCTGTCATTGGAGCCCCAGCTCCACTTCTGGCTTTTTGGTGGTTAATTTGGGATAAAAGTCTCATAGACTTCCTGCATGGGCTGGCTTTGAGTAGTGATCCTCAGATCTCAGCCATCTGAGTAGCTAGGACTACAGGTGTGAGATACTGGCACTCAGCTGCATTTGATTTTCTTTTAGAATACTTTACTATTTAGGTTCACCAGTGATTTGTCTATAGGAATTTGGTTCCATAAAGTTCTATACATTAGTATCAAGTATTACCTAATTGATAAGAAAAAGCCTTGTTTTACTTAGAGTATATAAACAACATGGCTTGTGGTGAACACCTGCTTTGGTTCTGGGCCCCTGGTACTTTGCTAGCTGGTCTTCAGACGGTGCCTATGTGACCAGACTCCACTGTCAATTTTGGCACTGTCTCTAGACTTCCTTTAGAGGTAGTAGAAGACATGCACTTCATTCTCATAACTAAGTGAAGGCACACGCAGGGTGGACCCCCCACCCTTTTACCCTTCAGGCTTTTGGGAACACAGCATCCGAAGCCTGTGTATGGATATAGTTGCTGTTTGTACCTTCTTGTTACTTACAAAACCCAACCTCAGCCACTGGTGCTACTTGATACTGAGTCCTTTTAGTGAATGGGAAAATACATGGGTGGAGTGGAAAACTGAAACAGTGGGAATGGTGCCAAGTATTCACCCTTTCCACAATTTCTACAATCAAATAGTATGCCTTGTCAGTTTTCAGGATTCATGTTCAAGTCATTCATTAACATTTCTCACTAGAATTACTCTGTCTTCAGAAGCCTCACTGAAGCTAGTAGCTGGGACACGGTTACATAAGATTTATAAGTTCTAAGATGGAAATCTACTGGGGTAAATTTATCAGGGTAGAAAAAATTTAGGAAGACATGTCGAAAACAAGCTTTACAACGTTGGTGGGGGGGGCGGGAGGGGAAAGGATTGGGTGGGGGGGGTAGGGGGGAGGTAGGGAAGGGATGTGAAGGATAAACAAAGGAGGAGGCTGCAATGCTTGATAAGAAATGTACGCATTATCCTGCCCATGTAATTGTAACCCCTCTGTACAGTATGTTCACAAAAAAAATAAAATTAAATTAAAAAAAAAGAAAAAATTTAGGAAGAAAAAGTCCATGATGTTCTACATGTGAATGAAAATAGTATACATAAAAATTAGATACATATAATAACATATACTAATTAGTTATTTTCATTAAACTAATTCTTAACCTTACATGTTAGTAGTCAGATGTCCTCGATTCATATTTAATAGTGATACCTCATAAAGTGTATTAGTCTTTACATTAGCATTAATAAACTAAAATGCCTGGATGTACTGCTCATACAAATGTACAAGGCAGGTGGTGCGTAATATAGTAAGCACAAACCTTCTCTCAAACCTCCAATTACTAATTTTAACTCCCAACCCCTACCAGGAAAGCTTAATAAAGTGACAAATAGTAACGGCTACCCATGGCTAGTATGTTGTCAGCCTCTGATGTAAACTGCAATCATTCTATATTTAAAGAAGTCACCTGCTATTCTTATTAACCATTTCAATTAGATGGATTTCAATTTCTATTAGAAGAATAGTAAGTATCTTTATTGTTAATGTCATCTATCTAGTAGAAAGATTTAAAGGAAGGAAAATCAAGTTGTATTTTATCAGTTGTGATATCATTTAGTTGTGGTAAAGGGGAATTATGTAAAGCAATTTTCTGAAAGTGGAAGGGAAGACCTTGCATATCTTCCCATAACAATCTATGCCTACTTGGTACTGTGTGAATATTTCTTTTTGAGATTTCCTTCTATTTCAATCTTCTACTTGTTTTTGCCTGGCTTACTTGCTATTCTGGTAAATCACACATTTGCCGTGCATAACATCCCATAGAGTTCTGACATTTCTAAAAAACTTAAATACATAAAGGCTTGAATGAGGCTCTTCTTAGGCTTCTGACAGCTGGCAAAAAAAAATTCTGAAGGAATTTGCATTTCTTTTCAATGGAAGCAATTTAGTATAGTGTTTTTTCCCCCAGTTAGTTGAGATAAGGACTCCCTGTTGTAGCTCAGACTATGTGAAGGCTCTGTCTCCCAGGTGCTGGGATTACAGGTATCTATGGCCACTCCCATGAATATAGTGATGTGAAGTACATATTTATCTTGGTTTAAATTTCTACTGTCTACTACCATTTGGTCCTAAAGGTTACTTGGCCCTTCTAAAGTTCCATTTTGTGGTCTGTGAAATAAGTATACTATATCATTTGATATAGTATAATAGATATATAGATAATAGATGAGATCCACAAATGCCAGTACATTATAGGCAGTGAGTAGAAGATTGTGACAGTGGTGATGGTGATAACGATCATGGTAAGGTAAATGGTGATGATGATGATGGGAATTATATTGGTAATGATGGTGATGGTGATAGTGGAGATGATGGTGGTATTGCTAACCTCAAAAAAAGTCCAGAACTTAAAAGAAAAAGGTGGATATTTATTTCAAGTCCTAAAAAGGAAAAGCTCACTTCAAATGAATGCAGAGGAAGCTCAATATGTAATAGATTAACAAAGGTTGCTCAGATTTAAAAGGGAGGAGAGCGGTCCCCTCAGCCAATCCTTCTCCCTGCCAGATCCTTCCCAATGTCCCTAGAACTTAACCATGGAACTCTCAATACCCTGCATAGTCTGAAAATCTGTGGCATGACATGGGTAAAGAAATGGTAACATTATGTTTGGCTTACTTGGGGTCAAAGGAAGGCTTAATATTTCTGGGAGGTAGGGTTGGAAGTGGCGATTGTGTTGGGTGGGATGGTGGTAGTGGTGGCTGGCTCGCTGAGCAGGACGGTGGAGTCGGTGGCAGGGAAGTTGTGGAGTAAGGCGTCTGGCCTTTGCTGGTGCCTAAGAAGCAAAGCAAATACAATGAATTCAGACAAATCTCCAGAGTGAAAAAACCCACCATTCCAATTATGCAATCCTTACATATGAAAATGTCTGAAATGCATCCCAAGTTGGATGTATGCTTTTATGAGTCCAGTATTTTCAGTATCAGGGGAAAGGATACTTTAAATGTTCAATTTCATGAGATAGATAAATTATTACAGTTTATTTCCCACTATTAAAATAATTTCTCTTGGGCTGGGAAGGTGGCTCAGTGGTAAAGCGCTTGCCTTGCATGCCTGAGGCCCTGGGTTTGATTCCTCAGCACCACAAAAGAAAAAAGAAAAAAATCCGGAAGTGGCGCTGTGCCTCAGGTGGTGGAGCACTAGCCTTGAGCTGAAGAGCTGAGGGACAGCGCCCAGGCCCAGAGTTCAGGCCCCATGACCGAACCCAAAAAAAACAAAAAACAAACAAAAAACAAAAACCAAAAAAACTTTCTCTTATCTTTTTTTGATTTTGTAAACTTTGTTTTTAATATTATACATTTTGTGAACAAGCCTACATCAACTTTGTATCACCTTTTTCATGATTTTACAAATATAGTTTATTTTTAATCACTTTAGAAAAAGATATTAGTTTTTATCGTCTGCTTATAGATATTACACTTTTATTTCTATTTTCTTTTCTTTTCTTTTTTTTGGGGGGAGTGTTCGGTTGAGGGGTCTGAACTCTGGGCCTGGGCGCTGTCCCTCAGCTCTTCAGCTCAAGGTTAGCACTCTACCACTTGAGCCATAGCACCACTTCTGGCTTTTTTTCTTTTTGCTTATATGGTGCTGAGGAATCGAACCCAGGACCTCAGGCATGCAAGGCAAGCGCTCTACCACTGAGCCACCTTCCCAGCCCCTATTTCTATTTTCTTGAATCATAAATATGTTACATTTTGTTTTAGTCATGGGTCTTAATATTTCCTAATATTATGAGTAAGTCATATACTTTATTAAAAATTATAATATAGCTGGGCTCTGGTGGCTCTAACCTATAATCTTATCTACTCAGGAAGTTGAGATCTGAAGGTCATGATTTGAATCCAGCCCTGGCTAGAAAGTCCGTGAGATTTTCATTTGCAATTAACCACTAAAAGCTGGAAGTGGAGCTGAGACTCAAGTGGTAGAGCACTAGCCTTGAGCACAAAAGTTCAGGGGCTGCACCTAAGCTCTGAGATCAATCATTCAATCACCAGGATTGGTACACACACACACACACACATACACACACACACACACACACACACAATTATAATATAAATATTAATAGATACCTTTCAATAGGTAGGTTGTTGCTTTTTATTTTTCATTTTTGCTGGTATTGAAGGTTGTACTCAGTACCTCATACTTGTTCAATCGGTTTGCTTGCTTGTTCAACAGGCACGTTATCATCTGACCTACACCTCTTTCCCAATTTTTGATGGTTATTTTTTGGGATGAACTTTTCTGTCTGGGATGGCTTTAAGCTTCCATCCTCCTTGTCCTGAGTAGGTCTAATTATCGGCATGAATCAGAGGCCTCCAACTCGGTGCTTTTAAACATTTTGTTACAAATGCATGCTTCTGAGGAATAATTTTCTCAATATTAATAAATATCTTTCCAGGTAAAATTCAAGATAGTGTTTAGTAGATGAAGAATTATTTTTCATCAGAAACCATGATTAAACTGCTACATGTTCTCACTGGTTTGTGCAAACAAGGCAGACAATCTCAGAACAATGGATTGGAGCAAGGTCATTAGAAAGTGGGAAGGGAAGCCAGGTGTGGTGGCTCATGCCTACAATCCTAGCTATTCAGGAGGTTGAGAGCTGAGGATCGCAGTTCAAAGCCAGTCCAGTCAGGAAAGTCCATGAGACTCTTATCTCTGGAAGTGGCGCTGTGGCTCAAGTGGTAGAGTGCTAGTCTTGAGATAAAGAGCTGAGGGATAGCGCCCAGGCCCAGAGTTCAAGCCCCACGACCAACAAAAAGAAAAAAAAAAGAAAGTGGGAAATGAGTAGGTATGGAGAACAAGTTAGATAAGGGAATCCACTATTGTTAAAAATGAGCAATAAGCTCATTGGCTTACATACCACAGTAGAATAATTATTGGTTACAGCAATCTATGATGTATTTCCAGGGGTTTTTGTTTTTGTTTGTTTGGGGTTTTTTGGTTGTTTTTGTTTGGTATTCTGGGGCTTAACTTCTGGGCCCGGGTATGGGTATTGTCCTTGAGCTTTTTTGTGCTCGCGGCTAGTGTTCTACCTCTTGAAACACAGCTCCACTTCTAGCTTTTTGTGGTTAATTGGAGCTAAGAGTCCCACGGACTCTTCTGCCTGGGCTTGCTTTGAACTGCCATCCTCAGATCTTAACTTCCTGGGTAGCTAGGATTACAGGTGTGAGACACTGGCACCTGGTTATGATGTAGAAGAGATAATGCTCAAACACATATGAATGATTGATGCTTGAGAAGATAAATGTACTTACAACCCTGAGCTGATTGTTATTATACACTGTACGTATATATTCAATTACTATACTCTACCTGAAAGAAGTACAGATATTAGCTTTCAAGACAAAACAAAACAAAGCATTAAATACTTGTAAGCTGTCTTTTTTTGCTGTAATTAAAAATAAATTCTATCAGTAGACATGCTAGGTAAAATAGAATCATTTTAAGTGTTTGAGAGACAAGGTTAACAAGTCTTTGACAGATATCAACTGTACCTTTATCAGTTAGAACATGAGTTTTCTCATCCAATTTTAGTGTCTCTGTCAACACTGACATTATCATGTTATGAACTTTTGATCATATTATGGAAAATATTCTACCTTCTTGTTGTAAGTTAATTTCATTTATTATCAAAATATGCCTGCTCAGGAATTAGCACATTAGACAATGCCAGGTAACATTTAACAATAGCCAGATAACATTTAACACTAGTAAGAAGGAAGTATTCGACTTTCTCTATTGCAGATAATGACTTCCAGTATTTTATGTGTTTCTTTTGTTTTATTGTCATATTTCTCTCACCTGTATATAGCTCTGGCTTGATTAAAGATTTCAAAAAGGTAATTAATTTTCTATCTGGTAGACAAGGAATTTTGCTCTCTTCTTCCCTTTTCAATAAAGAAAGTCATAACTGTTTTTGACAAAAATCTGAATTCATTATTTATATGATGATGACTACAAATATTGAGCTTTGCTGAGTCAAACATTATACTATGATTACATTTCCTTTCTCATTTAATTTAATGTTTTTCTAGAGTTAATAACTGCCTCACTTGGTTATTTGCAAAGAGTCTTTTTTCAGATTCCCCCCCCCCCAGTTTCCAATGGTTTCTTATATTTCTTGTCACAGAAACAATATACTTGTCAGACAAGTTTAATTTGTAAGATACAAAAGAGTGCATCTTACATAATTATTTGCAATACTTGTGCTGCTTTGAAATTTTGCAATACAGTACCACTCCTGGGGTTTTTCTGCCACTGTCATGGCTCTGATATTCTAAGAGAACAAACTGTGATGGAAAGTACCAGAGTGTCAAAGGCTTAAATCCTAGTTTATTTACCTTCCAAGTGACATGGATCATCCACTTTCTGGTTCAATGTGTAAAGCAGAAATAATAATAGTTGTGTGAGACTTGTGAGACAACATATCTAAAACATCTGGAACAGTGCTTATTGCATGGTAAATTTCATGGCTTGTTTTTCATCCAATAGCTATTTCCAGAATACCACTCTACATTCAGCTGTGTGGTAGCACTAGAGCTAAATCAGACAAAATCTATGCTCTTAGGGATTTAAGGAGACAATAATTAAATGAACCAAATGCAAAGAAATTGTTATATCAACTGTGGTGGGAGTTGCTATGCATGGTGGAAAGACTAAGTACTGTAATTCTACTCGGCAGGCATTCTGCTCAACTCTGAACGCAGTCACTTCACTATAGTAGATTAACATAGATGTGGTAAGAATATTTTTTTCTTGTGGAAATTGGAAACACTGAAATAAGACCTTCATTCATTTTTTTATTGTGTGTTAGAGCTGAGAAGATAATGGAGAAAATGAGAACAATGCAGCTTGGATTTGTGTCATTTCTGCAGTCACTCTGAAGGGCATAATATGGAGGAAATATTTTTGGTAGTTAAAAATATTTGGTAGTTAGGAAAACTATCTAAGTAAAGAGCTAGCCATCAATAGAGGTGCAGTTAATGTCTTATGTTTATGACCTATCTGCTATGTTTTGCTGCTTCTCAGGGCAATGGAATGGAAATTATTGGACCTATTAAGAAACTTTCCTAATAGCTGAGTATAATTATGCTTCTTTTTGGCTTTGTACTTTTCCTCTTACTCGGATTTTATAAGGGAGTTTATAATAAGAAGGAACTGACTTTAGAGAATATAAATTTTACACATATAGGTGTCCTGGATAGTAAATATATTATGCTTCAGAACTGGGATGTGGAAACTAGATAGCAGGAATGTAGACCATCAGAAGCTAATAGACAACAGGCTGTCAAAGATAAGACCTGGAAAAAAATTTCCCCAAGTATTAGGAGGGGGGAATTTGAAATAAAATCATAAAAGGACTTAATAGGTATAAAAAGGAAAGGGTAAGTTTGGAATTGGTTAGTTTGAAGAATTAAAAATGCAAAATTTAAGAGATAGCACCTAAAATTCTGTGCTACTTTCTGATCTTGTTCCCAAGTCTTGGGAACAAGGATTTATCTTGGTAGACCATGGTCATTTAGAATGACAAGAGCATGCTGGGATATGAAACCCCCAATACAGCTGGCAGAGCTGATGTCCTAGTCAGCTCAGATGGCACAGCTCCAGTGGGCTCATCGGATGAGTTTGCAAGCCATTCCCCATGTTTATTCCGAGACAGAAGAAGGATCTGTGGTCTGAGCATTTTAACAGGAACCCAAGCCTTAAAGAAGAGATAATGTACATTTTCTAGTAAGTAAGTAGAAGCTTAGAGTAACTAATACCAAAAGTAAAAGCACTGACTGTTCATAGTGGTTACAGAACAAATGGGTTGAGAGGAAGGTAAGGATGTTGCAAAACTCTTTAGAACAATAGATTTCAACAGTTTAGAGTTAACAATCCCACTTCAACTTACCTTCCCCTTTATGTCTCAAGTCCTACTCAGGATGGCCTGGAAATGCTCAAGGCCAGGATGGGTTTGCCAGGAGGAAAAGAGTAGGAAGAGATTGCCTTGAGTCAGAGGTGATCCAGCGGTTATCTGGCCTTGCCCTTAAGGGTGGTTCCAGGTTCTCTGAGACACAGGATACCCAGGAAGGGAGGTAGAAGCTAGGGGTGAAATTTCATCAGGATCTAAAACTCTGTAAATAGAAAAAGGGAACTAAAGGAAAGGAAAGAAGACTTGGAAAGGAGGACTGTACTGGAATGTGTAGAAAAGATCCAAGGAGGGGAGTAATAGACTGATAGGGAAGGGAAATTGATTATCTCATTACTTTTGCATTTTATATCCTTTTGCCAACCAACATACCATTTCTGAATGCTCTGGCAATACTGTAGCAACACAAAGTGCTCTGAGGACTCAGGAACGCTAACCCAAGGGTTCTTTGGTTTGTCTTTTGACTAAAAAGGCACCTACATACATTCTTCATGCCTCCCAAAGTCTAAGATTTGCTTGAGGTCTAGTTTTCAATTTTTCTCTGAATCTATGGATTTCTTTACAAAACCAATGGCATTACACCATACTGTTCCCAAATGTCACAAAACTTGTTAGGCTGGAAATGATCACAATATGTGTAAATGTATCTGTAGGAAAAATCCTTGCTACGTTAAAAGAATTAACAAGATTAGGGAAATAATATCATTCAGGGAGATGGGACTAATTCTAGCACAGATAGTTTTTATCATAACATCATTAATGTACAATTTTCTAATTTATCATAATTTTGTATGTCTTTGGTCTTAATACTTAACATTAAAAAATAATAAAATATCACAATTCAATTTGCAGTTTTTACATGAGGTTGAGGAGCTTTTGTCCCATTTGTGTGAACATGTCATTTATAAAGAACATTAGAAGTGTAACAACTTATTAAGATGAGTAACTGGAGAAATGAATATTATCTCTTATGTGATTGGAATTTGATCTCAAAAGAAGAACTTATAAGACAGGAATATAAATCAATGTTTCTATGCATGTTAAAGTACCTTAAACATTTTCAGAGGAGCCTCAACAGTCTTCAAAGGTAAAGACTTGAAACTTTTGGGTCACAGACATAGAAGATGAAGTTTTACAAAAATTTTCTTTGCTTAATTTAGAGTCTTTAGTTTTTATCTTCAAAGGATTTGTAAGTCACAGAGGATGGGAAATTTTGAAAACCAACTTATCTAAAACAAAGTTTTGTAACAATATTAGTAAGAAAGCTTAAGTTTGGAAAGCAAGCTGCCAAGAAAATGTGGGTCAGTTTAGAAAAAAAATCTATCAAAAATGGAAAGAAAAGTAATAATGAAACACTACTGTTGCATAAATAATGAGAGCTGAAATTATGATGAAGGGGAAGAGGTAGAGATCAAAGCAAACTAATGATCAATGAAAGAAAAATAAGTCAAGAAAATCTTTGATCATACTTCTCATCGTAGACCTAACTGTCATAGCCATCACTAAATATCGCTTTTAATTCTTAAAAAATATTCTTACTCAATAACTTTGTTGGTTACTCAATTATGTGTTATCAAAAGAGGTAAGTTATCATTTTAGGCAATTTTGTTCATCTTGAATTCACAAAATAATATAAAATGCAAATAAACACATATAAAAGTCAAATTAGGCAATAATTTGATGAGAATGCTGACTTTTTAATATCTATCTATCTATCTATTTTTGTGCTAGTGCTGGGGCTTAAACTCAGAGCATGGGCTTTGTTCTTTTTATTTTATTGTAAAGCTGATATATAGAAGAGTTACAGTTATGTAAAGGTAATGAGTATATTTCTTTCCAAATAGTGTTAACCCTCTCTCATTTTTCTCCCCTTTTCTGACTCCCCTTCCCCTAAGCTGTAAAGTTCATTTCCAACATAGTGTCCAGTAGTATGGCCGTTCATTGGTTCACCCTTTGTCCCACTGTTTTGGTGATTTTCCTTCCCTTCTCCCCAAAGACAAAGGGTACCAAAATCAGAATAAGCCAGAGGAGAAAAAAAAACAAAAACAAAAGACTAAAGAAATAACTGAAAACAGTACACACACACACACCCCCTCTGTTTCCATATAATGGAGTTCATTTTGATTAGCATCATTTTATATGGTCATATATACATAGTTATTGGGTTACTGTGATCCTATGCTAGGACAATCCTACACATATTATTACAATAGTTTATCCTAGACTAATTATGACAAATGAGGGAAACCATGGAGCTTATATTTGTTTGGGTCTGGCTTACTTACTATGATTTTCCCATGTCTTTCCATTTCCTTAGGAATGGGGTGATGCCATTCTTTCTGGTGGAAGCACAGAATTCCATTGTGTATATATAGCACATTTTCTTGATCCATTCATCTACTGAGGGGCATCTGGGTTGATTCCCTATCTTAGCTACTGAGGGGCATCTGGGTTGATTCCATATCCTAGCTATTGTAAATAATACTGCAATGAACATAGTTGTGCTGGTAGCTTTAGTATGGCCTTGTTTGTGATCATTTGGGTAAATGCCCAAGAGTGGGATTACTCAGTCATAGGGGAGCTCTATGTTTAATTTTTTTTCTTTTTCTTTCTTTTTTTTGTTGGTTGTGGGGCCTGAACTCTGGGCCTGGGGATGTTGTCCCTCAGCTCTTCACCTCAAGGCCAGTGGTCTACCACCTTGAGCCACAGCGCCACTTCTGGGTTTTTCTGCTTATGTGGTACTGAGGAATCAAATCCAGGGCCTCATGCATACAAGGCAAGCACTCTACCACTTAGCCACCTTCCCAGTCCTATGTTTAATCTTTTGAGGAACCTGCTTACTGCTTTCCAAAGTGGTTGAACAACAGGCCTTTAATCTTTTCTTCAAGGCTTGTTCTCTATCACTTGAGCCACAGCTCCACTTCTGGCTTCTTAATGGTTAATTGGAGAAAAGAGTCTCATGGACTTTCCTTCCTGGCGTTGGGAAGGGGAAACAAAGGAGGAGGCTACAATGCTTGATAAGAAATGTACTCATTATCTTGCCCATGTAATTGTAACCCCTCTGTACAGTATTTTCACAATAAAAAATAAAAATTAAAAAAAGAAAAGAGTCTCATGGACTTTCCTTCCTGGGGTTGGCTTCAAACTGGGATTCAGCTCTCAGTCTTCTGAATAGCTAGGATTATATGTATAAGCCATTAGCACCAAGCTATTTCCCCTTTAAAAAGATTTTTAAATATTAAATAATTTATGTTTAACATTTTAAGGATCCTAAATATCTAAATAACGCTTTTAAAAATGTAATATATAAGGAAAGTTCTTCCTCAGGTGCTTGAAAATTACAATGTGCCTCTTTCCTCCCCTAAGAGCATACCTTCTCTAAGAACATTCCTACTCTAAGAATCTATCTCAAATCTATGATGGAATTGTGGTCCAGAGTGGACCACAATAAACATGAAAACCTATTCAAAAAACACAACAAACACCAGAACATAATGGCTGAATATCTCCTCTTCCAGTGCTAAAAGTTTACATTCCTAATATATATAGGTGGAAAGTTCACACTAGAACCCACACTTCAGAACCTTCCTATGACAAGTGTTTTTTTTTGGTCGATCAGGGGCTTGAACTCTGGGCCTGGGCATTGTCCCTCAGCTTTTCAGCTCAAGGCTAGCACTCTACCACTTGAGCCACAGTGCTTCTTCTGGTTTTCTGGTGATTTACTGGAGATAAGAGTCTCACAGGGTCTGAGAAGGTGGCTCAGTGGTAGAGTGCTTGCCTAGCATGCATGAAGCCCTGGGTTTGATTCCTCAGTACCACATATACAGAAAAAGCCAAGTGGGTGTGGTGACACAAGTGGTAGAGTGCTAGCAGTAGTAAGCTCATGCTTTGAAATCAGGTGATCTGAGGATCAAGTTTAGTCAAGTTGACATTATGCAGGTCTTTCTCTCCTGTTCTTTTAGAATAAGTATTTTTAATTACATAAATGATCTCTGACTTATTTCTAGAAAAAGCTTTACAAGACAGATAAGGTAGAATTTCACATGACCTCTTATAGAACTTTTTCTATGAGCTTTCTATCCTATCTTATGTATGCGTGTATATGTATATATGTATATATATATAGATATATCTGATTTTTTTTTGGTCAGTTGTGGGGCCTGAACTCTGGGTCTGGGCACTGTCCCTCAGATGCAAGATCAGCCCGTTCACATGTTCTTCTGCATAAAAGTGAAGTTGTTTTCTGGAGAAGATAACTATATGCAGAATTACAGAGATGAAGGATATGTATGTTTTATGTGTATGTTTTATGTTTATTTGGGCTCAAAATTCTATCTCCTTTGTGGGGTTTCTTCAATTTAGACTTGCTGAAGCCTAGATATCTCTCTATGGCCTCTCTCTTCCACTGGACAGTAATTCTTTTTGGAAGTCAGTCTTGGGATTTTTAACTCACACTTGCTAGGCAGTATACCATGGCCCCGGATCTCTCCCTAAAAATGTAAAATGACTCTTAAATGTCACCAATATAATTACTTGATCTTTCTCATTACAAATTTAATCTGTAAAATGACATGGCTCATGGCTCATGCCTGTAATTCTAGCTACCTAGGAGATCTGAGAATATAGTTTAAAGCCAGCCAGGGAAGGAAAGTCTGTAGAACTCTTCTCTCCAATTAATTAGCAAAAAGCTGGAAGTAGAACTGTGGTTCAAGTGGCAAAGCATTACCCTTCAGCAAAAAATTCAGGGACAGCACCCAGGCCTGAGTTCAAGTGCCAGGACCACCAGCATGCACACACACACACACACACAAAATCCCTACCTCACAATTCATGGTGTGACAATTCTATTAGTTAACAGGCAGTGCTCCCACAAGCTCAGAGTGGACCCTATGAACATTGATCATAGAAGCCTTAGATAAGGAAAGTCTAGCAGAATTACATGTGTGTTTCTATCATTTTCTTATGGTGCTGATAAAATGTAGCAATTAATAAGTTCAGTAAACCTGTTTTTTAAACTTAAATTTATATTCTACTTTTGATTAAAATGCCATGGCCAACTGTTTGAGTCAGTCAATAAATACTTCAGGTTATGGTATTTTAATAAAAAATAGAATACAATCTGATGTCATCTCAATAACTTTGTGTAGTGATTCTAACCTCTAATGTCAAATAACACTCAGTTTTGGAATTATTTTCCAAATTAGATTCTTAAGTCTTGCTACTACAGTATTAAAATTAAAATACTGTTTTTTACATTTACTGTTGTGAACCTAAATTAAAATTAAAATACTGTTATTTACATTTACTGTTGTGAACCTAATCTTCTGTGAAGTCTAAGCATAACAGTAATCTGTGAGATTAACACATAATTAGTAAGTATTTAGCAATCATTCATGGTAATTCCTCTTTCTTGTTTGTTTTTATGATAGGTGAAACAGTATCAGGACTTGACCTCAGTGCCTCACATTCTTTTTTGGCTTATTTGCTGGTACTCTATCTCTTGAGCCATGTTACCCAATGAGCTCCCTTCAAATAGCTTAGCATGCTCTTTTCCTAGGCAACACTAAGCCCAGGTAGTAAAGTCAGTAATAATCATCCTTTACCCCCCTTTACCTTGAAATGGTACTTCTCTGGGGGCAGCTACCACGATGTAAGACAGCAAGAGCCCCTTAGAGTGACCTTCAGGTCTGGGCAGTTGCAGGGTCCCTTATCTACTATTTGGACAGCAGCCATAAATCCTAGTCCACCATGATGAAGCCCCTGGTCCTCACTTCCACACCAGGGTCTCCCCCTCCTAGCCCCTTCTAGGCCCTCCTAGCCTCAGTAGGTTATATAGGTCACCTCAGACAATGGAATTGGTCTTTACAAGCCCTTCTCCGGCAATAAAGCTTTTGTTTGTTCTTTGTACCTGGATGTCTGTGTGGATTTCTTGCAAAGTCTAATATACTCTAACGATCCATATCTCTACTCTTAGTTTTACTGAGTAATTGGAAACAGTCTCATGTACTTTTCTGATGGGGCTGGTTTTGAACTGTGATCTTCAGATCTCAGCTTCCTGAGTAGTTAGGATTAAAGGCGTAAACCACTAGCACTGAGTTCCTCTTGTTTTTATTCCCTACATCAAATACATGAGACATTCCTACCAATGCTACTCTGGAAACACATTCTAAATGAATCTACTTCTTTCTCCTGCACCTCACCACTCTGGCCCAAGTCTCATAATCCGGACAATCATAGTAGTCTTCTATCCACTCTTTGACCTTCATTCTTCTTTGACCTTATGCTCTACACAGCAAAAATGAGTTGTAAAAAGGAAGCCAAATCGTATCTTCTTCTTCATAATGGCTCCAAATTTAATGGCTTCCTATTATAAATTCCAAACCTGGCCTTCTAGGAGCTATAAAGTTTGGTCTGTGCCTGCTGTTCTAGCTTCACTCTGAGCCATTTATCCCGCCTCCATCTGGCATTTCACCTATCTGTGTCTTTAACCACATCAAAACTGTCCTTTCCTAAGCACGTTAGAGCAGATCCTCTCCCCAGATCACCCTTCTCTTACACTATGTTGTCACTGGACCTCCTTACCATTCATGAGTCTGCATAGATACCTTTCCAGAGGACTTTATTTACTGATCTGATCTAAACTAACTTGCTTGCCAGCTCTTCAGTCATACAACAACTGTCTTTTTGAAAATGTGGGGCAAATAAGAATTGCTCAGACACATATTTAATAAACAGATTCTAAGGACCTATCTTTAAAGCTTCTGATTTAGATGCTCTTAGATGAAGCCCAGAACTCTACATCTTGCTTAGAATTCCAGGGAGTTCTGATACACATGACCCTTGGATCACATTTGGAGAAACACTCACTTTGTTTTCTCTTTTTAAGGAAGAGGTTAATCTCAATCTGGCTAATAATAGCATTAATAACCTGATAAAGTATGGATTAAAATATAAGGACGTTTCAAGTAGGCGGCTTAACATCATTAAAATAACCTGGAGACAGCATTTTTCCATTTATTTTATTATAGTTTTAAGAAAACAGTTCTTACTCAGACCAGCAGCCGCAGCATCACCTGAGGATTTTTTTGGGGGTGGGGGTGGAGGGCCCGGTTGTGGGGCCTGAACTCTGGGCCTGGGTGCTGTCCCTCAGCTCTTCAGGTCAAGGCTAGCATACTACCACTTGAGCTATAGCAACACTTCCGGCTTTTTTTTTTCTGCTATGTGGTGCTGAGGAATCAAACCCAGGGCCCTCATGCATGCAAGGCAAGTACTCTACCACTGAGCCACCTTCCCAGCCCCACCTGAGGATTTTTGAGAAATGAAAATCACAGATTCATCCAAGACTCACTGAACTAGAAATTCTGGATCTGGGATAACAACCTTTGCTTTACCTAATGCATAGTAAAGAACATCTGAAGAATGAATGATGAGTACACGTTGTCTTATTCAAACCTCAACATAAACGCATAGAAGGCTATGAAGATACGGGTAACTTCAAGAAGTTCTTGTATAGCTGAAGTAAGAAAATTGTCTGGGATGCACTTTTAACACCACCGGCCTTCCTTCATGTCTATAGGCTGTTCTTTTAAAGTAAGTCACCTGAAGTTAATGCCTTTTAACTTGTGTGTGTGTGTGTGTGTGTGCACGCGTGCATGTGCATGCACACACACATGTGCACATATGCTGATACTGGAGCTTGAACTCAGGGCCTGAGCACTGTCCCTTAGCTTCTTTGATCGAGGTGAGTACTCTACTTCTTGAGCCACAGCTCCATTTCCAGCTTTTTCTGATGGTTCATTGGAAGTAACAGTCTCACAGACTTTCCTGCCAAGTCTGGCTTCCAATTGCAATCCTTAGTTCTCAGCCTCCTTAGCAGCTAGAATTACAAATGTGAGCTACTGGTGTCTGGCTGACTTATGAATTTTCTTTTCTTTTTTTTTGTCAGTCATGGGCCTGAACTCTGGGCCTGGGTGCTGTCCCTCAGCTCTTCAGCTCAAGGCAAGCGCTCGACCACTTGAGCTACAGCACCACTTCCAGCTTTTTCTGTTTATGTGGTACTAAGGAATTGAACCCAGAGCTTCATGCATGCAAGGCAAGTGGCTCTACTGAGCCACCTTCCCAGCCCCAGACTTATGAATTTTCTATCCTCATGCTTTTCATAGAGTTTTCCATAAACAAACCTGCTAATTCTTCCTGAAGGCATCTTCCTACTTTGGCTTAAGACTTTGAACTGCAGAGGAGATAAAAGAAACAAAATGTAGACTGAGGGATGAAATAGCTTAGGTTAACCTTAACAACATCCTTCGCTCTTACCAAAAATAAGATATACAGGGTCCAGGTACGTTTAATGATTCTCTCAAAACACAGAGGTTAAAAAAGTGCTTTCTTATTTGAGTCTGAAGTTCTTTTTGCCATGATATGAAACTAAAAGAGTTCTCTTTCTAGTTTTCTTCAAAACTTCTAAAGTCGAACTTCTTCTTTTGTAAGTTTTCTTTCTTAATGGTGAAATAAGAAACTGAGAGACAAACTCCCTACCCCCACCCTCCAAAAAAGAAAAAGAAAATGAGCAATTAATAAACTATACAGTTTAATATAAACAGGCAGGTTTTTACAGCCTTTTTTGTATGTGTATGTAAAGAGGTGTATCTTAAGATTCCCCAACAGTTATGACTTGTATATGTGTTTGCTTGCTCACACCTGTGTGTATATGTGGTGTGCCTGTACACACTGCGAGTCAGTCAGACTGGTCACTAATTTCCCAGGAGCAAGAAGAATTGCTGCTCATCAAATCTGCAATCTGGAGGAAAGGGAAGAGACTGAGGGCTGCAAAAAAAAAAAGTACTATAAAATGAAAATTTGCCCAGGAAAATACTATAGTGTCAGTTTAGTATTCTTTGTGGAGAATCCAAGAAAATTTAAAAGGAACTCAAAGAGATAGGAATTTGACAACAATGGGACTAGACACCAATCCAAAAGATGTCTCTTCATTGATAGGTAGCCTTGCTTTAATCAGTGTGCCTGGTTGAAGTAGACATTCTTCTGAGATGAGACTGTCTTGTGTGAACTGGAGCCTGTAGGTGTCTGATGGTTATAATTGCCTGGGGACCTTCTGAATCATGAGGAGGAAATAATCCCTGCATTCTGAGGACTGTAAAAGGAAAAACTGCCATGAAAGTATGTAGATTGCTTCTGTCTAATTTCATAATGGGTGCAGCTCTTACATGCCTTTTACGTGCAGGATCTCTGAAGTGTACAATGTTCCTGAGAGGTTTTAGATTAGAACTGCCCAGTATTCTTTGTGACTACTGCTTAAAGAAGACTGATCAAGCCAGGTGTGATGAGAATACATTTCTGTGATCCCAGCATTCAGGAAGTTGAGGCAGGAAGTTCAAGAATTTGAAGCTAGGCTGGGCCACATAGCTTGGTCTTAAAAAAACAGAACAAAATAAAACAAAAAACCCCTAAGCTCCAAACCAACCATCTAGCCAAACAAAGAACAAAAAGCATTGACCAGAAATGAGCCCAAGAATTAATCTCTGAGTGACTCCAAAGGGGACTGGGACCAAATGGGGACAAGGCAGTCACACCTCCTAAGGAAGTATTTGGAGTCATATGGGGGTGAAGGGGAGAAAGAACTATGCTTAGTTGCCACATTGAGTTGTAGGTGTTACAGTTTTTCAATGGCGACAGATCAGAGAGACTAAAATTGCTGCAAAAAAAAAAAACTGCAGAGTTCTGAGCTATAAGGAGCAGCAGGCACAGAACATGGAAGAACTCATCTTATGTGTGAGAGGCAGAGGTGTGAAGTGCTCCTGGGGCAGGGACCGGGAACAAACAGATCATCCTCCTTCACAGGCACTATCCACCACCCGCAGCTCACAGTGGCCTTTTACACTGGCCTGCAGGGAATTCCAGGTGGATTTTGCTCCTGCTTAAGAACAGTCTTAGAAAGGCTTTCTGCTGCCACTTAGGTTATCATCCTGAACCAAATCTAGACTTTACACATGTAAGTAAACACTTAAGAAGCTGCCACTTTGGATGATGATATGATCAATTTTCATTTGACACTAATGATCTATTTTTCATTTGACACTCATGATCTAGACCTTTGAGAGTGTCTGTCTTAGCGGGGCACTGGTGGCTCATGCCTGTAATCCTACCTACTTAGGAAGTTTAAATCTCAGGAGCTCTGTTTGAAGCCAGCTGGGCCAGGAAAGTCCATGGGACTCTTCTTATCTCCAATTAGGCACCAAAAGAGTCAGAAGTTGGTGTGGCTAGAAGTGGTAGCAAGTGGTAGAGCTAGTCTTGAGCAAAAAACAGCTCAGAGACAGTGCCCAGGTCCTGAGTTCAAGCCCCAGGACTGGCGCGCGCGCGCGCACACACACACACACACACACACACACACACACACACACACACACACACACACACACACACACACACACACACACACACACACACACACTGGTGCCAATATTAAAAGAGATAAACATTATTCGCCTGGCAAAGCAGTTACAAATTGTGGGAATAGAAACAAAGATGGGCATCTTAGAGTTTTTCAAAAATGGTACTTTTGGTGAAAGATAAAAAGTAAACTTAAAAATAGAAACACAACTTCCTGCTTTTCTGAAGCAAGTTAGGTACTAGTATTCTGTTTGGCTTCCCAAGCTCATTTTAATTGATACAATGTAGGCAGCTAAGGTACTGTATGGGTAAAAGCATGACCAGGCAGGAGCAAAAATGGAAAGGCAATTTCAACCAGGCATTATGGACCTGGGGAAAGAACAGTTACCCTTGTTTTCCTATACATGCACTTTCCTAGCCCAGCTCAGAAGTTTTTGTACTGGCAACCAGGTAATGTTGCTTTTGAAGGCTGTTCAAGCAGACATGGCCCACCCATTCTGTTTCTGACCATCTTGGATTTAGTAATGCCTCACATGGTCCTGCAGACTGGAGGTGGGAGACCTGTGTGGTTAGCTGTGGCTAACCTCTGGAGTTGATTGGTTTTGTTGCTTCCTTGGGGGAACTAACAGACTTGAGGATTATCACCTACTCTTCCTTTAAATCTCTTATCTTTAACTCCGGAAGGCAGTCAGTCTAATCTCATTTTCTCATTTTGCAAACAAGAAGGTAGTATACTAGGGTTTTGATACAATTGGGTTTAGAACAGGCTCTCCTCCTAACCCCCCACCCGTTCTTATTTTTCTTTCTCCGCCTTTCAGTGCTGAGGTTTGCAGCTTAAAATCGGGATTTGGCTGCTGCTTTTATGCTCTGGGATAGGGCTCTACCATTTGAGCCACAGCTCCACTTCCAGCTTTTTGGTGGTTAATTGGAGCTAAGAGTTTTGTAGACTTTCCTGCTTAGGCTGGCTTTAAACCACAACCCTCAGACCTCAGCCTCCTGAATAGCTAGGATGCCATGGGTGAGTCACAGCACCCAGCTTCAGAATCTCTTAATATTAAACCCAATTGTTTTTGTCCATTTTGATAGCCCACAGGCTGGTTAGATTCTGCAGGACCGATAGTGCCAAGGCTGCTGGTTGTGATAATAGAAATAGGGAGTCACTCAGCACATGAAATCGATTGTTTCCCCCAGTGACTTTTACAAACTTTGTTATTGATTTACTTCATTTTTTTGAGCTTTAAATTTGATATATACAAGAGTAACTTTAAACTGCTCAGCTTCCAGTATCTCTCATGACTTTGAAGCTGTAAGATCAACAAGTTCGTGAGCCTGGTGAGAGAAAGCCTCTTGCAGCTCTGGCTCTGAACAACAAAGTTGCCAAGCCCTCAGAAACTACACCAACACCTACTTCCTACTTTACTGGGGACATATTTTTTTGCAAAGCTGCTCTTCCTCAACTTCCCCATCTGAAGCAAATGAAGATGTAGAAAAATGACTTCTAGTTCCTTTGTATACAGTTTCTGCTCTGTGCTGTGAAACAGCTTTCCTAGCAAATAGAAAATACTTTCCCCAGTGGATTTGAACTGTAAATGTTGCCTGTTAGTCTGCATTTCTCTCTTGTACATCACTTCTTCTGGTTAGTTTCTGGAGATACTATGAGAGATACTATTGAGATACTTTATGAGATATTACTGAGAAACACTACGGAGATATTTTGAGAGAAAAACATGTGCTCTGTGGTCAACCATGATTTGGAATCTGTTGCCAGATGCACTCTCCCTTTGATATTCATTGTATTTGTAATGTTTTCAAGACCTTATAAAATAAAATTAATTTTACTTTGCTCACTTCGCAATTTCCCAGATATAATGGAATCACTTTTCCCCTGTAACATATAAGGTACACAGTATTTCGACAAAACTTTTATAACAGGTCAGCAATACTTAATTGAGAATTAATATTTGTTGACTGTATACTGTATATATACCTTATAGTGATTCTAGCTATTCAGGGGGACTTTTTTTCTTAAGGCTCTAATATTATAATCCCCAAATTAAAAATAAAACATAGAGTTCAATGTTGGCTCTGCTTCATTCTAGTTGTACTGTTTATGTAAACTACCTAATCTCCGAGTCTTAGCATCCTTGTTGCAAAATGGGGAGAATTAGAATAGACCATAATAGAAGATGGTGAGAAAGCAAAAAAGTAAGTTGTAGAACATCCAAATAAAATGGAAATAGATGAGCAATAGTTAGGATTTGTTGTTGTTGTTGTTGATTGTGGGGCTTGAACTCTGGGCCTGGGTGCTATCCCTCAGCTCTTCAGCTCAAGGCAAGCACTCTATCACTTGAGCTGCAGCGACACTTCTGGTTTACTGAGTGGTTTACTGGAGATAAGAGTCTCGTGGACTTTTCTGCCAGGGTTGGCTTTGAACCACGATCCTCAGATCTTCAGCCTCCTGAGTAGCTAGGATTACAGGCGTGAGCCACTGACACCTAGCCAATAGTTAGGATTTTTATGGCATCAAGATTCAAAAAACATAGAAGTCTGACTGGGTACTGATAGCTCACACCTATAATCCTAGCTACTTATAAAGCTGAGATCTGAGAATCATGGTTCAGAGCTAACCCAGCAATGGAAGATTTTTGTGAGGTGAAAAAGCCAAGCAAGAGAGTGAGGCCCTTAGTTCAAACCTCAGTACCAGCAAATAAACAAAAACAAAAAAAGGAAAACATCACCTGGGATATTGCCATTGGGTATAATCATCCCTCCCCCTCCCTGTCCCCTACAAGATTTTAAAATTAGGAGCTTTTATTACTTCTTAGGCAGGCATTCTACCACTGAGCTATGCCTCTAGCTATTTTTATACTAATTACATTAGATAGGGTTTCATTTTCCTACATTCTAAAATACTGTTAGATGGTATTTCAGATTTCTCACTATATTTGGGATGACAAACACATACATTCATGCCTAATTTCTTCTTGTTGATCTAGAGTCTTACAGACTTTTCTTCCCTGGTTGGCCTAGTATCTTTGACCCTCCAGACTTCAGCTTCTCAAGCAGCTGGGGTAACAGGCTTGTACCACCACGCTTAGCTACTGATTGAGAAGGGCTGGCCTTGAACCACAGTCCTACAGATTTCAGTCTCTTAAGTAGCAAGGACAAGAATTGGATAGGTCTGTATTCCAATATAGGTTCAAGAAACAAGGGATAGAATAAGAAAAAAGAAAACACAAGATGTGACCTTTCTTTACATGACCAGGAACCAGGTAATAAATACAAGGGTATATCTTTTTTTTTTTTTTTTTGGTCGTTCATGGGCTTGAACTCTGGGCGTGGGTGCTGTCCCTCAGCTCTTCAACTCAAGGCAAGTACTCTACCACTTAAGCCACAGCACCACTTCCAGTTTTCTGGTGGTTTCTTGGAGATAAGAGTCTCATGGACTTTCCTGCCTGGGCTGCCTACAAGCGTATATCTTTTTAGCAACCTTTTACTTCTCAAATATTACCACTTTTCCTGCTGAGACTCTACTGAAAAGTTCACTTCCTAGTATCACCAAGCTCCATTCTTTCCAGGCACCTGTATGTGAACATCTCTTTCCTCCAGTTCCTTCCCTATCCTCTGTCATCTTCTTTCCCTTGCCTGGTTTGGTGTTCTCTCTCTCTTTCTTTCTCTCTCTCTTTCTCTTTCTCTCTCTCTCTCTCTTTCTCTCTCTCTCTCTCTTTCTCTCTGGCTTAGCTTAAGCACTGATTCCAATAGGAAGTCTTCCTCTCTACTCCAGGAACCAGGAGAGTTCCAGTATTCTTCACTTGTCTTACTTTGGTCCTATTCACATGGCAACTGGATGTCCATTTATTTGTGGCACTTAATACAAGTTACCCTCTAAGTGGGTAGAGACCCACCTGTCCTATCTCTTTTGGATCCCTAGGGATCTGTACATAACTTATTATCTGCAGGGTGCTTCATCAGTATTTGTTATCACATACAACTGCATCTTTCCTTAGTAGTTTTCCATGTCCAAAATAACTCCTTATTACAGTTTCTTTCATTCTAGTACATGAGTAGGAGATTGCATAAGTCTATACTGCCATGAAAAGGAAGATGTTTATGCTCAAGCTCTCTGCCTCTTTGGTCCTGTTCCATTTTCATATTCCCACCATGCCTCCTAGTTCCTTTCCTAACAATTAACAATTAACTTTTTTTAGGGAGAGGCCTTGAGACAGGGTCTTACTAAGTAGTAATCTGGGCTAGCACTGAATTTATGAATCTTCATGCCTTCTGCCTATTGAGTGTTGGAATTACAGGCATGTCTGCCATGCCCAAACACTAACACTTAATTCTTATTCTGTGCCTTTTGTCTTTACATGTTAAGAAGGCATCTCTTCAACTTTGTTCAACATATACAGTGGAGTATTGGCCTATGAAAGAACGTCCAACAGGAAGAATGACCCAATCCCAGCAAACTACATGGGTAGAATTCTCATCACGACTGTGGTTATCCATCTAGTTACCTTGTCTCGGTAAGACAGAAGCAGAGATATGATAGCCTCAGATGATATGGCTGCTATTATCTCTCTACAGAGGAATAAGGTCTTCCTAGTGCATACTGGGTAAGTACAGAGAGAACGGATCAACCTAGCTTAACCTGAGTGATAGAAGGACAGAGGCAACTTGAGAGGCTACCATCTATTATATACCACCCCTGCATCTTCTTTGCTAGAATTTTGTCGTAATAAATCCTTTTACTAAAGCTATTTTTATATAGACTATATTTTGGTTTTTTAGTAACCATTTGTACAAGCCTACTCTAAGACATCCCTTAAAAAGAAGGAGTTTCTTCTTTTTTTTTTTGGTCGGTTGTGGGGCTTGAACTCTGGGCCTGGGTGCTGTCCCTCAGCTCTTCAGCTTAAAGGCGAGCACTCTACCACTTGAGCCACAGTACCACTTCCGGTTTTCTGGTGGTTTATTGGAGATAGGAGTCTCACAGTCTCTCCTGCCTGGGCTGGCTTTGAACCGCGATCCTCAGATCTCAGTCTCCTGAGTAGCTAGTATTACAGGCATGAGCCACCAGCACCCGGCTAAAGAAGGAGTTTCTAAACTAGCCCAAAACAAGTTATTCTTGACTTTATAAAAAATAAAGAAAAAACTGACTTGTTACTTACAGAAGAATTAATTCAAGTTTAAAAGAATTCAGTTTTCATTGTGCATAAGAGTCTCTTGGATAAGTTATTTACAATGGTAATACTTAGACACCAAATCACAAATCTCCATGAGAGCTGGTGTTTCAGTATGGAGATATGGTAAATGTGGAAAGGGAGAATGAGTGTCACATTTTTGTGGGTGTGTATGTGTGTGTTGGTCTTAAGGCCTAAACTTTGGACCTTGTGTTCTTACTTGGCTTCTCTTGGCTTTTTTGGCTAAAGGCTAGTGCTTTATCATTTGAGCAACAGATCCATTTCTGGTTTTTTGCTCTGAATTGTAGAAAAGAGTCTCACAGATTTGTCTGCTTGGGCTGGTTTTGAACTACAATCCTCAGGTCTTAGTCTCCTGAGTAGGTTTATGGGGAATGAGCTCCTGGTGTTAAGCTCAAGTTTATAACAAGTGTCTAACCCTACTCCGGTGAAGTCTGTAAGTCACACTACAAGAAATGCCATTTTGAGGAGTAATGGGTAAAAAGTATGTTTAAAAAGTCTTTTTATTAAGCCGGGCGCCAGTGGCTCATATCTGTAATCCTACCTACTCAAGGAGGCTGAGATCTGAGGATCAAAGCCAGCCCTGGGAGGAAAGTCTGTGAGACTCTTACCTCCAATAAACCACTAGAAAACCAGAAGCGGTAGAGCGCCCACCTTGAGCTGAAGAGCTGAGGGACAGTGCCAAGCCCAGAGTTCAAGCCCCACGACTGACAAAAAAAAAAAAAAATCTTTTTATTGAGGGTTCAATTCCAGACCTTGTGTTCTTGCTTGGCTTTTTTTGTTTACCTGGAACTCTACCACTTGAACAATGCTTCCAGCTTTATTTCTTGCTAGTTATTTTGGAAATGAGGTTACATGGACTTTTGTGCCTGAGCTGACTTTGAGTCATAATCCTCTAGATCTTGGCTTCCTGAATAGCTAGAATTACAGGCATGAGCTATTGGCTACCAAGCCCAAAAGGAAATTTTATAAAAGGTGTTAGGTAAGAAATTTTGAAGTAACAAAGATATATGTGCTTTAATGACAAACCCAGTCCTGTTTAATAACATGGAAGAGAAGGCAAATTGACATCATGAAAAATTGATTTTCTGGGTTAATTTTCTGATAATATATAGTGATTATATTGTTCACAGTAACTATTTAAAGCAGACAATGGTCAGAGTTTTGAAGTAAACTATTGTAATTCTATCAATTTATTAATGAAGTCTGAAACATTTTTGAAATATTTTGCTTAAAATAGATAACAAAATCTTGAAATTTTAATTCAATTACTTTAACCTAAAATAGTTTGATCTATTTTTTCCTACAAGAGATATATTCAGTTAATGAATCTAGAATGCTGTTGCCTGTTTAAGTCATTTAGATAATTGTGATATGAAATTTGAATTTGAAATATTTACATTGGATGGTAAGAATGTTTGAATTGGATGGTATGTTTGAAAAACTCTCACAATTTCCAGAATATGTTATCAAACATGTTCCTACTAGTTAAAACTTGTCTTGTACTTAAATACTGTTTGTTCAATCAAGATACTCAAGTAACTTCAGCAATTTTCTGGTGTGATTTAAAAACAAATCTCTTTCACTCCAAGCTACTTTCAAACAGAAATACATGTTGGATGTGCTTTTTAAAACAAGTCCTCTTTAAGAAGCAAGACATGATAAGCAGCCTGTTATGACCTAAATAGTAATTGTATATATTTTGTTATCAAATATTAATTAATGGCTATCCAGTGGATATGTTTCAACATCAACATATAAATATATATGTATACATATATATGCATTTTCCCCTGAGTTCAAGCCCCAGTACCAGCACTAAAATATTAAAAATTTAAAAAAGAATATATAACTTTTAAAATTCCAAATAATGGGAGGGGGAAATGACATGGACTAGGAGGGAAAATAATGGAAAAAATGAGGATGGGGTGAAATTGAATCAAGATGCACTGTACTAATAATCTGGTTTATGGGATTGTAACCTTTTTGTACACTACTTAATAATGAAATTTTAAAAATCCAAATAATTGCTTATGAGGTCCTTTAAGGGATATATTTCTCAAAGCTCCATTTTCAGATGTTGAAAGTTCTTTCAGATTGGGAAGATACTCATTATACTAATCATTTTCTTTTTTTGTACCTTTTTATTGTAAAAATGCTGTACAGAGGGGTTACAGTTACATGAGTAAGGTAATGAGCACACATCTCCTATTGAGCATTGTTGCCTCCTCCTTTGTTTCCCCCTACCATCCCTTCCCTCCCACCTTCACTATATTGTCTCCAAGACAACATAGTGTCTTGTATATCTCATTGTTACAAGGGTCAACCTGTATCCTTATATAAGCATTTTGTTTTTTCCCTTCCCCTTCCCTAATCATTTTTCTTTAACGCTTCTTCAGGATGGCTGTGTGTGTGTGTGTGTGTGTGTGTGTGTATTCACATGTGTACTAAGGATCAAATCCAGAGCCTCATACATTTTAGAGAGGGAATGTATCAGGAATTCAATGTATAGCCTATAAAATTAAGAAAAGTAAGAGAAGGGGTAGTTTAGGAGGGGTGGGTGAGAATGTTGAAAGAAGTGACATTGATCAAGATGCATTGTAGTCATGAACTGTTTTGTTAAATGGCAACTCCTTTGTACACTATGTAAAGATAGTAATATTTTTTAAAAAAGAAAATATAGCCGGGCGCTGGTGGCTCATGCCTGTAATCCTAGCTACGCAGGAGGCTGTGATCTGAGGATCACGGGTCAAAGCCATCCTGGGCAGGAAAGTCCATGAGACTCTTATCTCCAATAAACCACTCAGAAAACTGGAAGTGGTGCTGTAGCTCAAGTGGTAGAGCACTAGCCTTGAGCTGAAGAGCTGAGGGACAACACCCAGGCCCAGAGTTCAAGCCCCACGACCGACAAAAAAAAGAAAGAAAGAAAAAAAGGAAAGAAAGAAAGAAAGAGATAAAAGAAAATCCAATGAGCTATTTTACTGTTCTAAGAACTGTAAGGAAGCCAAGAAAAGAGATGAGTGTGGTAGTCTGTGTGCCTTTCTTTACCACCACAGACAGTGTCACCCCTAGAAAAACACTCTGTTGCTAGGGCTCAAAAGCTATTGTGCGCAGGGGTGCAGCTGCAGAGAGCTGTGGATTGTTGTCCAATGCACAGTGCAGGTCCTTTCTTTGGGGAAAGAAAAACCTCTTATGGTTTTTGGTTCAGGGTTTTTTTTTTTTTTTCTAAAACCAGATGCAGCTTCTTCAGTTACTATTTCCTGATAGAATCTATTGCCATTGCATGCTCTAGGTGTTGTTTTCCACTCTTTGATATGTCAGACAGAATCAAATATGTATTTTTTCTTTGCTGGCAATTAAGACAATAGAGAAAGTAATTTATTATACATTTACCTATTCGTGGTTAGTATTGAAATTATAGTCTTTTGTTTTGGGGTGTTTTTTTCTTTCTTATTTCTCATATGCTAGAAGAACAAGTAATTTGGTATTTTAGATAGTTCCTTTTGGCTATAGAGCCATGACATAATTATCATGGTTGCGTCTTCTACAAAAATAAGAAAATTCTAGATATTTTTCTAAAAGCAAGTACTTAAATTTCTGCCTCTCAAGTATATTTTGTTCTTCCAACAGCTGGGGTATTTTTGTTTGTATGATTGTTTGGAGAAGTCAATTTCACTTTTATTAAACTAAACAACATATAAACAAGAGACATTTTATAAGCTTATGACTACATCATATCAGAAATAGTTTCAATTGAGGTAAAGAATGCCACCTATATGGCCTAGAAATCTAGCCCCATAAAAAGGAGTTTCATCTGACTTGGCTTGGAAATTGTCTTAGTAGTCAGTATATAGAATACATTTGTGCAATTTTCCTAGCTAATTTTAAACTTGAACTATTTAAGTCCAATTAAAGTAAGTTAGGAAGAGTTGACTTGATTATTAAAGTCATATAAATAGTTACTTGTTTAACAATTTTTTTGCATGTGCTGGTCCTGAGGCTTAAACTCAAGGCCTGGGGGCTGTCCTTCAGCTTTTTTGCTTAAGGCTAGCTCTCAACCACTTAAGCCACAGGTCCACTTCTGTCATCTATTTATTTGAATATTTATTTATTGTCCTTATTTTCTGAATAGAGTCCAACAGACTTTCCTGCTCAGGCTGGCTTTGAACCAAGATGTCAGAGCTTAGCCTCTTGACTAGCAAGGATTACAGGGGTAAGTCACCAGTGCTTGGATGACTATCAAACTTTTGTTTGCAGTTTGCTTTCCTTTCTGGAGAAAATTTCACTTTCATCTTAATGCTTTTAATATTTAAAAAAATATAGAATATGATGGTATAGACTAAAAATCATCTCATAATACATTCCATACTCAGACAGCAAGTTAGTCATTATTAAGCCATCTATTTGTGACACAAATGATCATAACTTTGATGCCACAAAAATGCCATCAAATCTGATATACGCCAGTCATTTCAGTAGTATTTTTAGCTACTTAAAAAACATCAGTTTCATTCTGTTGACCACAGGAAAAGTTCCCACAATAAGATAAATTTTGTAGTGCTGCCCTAAACAATGTTTTATGGAAATTTCTGACCTCATAACTGAGAAAAGTACGAGTCTCTGACAGTGAATATTTTTGTGCAGATAATTTTCCTTGTAAGTTAATTGGCAAGTGTCAACTATTACTGGGCTAAAATAAATAGAAGAATAGCTAGTGTCTGAGCAGAAAGAAATTTGAAGGTCACATTCAGTACCAAGCAAGGAATCCAGAACCTAAATCTGTAGAGCTACCTTTTCAATTGCAAAGCAGTGTAAGCTCCGAAGAGAAGAATTTGCTTCCTTCACAGGCTGGCCTTTAAAGAGGGAAAAGCTTTTTTTTTTTTTTCTGGCTCACTCTCCCATTCATTGTTATATTCATCCCTTACCCTAAGTGTGTATGGATTGATTGGTAAAACTAGGACTGCTGACAGTCAGGTACAGGTTAGTGGCAGGCAGACCCAATACCCTATCACCACAGCAGGACTTTCCTCTATTCCACTTTGATTGTGTTCACGACTCCTCAGAGTAGGAAAATGGTGGGGGTAGTTGTCTGAGTAATTCTGAACAATGTCCTTGGCCATGGGCTGGATAAAAGGCTCATGATGGATACCCTTTATGAACTGGTAAATTGACCACTCTTTTGTAAATATTGCTAATCCTCAAGTTACAAGTAAATTGTTCTTAGGTATTATTAAATAGGGAGAGACCTGCAGGTTGTCTCTCCTCCAGTTAACAGAACCAAAATACAGCATGATAAACAAGCAACTACAACAACAAACTCAACCTTGCTGAGTGTGGATGGTTCACACCTGTAATCCTAGTTACTTAGGAAGCTGAGATCTGAGGATCTAGATCTCACCTTAAACTCAGTGGCCACACCCTGAGTTTGAGCTCTAGGACTGGCACCAAATACAAAACCAAAAAGTAAACAAAATAGAAATCTCACTAGGCAACCACCTCATAAGAAAGGGAAAAGGAAAATGACCTCATGCATAAACTTTTTTTTTTTTGGTCAGTTTTGAGCTTGAACTCTGGGGCTAGCCTCTGTCCCTCAGCTCTTCAGCTCAAAATAAGCACTCTACCATGTGAGCTACAGCTCCAGTTCTAGTTTTCTGAGTGGTTTATTGGAGTTAAGACTCTCACGGACTTTCTTGTCCGGGCTGGCTTTAAACTGCAATCCTTATTTCTCAGCTTCCTGAGTAGTTAGGATTACAGGCATGAGCCACCAGCAACCCGGCTAATGCATAAACTTTTAAAAGTGCATCAGTCAAGATGCATTGTACTTATAAACTGAATTGTTGAATGGTAACTCTTTTGCACAACTACTTAAAAGTAATAAAGTATATTAAAGGTAATTAAAGATAATAAAAACTAAATTTAAAATGTATAGGATACTGGAAGAAATAGAAGCTTCTGTTGCCATAGGAGATACCAGCTCCCTACCTGGTCTCCAGTTCCAAGCAGTCTGTAGAGGAAGGACTAGGAAAAAGAAAATCTGTAAAGTCTCTTTACTGGTCCCATGGTGTTGAAGTGGACTGTTGGGTGAATGAATAGCCCTGGGAAGAGGAAGGGAAATCCTTAAACATGAAGCAGCCCACAGGAGAGGCAGAAATAGATCCAATGCCAATGTTGGCCTTGCCCTGGCAAAGGCTCCAGAATGAGATCTCCAAATGGAACCCAGTCCTTCAGACCTGTACAACTAGGGTTCATTCTACCCCGAAGCACACTGACAGTCATGTTCAGAACTGAAGCCACAGTTCTGACGGGAAGACAGATTCATCACAGAGGATTAGAACTTGGAGATGTGCTTGTCAAACATTCTCCAGATCAAAGGAAATGGTGTGATCTCTATACATATGGATCAGAAAGTCCCTGAGAGCCTGGGAACAGAGCAGTGAATCATCTCAGGAAAGAACTGATGAGAGAATGATTGACATAGACATATCCTGGCTGGTTTCTATAACTTAAAGGACAAAGATTTTTTTCTGAGAATCCAGACAGAAGGGCAAATCATTTTCATAGGGGGAAATTCAAGCTAGACTCAAGGACTTCGCAATGCAATTCAGTGCCAGCATTTTAAAATAGAAGCCATGCAAACTGGTTATCAAGCGATAAGAATATTGTATAAAAAAGGAAAATTACATTAAAAAATATCAAAGAGGCAGTTGGGTTATGAACCAGCAGAAAACAGTCTGTTCAAGAGAATAGAGTATTGGCAGAGGAGCAGGTTCATCTTAGCAGAGAGGAGATACACAGGAGATAGAGCAGGGAGGAGGGATTCCTGTAGGGGTAACTCCTAAGTCTTAACCAGGGACATGTATATTAAAAGAGTAGATGTCAACTGGGTGCTGGTGGCTCATACCTGTAATTCTAGCTATTCAGGAAGCTGAGTTCTGAGAGTTCCAGTTGAGAGCTAGCCTGGGGAAAGAATACCCATAAGACTTTTATCTCCAATTAATTACCAAAGAATAAAAACTGTAAATGAAGCCATGGTTCAAGTGGTAGAATGTTAGCCTTGAGAATGCAAAGCTCAGGGACAGAACCCAGGCCCTGAGTTCAAGTCCCAGACCAGCACACACATATAAGCAAAAGAAAAATGAAAGAGTAGTTCTGGATTATACCAAGGTCTTCAACATACATAAACCGCTCAACCCAGGTAAGCTGCTCACTAGTAAGTGGTTCCGTAGGCATTTCAATGTGGAATAAAAAGAAGATTTAGACAATGTAGGGGAAACTTCATTACCAGGGACCAAGAAGGCCTCAGGCTAGTGATAAGAATGAAAAACAGATGTCAGCCGCATAGTGAACTCCAGTTTCCTAGAGAAGGAAAGCCTGGAAAAAAGCGGTGACGGTCTTGTTACTAATGCAAGTTGGACCATATCATTGGGAAACTTCCAGTCTGTGAACTGAAGGGACTTTGCTCCTGATTGTCAGTGTCCTGAAATAGCCCAGATTTTGAGATGTTTCACTAGCATGTTCTAGAGTCTGCTCTTTTATGTTTTTCTTTCTTTCTTTCTTTTTTTTGTGGTGCTGGTGATTGAACCTAGTACCCTTGCACGTGCTGGACAAGTATTCTTGAGCTATAAGAGCAGACTCTTCCTCCTCCTTTTCTTCCTTTTTTGGAAACAAGGTCTCACTTTTACTTTTTTCTGGGATGGCCTTGAACTTTTGATTCTCCTTTTTCTACCTCCTGATCAGCTGGGATTAGGGGCATGTACTTCCCATCTAGCCAGGATCTACTCTTTTAAGTCCCTTGTTACATTCTAAGCACACAGTGCAATATTAATTCTTGGTGAGACCTTGCTATAATAAAGCCAGTTATCCTCAAACTTTTTTAATGAATTTGAGTGTGGAAATTTGTCCTATAACTCTCTTGTATTACAAATGAGTGGAAAATACTACCACACTTTTATAAAAGTTTTAAGTTTATGAATGACTAATAAAGTTATATTAAGAAATTATATTTTATATACTTGTGTTGACAAGTGCAGAAGGCTTACACCTGTAATCCTAGCTTAACTTAGAAGGCTGAGATCTGAAGATCCTGGTTCAAAGCCAGCCAGAACAGATAAATCTGAGAGACTGTTATCTCCAACAAACTAGCAAAAAGCAGGAACTGGAAGTGTGGCTCATGTGATGGAGCTCCAGCCTCAAGCAAAAAAATCTAAGCAAGAGTGTAAGGCCCTGAATTCAAGTCCCAGAACATGTGCATGTGTGTGTGCATGAGCACACGAGCGCGCACACACACACACACACACACACACACTCAATACTATTTATGAAAAGATAATGAAGGGAAAGAGGAAGACAACAGCTTTAAGGTACGTGAAAAAACAAAAAGATCTTACTTATGCCTAGAAGTAAGTTACTTGCTATTGAAAAAAGCCGAGCATGGCCTTATCCCTGTTAACTGTCAAGGTGCATCATGGATCATTTTTTATAGTTAATGTAGGGAAAATTGGTCTTGTTTTCTCTCTAGTATTAAGAATAAGATTACTGGGCGCTGGTGGCTCACACCTATTATCCTAGCTACTCAGAAGGCTGAGATCTGAAAATCACGGTTTGTAGCCAGCCAGGGTAGGAATGTCCATAAGACTCTTATCTCCAATTGACTATCAGAAAATCAGAAGTGATAGAGCATTATTAGCCTTGTGTGAAGAAATACTGGGACAGTGCCCAGGCCCTGAGTTCAAGCTCCACGACTGACCAAAAAAAAAAAAAAATAAGATTAGAAAAACAGTTGAGCTGAATATTTCCTAGCAGGTTTTCACTAACTCCTACACACAAACCAACAGTTGGGCTTAGGGTTCTTCAAAGACTGAACTTCGCTAGTGAGGCCTTCCAGGTACTTGAGAAACAGTCCTTGCACACACAATTCAGAACCAAAAGGGAACCAGAGGAATGGTTAGTTCAGAGAATATTTTGATATTTTGGATATTTTTATAAGTTGAGATCTTTGTATTCTTAAATGACTCTTACAAAAAAAGATACTAGTTTCTGTGTTCAGGAAGCAGTATGTTCTAGACAATAGTATCATTTATAAGGGAGTGGGCTACTTATATGAGCAAACCAGATGCTCTTTTCTCTATTCATTTTGTGTCCATCTAGTTGAGGACAAGGGCATGTGTGTTATCATAAGTTATCCAGTAATTGCTAAGCTTTAGAGAATATTAAAATTGCATATCCAGGTTAATTGCTAAGCCTTTAGAGAATATTTTTAGAACACATTTTTTATTAAAGCCTATAATCATTGATTTTTAAAAAATCATTGATAATTTAAATTCTTAGTTTTTCCTGAATCTGACAAACAATACTACTAACAACAATGGATTCTACAACATTATTAAAATTGAATGTCAACAAATTTAGGAGACACGAAATTCTAATAAAATAGGTTTTGTGGGGGAATAAATCTAGGAAACAAAAAGATTATATTGTATGGTATTCCAAATGAGAAACTGGTAAGCTCTTAATGGAGCTTTTGGTGTTATTTATAATCTAACAAACAAAACCCCACATTTTAACTGAAAACCATGACAAATCTTTAGGTGTCATCTGTGCTGGATTATTTATTTACCTACTTGTTTATTTGTTTATTTATTATGCTCTTACTGGAGCTTAAGGTCTCTTACTCTCTTTTGACATTTCTTTTCACTCAAGGATGGACATTTGAGCTACAGCTCTACTTTCAGCTTTTATTTTGTTAACTAGAGAGATGAGTCAGATTGTCTGCCTGGGCTGGCTTTGAACCTCAAACCTCAGATCTCAGCCCTCTGAATAACTATAATTACAAGCATAAGCCTTGGTGCCCAGCTATGCCCAGACCCTTAGGGTCTGTGGCAGCTGATCTAGAAGAGCTTTTTTTTTTTTTAAATGGAAGCTGCTAATCTAAGCAGCGGCAACCCATCATGGTCCACAGAAAATTAGGAACATTTCTTTTTTATTTTTCCAAACTGAAGCTCATGGGGAAAATGAATGCTATCTGGAAGTCATACCCTTGAAAAACTACCCTGATGATACCAGTCTTGGGATAGCAGCAATCAAGCCTGGCTTTCCTGCTCCCACTTCTTTTTCCTCTCTTGGTGGGACTGGTATTTGAACTCAGAGACCCGCACTTGCTAGGCACTTCACCACTTGAACCATGCCTCTAGCATTATTTTGAGGTAGGGTCTCGCCTTTTGCCTAGGCAGACTGCACCCTAATCTTCCTACTTAAGAGTCCTGTTGCTGGATGTCAGGCACAGGCTACTGAAACCATGATCTTCCTGATCTCAGCCCAGGTATTCAATGTCATTAAAGAAAAGACATTGAAAAAGGAAGAGGTAAAGCAATTTGCCTAATGTCACATAACTATAACGATGATGCTTAAAACCCAACTCTGCTGACTCTGAAATTTGTTAAAGGACAAATAGCTCTTATATTAGTGTCTGTACTATTAATATTAAAAGTTAATAACCTAGATATTGCAACTGGGCTTAAAATGAATTCATGAAGATTGCTGTACTTGATGAGTTATTATAATTATTAAAATGATAACTGAGCCAGATGTGATGGGCACACACAGGAATCTGGAGGTTTCAAAGAGTAGGATTTTGAATTGACCAGCCTAGACTACAAAGAGAGACCTTGTTTCAGAAAAACAGTTTGGAGTTGGGTGCCGGTGGCTCTTATCTCCAATCAACTACTCCAAAAATGCTGGAACTGGCACTGTGGCTCAAGTGGTAGAGCACTAGCCTTGAGCGAAATGAAGCTCTGGGACAGCACCCAGGCCCAGAGTTCAAGCAGTAAGACAAGCAGAAGAAAAGAAAAAGAAAACCACTTTGGGAGTTAGTGAGCCTATTAAAAATATTAACATCATATGCATGCATTTGTAATGGTATGCAAATATTCAATCTACATAAATAATACACATATACATGAAACATAATTATGCAATTATACATAATATGCACCAGCAGGATATGGATGAATCACTGAAGATTTAGGTTTTAAGCTTGGATCTGTGACTTTGGGTAAGTCACATCTCAATGCCTCCACACTCACTGAGGAACGAGGGAGATAATTATACTTAGTGAACCCTTAAAGTCTCCATCTAAAGACTGCAAATATAACATGCCACATGTGAATATACATGCATATTTAATAAATTCTTATGTGCTGCAGGATGATAAATACAATCTCAGAACTGTTTATTCAGTTACAACAGACATTTAATTCTTTTCCAGCTCTTCATCTGGCTATTACATACCATGAATATGTTCTTTTCAAGTTGACTACAGTTTTAAACCTTTTAAATAAGTGCTAAATTACCTAGCATAGTTTAGGAAACATAGCAGGCAGCATTCGTAGTCTGTTGACCAGGCCTTTAAAATACTTTCTGTGTTTAAGCCAGGCACCAGTGGCTCACGCCTGTAATCCTAGCAACTCAGGAGGCTGAGATCTGAGGATCACAGTTCCAAGCCAGTCCGGGCAGGAAAGTCCATGAGACTCTTATCTCCAATTAATCACCAGAAAAACCGGACATGGTGCTGTGGCTCAAGCTGTAGAGTGCTCACTTTGAGCTGAAGAGCTCAGAGACAGCGCCCAGGCCCAAGACGGACAAAACAAAAAACAAAAAACCTTTCTGTGTTTAGAAAATAAATGTGTTTTATGACACAGGCACAAAATTATTTTTAGTAGCAGGATTTCTACTAGAAAAGCTTTAGAAACAAACCAACACAATATTTTAGTAATTGAGTGGCTAGTCTAATTGATTAAATGCTATGTTTGTTTCTAAAGCTTTTCTATACAGTTCTGATACATAAGTCAGCAGAAACACAAGATGAGAGATGAGGAGATATATCCTGTGGTGTGAACTCGATGCTAGAAAATGGGCAGTCATGGTATGGTTCCTAAGTTGCTCTCTTAATGGAAGACTCGATCACTAATCTGTGTACCAAGACTATACTAGTCCTATTGCAAATTGCCTTCACAGAGAAAAAGGGAATAAACAACTGTTTGGCTCAGAGATGCTTTAATGAGACTATTAATTTGCTAGGAGACTAACAGAGTTGATAGTCACTTGCAAGCATCCTTTTCCTACCTCACAACATATACCAATTGTATATTGCCAAAGGTATTCATCATCCAGGCAGAGAGAGCTTTTCTCATTATGGTGCAGGGTTACAAATCTTCACCAAGTATCAAATTCCACCACCGACCATCATATTACTGTGGCAGCACTAACAGAAAATTAAACTATCTACCTGGAAGGAGAATAACATATCCCTTCATTTGGCTCATTACTCTAGCTATCGTTCTACATTATGGATCAGAGATGTTCAAAACAAATTCAGCCAGGAAACAAAAAAAAATCAAAGGACCATCTCCTGAATCCTGTTCTTCTATTTGAGTATTAAACTCAGGAAATGTGAATGTAATTACCTGAAATCGTACAGAAGAGGTTTCTTATCCTGTGCATTGTTGGCATTTTGGCCTGGATAATTCTTTGAAGTGAGGGGCTGTCCTGGACTCTTTAGGAAGTGAACAGACCTTCTGGACTTCTAGTGGCTAGGTGCCAATAGTACTCCCCACTTGTGACAGTTAGAACGGCCTCTTGCATGTAATCTTAGCTATCCAGGAGACTAAGATTTGAGGATTGTGGTTCAAAGCTAGTATGATCAGGAAAGTCTGTGGGACTCCAAAAGGGCCAGAGTGGAACTGTGACTCAAGTGGCAGAGTACTGTCCTTGAGTAAAAAGCTAAGGGAGAGTGCCCATGCCTTGAGTTCAATCCCCAGTACTGGCATCCAAGGGACAAAAGTAAAACAAACAAAAACCCTGCTTTGGAAGGAGGGCAGGGAAGAATGGCCATATGATGGGGTGAGGGTGAATTTGTTCTAAGTGCACCGTGTGTAAATATGGAAATATCTCAGTGAACCCACTCATGTTACATTACGTTAACTTAAAAAAAAAAGCTAACTTTATTCCACCAAGGATAAATGGCTTTAAAAGAAAGAAAATAACAACAATAAAATCCTCTCCCAAATAATAGATCTCCCTTTGAGAACTATTGACTTAAAAGATTGCTTATATTTCTGCATTTTTTTGGGGGGGGAGAGGGTTAGGGTAACACCTTAATCTCATTCAACAGAAATAAGACCCAAACTAAGGAAGTAAATACAATGCTTTTCATTAAGCAAAACCACTCATCAATCAAAGGTGTGTATTTCCTTCCTCCCACCACCCTGGTCCCCTTGAAAAACCCAGCCCACCTAGGCATTTTCTCATAGAATGTTACAGAGAACTCAGACTTCCTATTTCCTCAGAGCTCCCATACCAACGAAAAAGGTGCCAAAGAAAACTCATGGCGTACACACGACGGAGACATTAGGGAATTTTTCCTTGCTCTCAACTCTCCCTCAGAAGCTGTACTAATTAGCAATGAGAAAACAACTTACTGTTTGCAGAATCAGCTTTTCGGAATCTTGTCAGGTCGACATGGGGTGGTCGGCTAGGTTTTGGCGGAGGTGGACCCAAGGTCACCAAGGAAGGCAGTGGCTTCTGCCTTGGGGTGGTAGCAATCTGGTCTCCCTTCTCCTTCTCTTGGCTTTGAGCCCATGGCTTCCCCACTGTCAGCTTGGAAGGGGCCTTAGGAAACTTGGCCGGAGAAGGTCCCAAAGCTGCTTCCTCTTGGTGCATTTTGCTCAGGAAGATGTTCTTGGTAGCGTCTATCTTCCTATCTTCTTTCTTTTCTTCGCCATTTCTAGAGAATCCTGGGCTTCCTCTGCTTGCAGCAGGTTTCAGAACAACCCCAGGAAAGGGTGAACTGGATGTGTCAGCCCCATGGTCCTTATTTTCTGGATCTTCCCTTCCTGGTTTTGAAGGGCCTACTTTGGACTTGACTCCTAGAGGTCCTGGGGGTCCTTTCTTGATGGCTCTGTCATCTTCCTGGGCTTCCTCGGGACTCAGGGTTGCCTTGTGGCCAAAAGCAGGTTTGGGGAAGAGGGGCTTGGCGTCAGCTTCTTGGGATGCCGACATAAATTTGCTTTTAGCTCCAGCCAACTTTGGGAATGCTTGCTTTTGTTCATTTTCTGGAGCTGGAAGAGGAGGCCCCGGCTTCGAGCCCGGTGTCTTTAAGTCTTGGTCTTGGTTCGCACTGTGAAATGACAGCTTATGCCCAGCAGGCCGGGGAAACACGGGTTTGGGATCTTCTTTGGGTACATTGATGGGTTTAGGGCCTACAGGTCTCAGAAATCCCACTTTTACCTCAGGTTCTCTGGTGGCTGGGTTTGTCAGTGTTCCAAATCTTTGACCCCCTCCACTAGGCTTTAAGGATGGGGGTTTGGGCTCCTTGTCAGGCTTTTCCTCAGTAGTAGGTTTCATTGCCAAAGGTGGCTTTGGGGTGGCAAACTTGGGCCCGGTGCCGGATCCTGTAGGAGGGGAGGCATTTCCTTGGTTGCTGAATAAGTCTTTTCTGGCTTGTATTCCTGAAGGTGAGTTTTGCCCTGTGATTTTGAAGGGCCGGTTGCTGACTGAGACTTCCTCTGTCAGGTGACTCCCTGTGTTAAACTTCGCCATGAGAGACTTCACATCTGCTTTTCCATCCTACAAGGATAGGGAACAAAAACCAGCTGAGAGCCCCAAGTCTCACTTGCACCGCTTAAAATGCTACACCTTTAAAGGACTTCCTGGTTTGAGGCCCACAGCATTGCTGATTGGTTAGCAAGATATGAACACCCAAGTTCCTCTGTGGCAAAATAAGCCTGAGAGTCTCTTGAAAGAGGCAGGCTCCTGTTGTGCATATTCTTCTTTTTTTGTTTTGTCATCCTACTGTGATTTGCTCTTTTTTTGTTTTTTTGCCTAGGTAACAACTTTTTCCCCCCTTTCTTCTCACTGTTAGTCTCTCGCTATTTGGTTGGATTGACTCTGACTTGATACTTCCCCATTTGTTGTTCATCTGAAACTATACCACATGAATTCTTTGGACTCCAATGGACTATGTGAAATGGAAACTGCACTTGAGACAGGAAGGTCTGCTGTGCTGTGCATTTAGGTAGCATGCCTTCCACACCGTGGCCATGCTTAGCATTGCTATGTGGTGTTCTTACCAACCATATGTGACATGTAAAGATTCTTTTCACATTTTTAAAGTCTGTTTGCTGTCAGGTGATACAGCATACACTACTAACTTTGTATGACAAAGTAATAGAGTGAGGCTTTCAAATTACTAATAAATTCCCGGTGCTAAGGCTCTACTGTATCTAAACTTGTAGGCTCTAGCGTGTGCTTGCTTTCAGAGTTGGTGCTGCTTACATGGAGTGGATATTTGCAGCTAAGAGAGTAAGGAGTAAGGTCAGGCTAGGAAGTCTTGTTGGAGACTTTTGTTCCCTCAGACTATCTCATCTATTATCACTCTTTCTTCAAGGTCCTGTTAACAATCTCTCCTTCTTTGCCCAGGGTGAAGCTATTACTTGGCAAAGAAAGCAAGTGTACACTTTCCAGTCTCAATCTCATTTTCTGAAGGGGATTCTGTGGGGTGCTCAGTCCTTAGTGTCCAAGGTAGCTATTCTTTTTCTAGTTCTTTGAGCGATATTTGAAAATTTAAGGTTTTAAACAAACTGAGCCTGGTGACATATGCCTGAAATCCCAGCCCAAAATTCATTGCCAACTTGGGCTACATAATGAGACCCTGTCTCTAACAGAAATACACAGATAAATATAGCTATAGCTACAAATATCTTTATGTGTACCTATGTCTGTATATCACCACGATAATCTCCTTTTTCTACCTTAAAATATCTCAAAACACATTTTTTTTTGGTTGGTTGTAGGGCTTGAACTCCAGGCTTAGGTGCTGTCCCTCAGCTCTTCAGCTCAAGGCGAACACTCTACCACTTGAGTTACAGCACCACTTCCGGTTTTCTGGTGCTTTATTGGAGAGAAGAGTCTCAGGGGACTTTCCTGCCCTAGCTGGCTTTCAACTGCAATCCTCAGATCTCAGCCTCCTGAGTAGCTAGGATGACAGGCAGGAGCCACCAGTGCCCAGCTCAGAACACATTTGAAGAACCATTGTGGCCGGGCGCTGGTGGCTCATGCCTGTCATTCTAGCTACTCAGGAGGCTGAGATCTGAGGATCGCGGTTCAAAGCCAGCCCAGGCAGGAGAGACTGTGAGACTCCTATCTCCAATAAACCACCAGAAAACCGGAAGTGGTACTGTGGCTCAAGTGGTAGAGTGCTCGCCTTTAAGCTGAAGAGCTGAGGGACAGCACCCAGGCCCAGAGTTCAAGCCCCACGACTGACAAAAAAAAAGAACAATTGTGTAGTGTGTGAAGATGTGCGCTGTATTCTAGATTGTTCCATCTCATTCTTGCAGACACGGCAGCAGAGTGGCAGCATTTAACTCTCATTTCACAGGAAAGGAAACTGAGGCTGAAATGGCAGGAAGGTGCCATGGAAGGAGTAATGGAACTTGATTTGACTCTTAATCCACTAGTAAATAGTCTCAGTCCACAGTTAGACTCTTAGTCTACAGTTCACCATCTGCCAAATGGAAACGCAGCTGCCATGTTCTGTACATTAAGAGAAAATTTATAAGATGCCTACCTCAACCGCAGCATGATCTTCATATAAGGAAACCATTAAATAACATGTTGAAAGGCTCACAGGCAAACCTGGGCTGCTAAAGGCTCCAAAGTCCAGAAACCATCTCATTCCTTTCTGGCTCTCAATAACACCCATCCCAGGGTCTGACACCCTCATGGTTCTAAGATGCGCTTAAGGAATATGACATGGAACTGAGTACTTTGCACACTGACTTGAGGAGAAATGGGCAGGCGCTCATCCCCATGTTAAACTGTAGTGCATAGACATTTGTAGGGTGGTGGTGAAGGACGTAGGCCAGAGGGAAAAATTCGAATCAAAGCCTCCGTTTCTAGCTTGCACGTTGTGTTATTAGCTTGTTCTCCTGTATCAAAGCTTTATTTTCTAAGATCTTATTTTCTATCTTGCCTCCCTTCACCAATTTTGTATCCCCATGATTTCCCCAGATCCTCCAGCAGCCCCTCAAGGTATGGGGGTAGAGGAGGAAACAGGGGAGGCCAAGCCCCTCCCTGAGCATCTAGGGCTCTCACAGCTGCAAACCAGAAACGTTAGCATGAGAAGCATAAAGAAGTTCCACCTGCCAAGGCAGGGAATAGAACTTGGTAGTAAAGCATATGCTCCACACAGGCAAGCCTTAGGCTTCAAACTCCCTAGCACACACAAAAAGCACCAAACTTAAAATAGTCCTCACCTGGAACTAAGTCTATTTCTGAGGTGGATTTCTTTGATTCGAAACCTTTCCTGCATTCTGATATAACTAACATTCTAGAGCTATAATTTATTTTAGATTTTTAACACTTCGCATTGACTCAGGAGGCAGGTGGCCTCATGTGAATTTTGTTAGCTATTTGACCATGGGCATGGAACATAAACTAGTTTTATATCTCCATCATAGGCAAAATAATGCCTAGTTATAGGACTTAGAAAAATTAAATGAGGGGCTGGGAAGGTGGCTCAGTGGTAGAACGCTTGCCTTGCATGCCTGAGGCCCTGGGTTCGATTCCTCAGCACCACATAAGCAAAAAGAAAAAACCCGGAAGTGGCGCTGTGGCTCAAGTGGTAGAGCGCTAGCCTTGAGCTGAAGAGCTGAGGGACAGCGCCCAGGCCCAGAGTTCAGGCCCCATGACCGGACCCTCCCCCCAAAAAAGAAAAATTAAATGAGTTTATATTTTAAAGCATTTTAAAGAATATTAATACTTAAGAAGATTTCCTATTATTTTTAATACAGAAGATAAACCTTAGTAATCTTCCTGTCCTCGTCTCTCAATGCATTGGGAAGGAAACAGGATTCTGCTTTGTTCTAGAAACTTCACATCTTAGAGTTTGTGGGGGGAAACCCTTGAAATACCCTAACCCATTGTCCAAGTCCATGTCCTGTTTTTAATTTAGAGAATGTGGAAGTTGTAGATTTGGCAATGAAACTTAAGTGCTTGGCTGCCAACCCAGGCCAGAGAGGCCCTGCAGCAGCTAGATTAAAAGCACAACCTCTGAAATCACAGACTTAAGTTCAAACGTTGGCTCTTACTAATTGTGTGACTTAACTAGTTTCTTAACCTCTCTAAAACCCGGTTTTATTCATCTCCAGAATGACTGTGTAGTCTAGACTTGCTGCCTGAAACTCTGTATTCTTCTGCCTCTACCTTCTGTGTGCTGGGATTACAGTATGTATCACCAGACCTGGCTTGTTTCTTTGATTGCATGTAAAGTTGTTAGATTAAAAACTGCCTGTAAAAAAATAAAAATAAAAAAATAAAAACTGCCTGTAATATAATCCACTGATTTTTCTCCCATCACTGTCTCCCATTTACTAGTTACTTCCAGAATATCATTTTTGCCAGTTGATCAAATTTGGAAGTGAGATACCTTCCTAACGTTAAGCCAATGTAACTGGAATAAGCGTATTCACGGATAATATACTACCTGTGATGTCTGACCCACCCTTCTTACTGGGTGTTGAGGGATAAAATTGAGCAGAAGTCCATGACAAAAGAAAGAAAAGGGCAGCTGAGCTCACACTGACATGTCTGACAAATCGCAAGCTAAACTCCAAGAGTATCACAACATAAACGTTCACAGCGTTAGGGTTGGTTGATCTTATGATCATTAGTAAATTTGTTAGAGAAGGTTTTTCATCACCTTATCTTGAAAGGGGCTAGGCTTATTTTTTCCTTAGTGGCCACAGTGATTTTTAAAACACTTGCATTTCATTGCAGGTTGAATAACCATTTCTCCTAGAACTCTTTCTAAACACAAGAAGGTAGTAGAGGTGTACCAATAGAGAGACAAATATATTAGTCCATTTAACCCTGCACCTCATCCACTGGTGACAGTGCAATCACACACCCTCATTTACCAGTACTTTGTAAGTTTATACCTGTTGCTTCCAAATAGTAGTTGCTCCTTTACTCTCAGAACCAATCAGCTTCAAAGAAGAAACTATATAGTGACCTTCCTCAGTTTCTCTCTCTAGAGGTAACTGACACCAATTTCTTAGGTATATTGATGAATTATGCAGATGTAAAATATTCATAAAGACACATATCCTCACAGACATGTATTTTTCCTGTTCTCCCTCTTTGCCTACACAGAAAGCTTTGCTTGGCACCTTGTTTTTGTTGATATTGACCTGATGTACAGTAGAAGTTGTGATTGTTTCATATTTGTGCAATTCGAGTGTTAAGATTTTCAGTAATAACTCTTCTTTTCCCCTGGTCAAATGGCCTGTATTGCTGTATATTATTTATAGATTCTTTTTTGCCAGTCCTAGGGCTTGAGCTCTGGCCATGATTTCGGTCCCTGAGCTTTTGTGCTAGCAAAGGCTAGCACCCTACCACTTGAGCCACAACTCTACCTCCTGTTGTTTCTGTGATGAATTGGAGATAAGAATCTCATGGACTTTCTTTTTTTTTAAATTTAATTTTACCGTCAAGGTGATGCGAATCTCATGGACTTTCTAACTTGGACTGACATTGAACTGCAATCCTCAGATCTTAGTCTCCTGAGTAGCCACAATTACAGGTGTGAGCAATGGGCATCCAGCTGTTTGTAGATTGTTTTAATCTCTTAATGATTTAATGATTGACCTTCTACTTATTATAAGAACAGGTATTTCATAATCTAATGACCTCAGGGTTTATAATGGTTTAAGTAAAACAAACATTTCATCTCAAATTACTTGAAATTTATTTTCCAAAGTTTTTTGTAGCAATTCATCATTACCCTCACTAGTTACATAACGGTATGATGCTTAGCTCAAACTATTCATGTCCATTGCTATGTAATTGTACGGGTATGATTGTAGAAATTCTCTTCAGAGAAAACCACTTTCCTTATCCCCCATATTTTGTCCTTTCTCAGAATTACATATGTTTTATTTTTATAAACTTACATACTTGTATGTAAGTACCACAGGCCCTGGTACTCTCCAATCTTTCTGCTCTTAGCAATCTACATAAAGGCAATGAACCAAGGGTCCAGATAAAGGCTGAAGTGTTCACATCCAGAAAACATGTTCTTTTGTAGCCAGTGTATCTACATAGTTATATATGGAAAACTAAACTATGCCATCAGTTATTGGGAATGAGGGGCTTGCTTTGGGTTTATTGTGAGTATTCAGATGTCTAAATATCTTTAGGGACTTAAGTTCATTCAGGCCATCTCAGCTGGGGCATACATGGGAATACCTGGAGGCAATGTTCCATTGACATGACCAGTGTAGAGGAGAGGGAGAAGAGCATCTGTTTGTAGAGACCTAGGATGCTGCGTAACCTCCCATCCTAGAGTGACCAGGGCCCCAAAACATTGATTGAGATAGTTCTCCTGCTCTTGAATCATTACAAACATCATACCAGAAAGTCTGCTTTTAATTTTTTTAAATAGACTACACTCTAAACTCTCAATAAGATTGTATATAAACCCAATGATATAAAATGTTACAACTGCAGATGTTTTTGTAAAGTTGCATGCCTTTGAAAGACTCATCTTCAGTACGTGTTTTAAAGCACAACAGAAATAAAAACCTATAAGCTGTAGTTAACTAATGAATCTAAGACAAGCCAAATTTTACCTCTGTAAGATGTGTTTGTGTCATGTTTGCAGTTAAAGCAAGAGGAGACTGAATCATTCCTGAGGATGCTATTATGAAAGAAGAGAATAAAATATCTCCACTGGATGGCATGTAATACTGCATCATTACGGAGACAGTGAGTGATAATAGTTTTCCAAAGCTGTTTCTTTAAAAAAAATCATTGATAAGCTGAGTATGATAGTTCACTCCTATAATAATCAGGAAGCTAAGATCTGAAGATTGTGGTTTGAAGACCTGGCAGAAAAGTTAGTGAAACTTTTATCTCCAATTAACCACCAATAAATAAATAAAGAAAAGAAAAATCTGTGGTGTGGCTCAAGTGGTAGAACACTCATCGAGCAAAAAAGCTAATGGATAGTGCCCAATCCCTGAGTTCAAGTCCCTGCATCAGTACACAAACACAGACACACAGAAGAGTGAGTTTTCCTTTTGTTGCTATGTTGAAATAATATTATTGCTCATGACTTAGTTCTTTTTACAGGACACCATTTGTTCCCCTCAGTGTCCACATCAGGACTCTAGGTACAGTGGCAGCAAGGCTACCTCACAAATAAAGAAAAAAAGGCTCCAGGAAGCCAGCCCTCCTGTCCAGGGTTTCCCAGACTCTAGGCAGGACGTGGGAGAGGGAAGGAGGAAGGCAGGAGTGCATCTTGCCTAGAGTACTATGATTGTGTAGACACCACTCTGTCAAACAGGGACCGGAAGGCCTACCAAAAAGACTGAGAAGACAGAAAGCGCTTCCCTAAGTTGGCAAAACTTTAGAGCAGGAAAGATGGTGAAAATATGCAGAGTCAAACAGTTCAAACGTTCACAGAGAAATAGTTTTTATTTTAAAGAACTAATTTGCATTGTCTAGATTAAAGAAAGTAAGATGGGTTCCCCACAGCCAGCCTTCCAACATGCACACACACACACACACACACACACACACACACACACTCATAAACATGCACACATAGTGGAAAGCTATATATTTCCCCTTTAACTAGAAATCTTGGCAGAGGGAATTACTTTATTTTACAATATTTCTTTCTTCTGGGCGCCTGTGTCTCACGCCTGTCATCCTAGCTACACAAGAGGCTGACACCTGAGGATCATGGTTCAATGCCAGCCTGGGCAGGAAAGTCTGCGAGACTCTTATGTCCATTTAACTGGAAGTGGCCCTGTGGCTCAAGTGGTAGACTGCTCGCCTTGAGCGGAAGAGCTCAGGGACAGCGCCCAGGCCCAGAGTTCAAGCCCCACAACTGACAAATAAAATAAAATAATATTTCTTTCTAAAATGGATGGACAAAGGATAGAGCTCAGCGCAGAGTGCTAGCTCTGCAGGTGCATGTGGATGTCCCTGTGTTTGATCCCCAGCAGGAGAAAGTGAGGAAGAGAGGGAAGAGAGACACACAGAGAGAGACAGAGACAGAGACAGAGAGACAAAGATACATTGTTGTCAGAAATTACATAATAAAGCCAGGGTTAATGAAAACAACCTGAGAATATGGCACTTGTGACAAAAGCCCTTCTCAAATATAGTACATGGCAAGTTCCTATACTGGTAATGAACTGGCAGTGAATTTTTTTTCACATCCCCATTAACAATGTCTCAACATTTAGGTGCTTCATAAATTATAACTCACATACTTAATGTGTATACTGTTTCCTTACTGAAATCTAAAAACCGAGACCTTTTTTCCCTCTTCAACAGCAGTACACTACTTCCTCCTTCTCCCCGCATCAAACCCTGGGGTCCAGCCTGGCACATCCTCCCCCCCCCCCAATTCTATGCATTAAACATACTGTCTATTGGATGGAGTTGACTTGACTTTCACCGTGGTGGATACATACAGATGGCCCTTGGGAAATGACTTCCACAGCTTCTTCATTGACCCCAGCCATGAATCCAGTCTTCCATCTCTAACAAAACCGCTACTTCGTTGCCAATGGGCTGTGACCGGTTCCAGTAGGCTGGGTCTCTGTGGCTGGTGAGAGTACCCGGCCCCAGTCAACAGGATGTGGGAACTTGACTCTCACCGCGAATTGAGTTCTTCTGGGGGTAGGAGCAGCTTCTTCCCATGGTACTGGGCTAGGGGCAGGGTAGGAGGGGCCGGTGGCGGAAGCTGCTGTGCCAGCCCTCATTGCGACAACTCTCTGTAACGTGTGGTGTGGGGACTTTTTTTTTTTTGCAGCTGCAATAACGCAGCAGCCAGAGCGAGCACGGAGTCAGGACAAGAGATCTGGCACGCATGGGGTCTCTGGGTGCTGTGTGCGCTTGGCCATTTATCCTCAATGATGGGTCTGGGGACCGTGTCTGAACACCTCTGGTGGTGTCTTGGTGCTCTGATGCTACCCCAGGCCCTGGCTGCTCTGGACCCTTCTCCCAGGGTGAGTGGCCCTAAGGGGAGGAGACAGTTTAGCAAGCGCAAAGCTAGGCTTGGGGTGGCTCTCAAATTCTGTTGCCTTCTGTTCTCAAGATAAATCCATCAGTGGCACGTCTGCGTCCCCTCTCTTTGAAGACGAGGATCTTGAAACTCACCTCATTGTCCAAAATAGAACATTCAGTTGGTGCAGTGACTCACCCCTGCGATCCCAGCTATTCAGGAAGCTGAGTTTGGGAAGATTGTGGTTCAAAGCCAGTTTGTGAGACTCCCATCTCCACAGAAAAAAAAACTGAACATGCTAGAACATGCCTCGCATCACAGAGAAGGAAACGAAAAATAGGAAGTGTTCCAGGATAGCCGAGTAAAAGCAAGATCCTACCTCAAAAATAACTATTGCATATCTAATATATGTCTGACTCAAGCAGAAAAGGTCAGATAAGGTAATGTAAGGTAAAATGAACCCTAAGATATGTATTCAAATGTTTTTTTTCTTTCATGCCATTGTTTCTAACACATTTATAAGATTATTTCTTTGTTGCTTTGTATGTCCCTCCCCCACAGTATAACCCCTGCTTGTGGAGGGGAAGGGGAAAAACAAATCGTTTAAATAGGGATACAGGTGGACCCATTGCAACAATGAGATGTACAAATCCTTATGTCGAAAACGAACTTTACAACTTTGGTGGGGGGGGGAGGAGGAGAGGTGGGGGAAGGATGGGAAGGGGAAACAAAGGAGGAGGCTACAATGCTTGATAAGAAATGTACTCATTATCTTGCCCATGTAATTGTAACCCCTCTGTATTTTCACAATTAAAAAAAAACAAAAAAATAACCATTGCAAACAGCTGGAGGCATGTATCAAGTGGCTCAGCATTTCCCTAGTGAATGTAAAGTACTGAGTTCAAACATCAATACTGCAACTAAAATAAAGACCTTCATACCCCTTTCCTTGTTATCTTATAAAATAGCTCTTATACAAATATAATTTTAACTTTGGTATGGCCTTGAAGGCTTAAGTATAAATAATTGAGCAAGTTAAATAGTTGTGTGTTTCTGCAGACAGGGTGTTATTAGTTCAGATTTCTTGGTGTGGATGTATGTGCAAAATACAGAGTAAGATGTAAATAACACAGAACAACAGACACCCTAGACTTCTTGCTCTTCTTACTCTAATGTATCTATCTATCTATCTATTTATCTATATTACATTAAAACACTATATTAAAATATACCTTTTAAAATAAACAATTATTTATTTACATATTTTTTAAATATGCAAACTTTACATTATAATACACTATAAATAGATACATACATGCAGCCTGTATCTGCTTAAGACTGCCTAAGTTCTTCTAGCCCGAATTAACAAAATATACTAAGTCAGAAGATGGTCTTTGATTTGCAGATAATTGAAACATGGGTTCAGAGTAATCTGGTCAGTGATTGACTTGGATTTTGGAATAATGACTAATTCGCCCTCCATATACAGAGTTATTTTCTTTTCTTTGTGCTTCCAACTGTTCTAACCCAGACCTTAATTTCAGGCATTTCTTATGGCAGCTCCATTTTTATATGTAAGTAGTATAAACAGCAGAAGAAAATTCGTTTTGCTTAAAACATCTGACATTTGAACTACAAATGCTTATTGACATGGGAAGCAATGGTACATTAATTTTCCCAGCAGCCTCTATCATTCCAGTCTCTTCCCCCATTTTCTTCCTCCTCCTTGATTTCTCTCTCCCATTCTCTCTCTCTCTCTCTCTCTCACACACACACACACACACACACACACACACACACACACACATACACTCCTGGGCACTGGATTGCTTTTCTTTACCTGGTAAGAAATCAGAAACTGAAAGTGTCAGGTGGCACAGAGTGGAAAGGTGGGGATGGAGGGGTATGCCCATCTGTGAGGCTTTCTAGAGACTTCCTTCCCCCCATGGGAGAACATCTTGAAGAAGAGAGCAGAACACGAGCTAAGCAAGACAGGTAGCAGCTGTGACTCAGTGAAGTCTCCAGAGTTGGATTAGAGGAAAGTTAAAACTAGACCTTAAATGGAGTCTGTTATAATGACACAAACAAATCAGATTTTGCCCTCCGACTATAGAATGTGCGCATGGCCCTTTGTCTTACTTCTCATCATCTTCTCGCCCCATTCCCATCCTGCCTTTTCGCCTTTTAATCACTGAAGAAATGAAGGCAGCACTTAGTCATCAGAAGTAAGTCAGCTGTCGCGCGCGCCTTGCACTTTCTCTAGTAGCTGCACAGCGACAGGATTCTGGCCGGAGGTGAGGAACTTCTCTCACCTTGGCCTCATGAGCTCCTCGCCCTGCTCACACTTTTCTCACTAAAATGATAACATCTTAATTCCAAGCTTCCCACGGCATACTCCCTTCTTTTAGCACCCAGGCACTCTCTTTTCCCAGGTTCTTTCTTCATTCTTAGGTGCTACTTGTAACTGGGTGGTGAGAATATAAAATTGTGCAGATGTGGTAGGAAACGATCAAAAAATTATTTGATGACCCATCAGTTATATTTCCGGTTCCATATCCAAAAGAAGGGAAACCAGAGACTCAAATAGATATTTGCACATTGCTGTTTATAACAGCATTCCTTACAATAGCCCAAAGGGGAATATCCAGTACCTATTGATAGACTGATGTATGGATTTAATAAAACATGGTCTATACATACATTGGAATATTATTCAGTCTTAAAAAGGAGATTCTAGTGCATGTTAGAACAAACTTTATACTAAGTGAAATAAGCAAGCTACAAAAGGACACTGTGGGATTCCATTTATTTGAGGTTCCTTGAGTAGTTAAATTCATAAAGACAGGATGTAAAATGGAAATTTCCAAGGAGCAGAAGAAAGAAATAGCAGGAAGCTATTTTTAATGAGTTCAAAGTTAGCCAAGGTGAAACATACCAGAGATGGCTAGTAGTGAAGGTTACCCAACCATGTGAATGTATGTCATACCACAAGATTATACACTTAAAACGGTCAGATTGGCCAGATGCTCACTCCTGTAATCCTAGCTACTCAGGAGGCTAAGATCCTTGGATCGTGATTCAAAGCCAGCCTGAGCAGGGAAGTCTGTTACACTCTTATCTCCAATTAAGCAACACACACACACACACACACACACACACACACACAATTAAAAAAAAAAACAGAAACTGAGCTGTGGCTCAAGTGATTGGGCACGAGCCTTGAGCACAAAAGCTTTAGGGAGTGTTCAAGCCCCAGTCAAGGGAAAAAAAGAAAAGAAAAGATCAGAAGATCAGATTGGCAAAATTTCTTGTCACATATGTTTTTATCATAATACAAAAATAAGATTAGTTAGAAAACAGTGCTTGGAGAATTATGAAATTAAATTGAATGGGTTAATTTCATTTAATAATGGGTCAGTGTCAAAACATCTAATAGGAATGCAAACAATTACCATATCATCTGAGGTCATTCTCACCTTAGAGATGACCTGCTCTCAGTGTATGCACACACAAAACCATTTGGAAGGTGTAAGCAAAGCTCTCATTGACACATTATTACTTTACTGACAGGGTACATAATTTTGGGCTGTCTTTGAGCTGAAGACAGGGAAAGCTGGAGGGAGGGGAGAAGCACCTTCTAGCTGTGTATACTCTAACGCCCTGACCATTCTGCTTTGCTCCTCTGAAGTTTCTACAGAATCATTACCCAGCAAGCCAGGGATTTAGGGTGAGGGTGTCCATTCTATGGTACCTGCCCATGCAAAAATGATTCAAAGCCTTTGGGATCTTGGACTTGCCTTGACTTTTATCCTCATATCTTATTGAGCAGCCAAAATTGTTGCAGAAATTCAAAGGCAAGGACTGGAGCACTCCTCTGGTTTCAGCATGTGGAGACGAGATTGAGGTATAGCTGTTGGGTGCTTGCTTATACAAGTTTTCTCTCTATCATCCATATCCACTGTAGTAGGATACATAGTAGCATCCCTCCAAAAGATCTGTCCATGTCTCAGAACTCAGAATGTGAGAACTCAGAATGTAGGGAAAAGATGTTGGCAGACGTGATTAAGGTGATAGAATCATCCTGGTGGTACTAAGTCCAATGCCAAGTGTCTAAAACACAGAAGAAAAGATAGGGGAGGAGGAGAAGGCCATTTGAAGACAGGGAGAGACTGGAGGAAGAAGCCACAAGTCAAGGAAGAGCTCAGGCTGCCAGAAACCAGAGACTGGCCTCACTGCCTCTCAGAGCCTCTGGGAGGAGACTGGCTGTGCTGGTATCTTGACTTCACACTCATAATGATTTCTGTTTTTGTAAGCCACTCAGTTTGTGGTCTTGTGTGACTGTAGTCACAGGAATCTAGCATACTCTCCTTCACAGAACTATCTGCTGCCTTTCCCGTGAGAAATAGCAACTCTGTGGCTGGGATTATTCCTGACCCAGGAAGATGAAGCAGGAGTGTAGGCACAAGCAACATTTGGTGGCATTTAACTTGCCTTAGGAAGCAAGGGCCTTCGCTCCACTGACCAGCTACTAGATAAGGCTTTTGGTGACATTATTAACAAGATATGGACTGAATTTGTACAACCAAGTGGTTTTCATGGTTTTCTAGGTAAAAAGACTGCTCAGCAGAGGTAGAAAAACAGGCCAGCCTCAAGCTTTCTATTTTTTTTTTCTGGGGACTCTTAGACCAGTTTCTGATGAGGCTTCCCATTGACTTTTCATCCTGTTGACACACACACACACACACACACACACACACACACACACACATGGTTTAACCTCTGGGGTTGGTGGAGAGAGTTTTTCAGCCACTATTTTTCATAGTCAGCAGCAGCTGTATTAAAAACAACAACCGGACAGGCTGATCCCTGGCTTTCAAGAAAGAGTTATAGTGTCTGAAAAAGATAAAAAAAGGCATGAACATCAGGGAATTTTAAATCCCTCATTTTCTAGGAAAGAAACGGGGAGGGGCCTGTCTAAAGTTATACCATAGGACTAGAATCTGGGTCTCCTACTTGCTCATGCACTGGGATCTCCATGGGAGGCTGTCTAATTCTAGGGACAAGGCTGCTGGTTTACCAGTTCTCTACAACAACGCACTCTCAAAAAATAGTCACTCACTTGGCTGGGTGGTACTGGGAAAGAAGGTGTGTGTGGGTGATGGAGGAGGTTACACTGATTAAGATGAATTGTACATATAAATGAACATGTTACATCGAATAACCCTTTTGTATAATGATTTGAAGATAATAATAATAATAAAGCAGAGAGAAAAAATTCGATCTCACAGAGACAAAAATCATTTTGTTGGATGGCTTTCCATTGCAGGCCATATGTGAAGAACTTCAGCATTACTTAGTGGTAATTCTATGCAGAAGTTTATCTCCATTTTACAGAAAAAGAAACAGGCACAACCATTGCATGCATTCATCCATGGTGCAAAGCTGGTTCAGGTAGAACCCCTATTCAAGTTTAGATCTGGTTTCTGGCTCCACAGTCCTAACTACAACGTCAAGAGATAGCTAGTGAGTTGGGATTCACTGTCCCCAAGTTCTTGTTCTTGGAAATGTTCTCTCCATGGAACACCTCAAAGACATATGCAGGATCCTGTCCACATCCCCTGACCTAGCCCTCTCTTTAACTTGTGAGATAATTGTGGTAGGAAAAATGATTGGTAAATACTATATCCAAGTCTGCACTTAGTCTTTTGACCACTAGATGTCAGTATGACTGTTCTGTAAGGCACTAACTTTGAGACCAGCATATCCCAGAATTCTACCAGTTGAATGAAATGGAGGATGGGAATTTCTGGATTCTTGTAAGAAGTGGGAAGAATAGGATTCCATTGGAGTTAAATGGGTCAGAACTTGAAAGAGGTCTTGTGAAGGACATGAAATGCTTCCCAAGATCTTAAAAATATAGTTTACTAATGCTCAAGATACTCTTTTCTGTTATTCTCAGATTGTAGTACAAAAAAGTTTTTTTAAATATGTTTTTTATTACAAAAATACTGTACAGAATGGTTACAGTTACATGAGTAAGGTAATGAGACATTTCCCGAGCATTGTTACACCTCCTTTGTTTATCCCCTACCATCCCTTCCCTCCCCATCTCCCCAACTCCTACCCCCTTCCCTCCCCTTCCCCTCCTGCCCGAAGTTGTAAAGTTCGTTTTCAACATAATGTCTTGTACATCTCATTGTTACAATGGGTCATCTCTATCCTTATTTCAGCATTTTGTTATTTCCTTCCCCTCCTCCAATCAAATACAGTGAAAACAAGTTATACCGTGGGAGAAGAACAAACAAAAGAAACAAAAAAATCACATTAAAATACGTTAAAAACAATAGCAAGAGAGAAAAAAAATCCACACTTGTGTTTCTATTTTGGGGTTCGTTTCACTTGACATCATCTTATATGTCATATGTACATAGCTTTTGACCTTTTCTGCTTGTCCTAGACATATACTAGTTATTGAGGAGAAGAGTACAAAAAAGTTTTGAACTAACATGTAACCTAAGTGTACAATGCACCTTGACCAGAGTCCAGCCTTCCATCATTTCCTTCTTGAAATAGAGAACCAGCTTATCCAAAGACCCGCTTATCCAAGGGCTGGCTTATCTGAGGACCAGCTTATCAGAGAGATCCCTGGGACATACCATAATCCTTGGAAATTAATGATTCTCTTTAATGGCACATGCTTAAAGGTGTGGTTTTATTGGAAAGAACAGTTGGTCATTCTCTCCTTCATCTATCATTCGCTACTAATTTCTTTGGGCGTAGATGAATTGGAATTTGTGTCTGACCATGTATAAACATGCTTTGATCTACATAAAACCCCCACCTTGCAGTCTTGTCTCAAGAACAAAGAAAAACAAAGCCATGACTTAGACTTTTGGAGGTGAGTTACTCATCTATTTTTCTATACAAAATAATTTCAGGCTAATGCCAAAATATTCCACATACTAAAATTAATAACCAAGTATTACATGTGAATATATAGTGTATACAGTTTTATCATCTGTGATAAAATGGTGAAGTTCCTATGTTAACACACCATTTTTCAGATTAAAAAAAAATGGAGATACAATAGGTTATGTGGCTCTTTCAAAGTCCCACAACAGGTAGGAAACAGTCAAAGGCCCATTCTTTATAATTACTTTGACTGCCACTCTAGTTGAAAGAAGATGAGAGGGCTTATGAAGTCTTCAGAAGCAATAACTATGCATACAAGAGAGCCAAAGGCAGCAACTAAGATTGGAGTCACTAGCCAGGCTGAAAAACGTGCTTGGCTTCTTTTCAGCTGTTTGTCATCACTCCTCCAGCCTGTCAGGAGCTCCTCCAAGAAGGCAAGAGTTAGTGGCCGAGTGGCCTCTTTCCTTTCTTTGTGGAGCAATCCCACAGGGTGTCCCACATGGCCACATCAGAAGGTTTGGGGAAATTGAAAGTTGCTCTTCCCCATCCAGAGGAGGCCCATACACACTTGTTAGGAGCCACCATGCAGCAAACAGATCCCCTGTGTCAGCTCTGCTACCAGGCAACAGGGCCCAGTCTCTGGTTTTGTTGCAGGACATCATTTAACACCCAGTGGTAACAAAGGAGTCACAAGAGTACTATCCTCTTATCAAAGAGCAAGTGACAAACATTTTTAGCTACATTGATCTGCTTATTGCCCTTCTGGCTTCTTGAGGCTGAGTTTTGGCCTCTGATGTTGTCTCTTCTGGTTTTTTTTTCTTTTTCTGCCTTTCTTTCCCCTGCTCAGCCTGGACAGTCTGTGCTGCCAGACTGGAGGTGGCATCTTTTCTTGCCATCCACAGTTGCACGTGCACGTGAAAGAAGAAACGTGGGGGTAGCGGTTATCTGACTCCTGTAGAGCCTGGGTGATCTCGGCTAGAGGGTCTTCCTGGAGTCAGGGCCAGGACCAGAGCCTTCTCACTCTCTGCTCCTACTTTTGCTCTGCTTTCAGAGTCTAAAGATGGTGGTGGCCAGGCTGAGGCCTGGTAGGCCTTGATGCAGGGGAATGATTGAGTGAGCCGCCCAACCCCCACATCTCTAGTTAGGCTGCCTTAGATGACCAAAGTTTAATTATGTCTTCAGGATATTGAGCAAGGAGGAGGAGAAAGAAGGGAACTATAATGTGTCTATTCAGCATGCACACTTCTGCTGACATTCCCACCAATCATGTGATACTTAAAAGGGGGAAAAACAAGCTTCTGGTGCCTGCCCCATGGTATTCAAGGGGAGCAACCTGCAAGGGCTGGGGTCCTAGACCTGCCTACACGTAGGGCTGTCACCTGCAGTGGAGGTCAAGTAAAGATGCTTGTGATTAGAAAAGCCCACGCCACCAGGTGTAATGGTTGGGACCTCACTGTATCTGTATTTTGGGCTGTTCAACTATATTAATTAGAGGGGATCAGTTATACTCTGTGGAGTCCAGTGGACTCACTTCGAACTGCTTCCCATTAGAGTTTTCTCCAAATCCTGGAAGAAAATGAAGTGTCGGTTGCTAATCTGTGGTAGGAGATTTACCACTGGGACTACTTAGAACATTTTTTTAAAAAATGTGGTTATTAACTAAACTTGCCCTACCTTTCTTCCATTCATTCATTAACTCATTCCTTCATTCACCTTATACACCTATTATATGGGCCAAATGCTACACTGAGAGCAGAAAAGTGAGCAAGATCTTAGCCTACATTCATTCACTCAGAGACATTAAATATCTACTCTGTGGGCCAAGAACTATAATGAGACTGGAAAAATAAACAAACACGAGTCACCAGCCACACAGCAGCTTCTGATCTCGTAAGCTAGGCCAGAGAGGAGAGAAGACCACTGAACTCCCATATAAATTCTCCCTTTTGTCTACAATAGGGGTTGGAAAATAATGGTGCCCATATCAAATCTGGCCCGCAGCCTACTTTATACAGGCCTTCTGATAAGAATGAGTTTTATAATTTAAAGGAGTGTCACACAAAAGAAGAAGTGTGAGCGGCAGCCAGCTCCTCTCCATTACCCTAGCATTTGGCAAGCCAGAGCCTCTCTTCCTTCCCAAGGAGAGTGGGATCCACACTGACATGACGGATGTCTCGTCTGGGTTCTTCTGGGGCCTTTGGCCATGAGGGTACATCCTTTCCGAGCGGAGTCAGCACTTTCTGGAATGTTGACGGTCTGATTTCTGGGCAGGTCTTTGCTTTCCTACTAGCGGTGGCAAACAGAATGTCAAATGGAAGTCTTTTAGGCCCCCATTCAGCACTGGTGTTTTTCTCTCCATTAGAGCAAAGAATAGAAAATACGAGGGGCATAGTGTTGTTCACGTGCCATCCTTCCTGAAACGCTATGACCTGAAGGTGGGACTGGAAAGAGTTACTTGCCTTGAGTTTCTGAAGGAAACCAACAATGTAATCCTGGGTTAGTATTTGAATTGGAGGCTTTCATGAATGTTGTGGCTATTATTCACTGAAGTCTTCCATAGATTACTAGGAAATACCAGCCATTAAAGAAAAAAGAATGGAATTACTCAAAGGTTTCGTTCAAAATCCCAGACCTTCCACCTGCTGCAGCATCGCAGAGAAAACCTCAGTGCTTCTGGATATTTATTAGATGTTCAGGCTTCTCCTCCCCCCATAAAAGCAATTCTAAGCAAATCAACTATATCTCAATGAATAGAGCATTCTTTGTGGACATGAATAGTAGGCTTTTACTCCCCGTTCCTGTGCAGCTCTATTGTGTAATACAAGGAAATGTAGCTGCGTGTAGGGGAATTAGTGTTAGGGGTGTGGTGGACATAGATGGCGTCAGTTTATTCTCAACTCATTACTCAAAGAACCAGTATCCTCTTAAGATATCAGAATGTCCTCAGAACCCCTCTGAATTCAACGATCCTCATCTCATCCCACCTTTACCTCAACCCCACACTGCAAAGCCTTACTTGAATCCATCTTCTCAGGAAAATGATTACTCTGTGATTTTGGCCTGGTCATGCCTATTTGGCATCAATATGATTGCTTCTCTAATCAATCTTGTACTTCTTGCTTTTTTTATTTTAGCAATGATCCTATTTACTCACAGTGTTAACACAGATGATTAATACTTTGATTGTGTGTGTGTGTGTGTGTGTGTGTGTGTGTGTGAACTCAGGGCCTTAGCTTTTTCGCTCAAGGCTGGCACTCTACCACTTGAGCCATAGCTCCACTTCGGTATTCTTGGTGGTTCATTGGAGATAAGAGTCTCACAGATTTTCATGCCTGGTCCTGGCTTTGACCCACAATCCACAGATATCAGCTTTCTGTGTAGCTAGAATTTTAAGCATGAGCTAGCACCAGCCGTTAACATTCTGGTTCTTAAAGAAAGGAGCAAATAACATGAACCCAGTGGCCAGTGCACCCATCTTTCCCTTCAGATACTGGCTGGCCCACCAACTCTATGGCTATTTAATGCCTCCAGGGAGGTATTTTCTCAGGCAACACATTGTGAGTGCTTTGGGGAGTGCCCAGTTTGGCTCAGCTCAGTGCTGACAATTTCCTTTGCTCCAGGGATCTGGGTGCAGCAGTGGGGGCTAGTTTGGGGTGGGGTGGGGAGTGGACAGGGGTTCCACGCTGCTGGCTCAGCACGGGAGTGTATTTGGCAACCGAGCTCAGGCCTTGCAGCTGCCGAGATTAATGGGCAGCAGATGAAGCTGAAATGCACCAGTGCCCTTCTGGAAGCTCACTTGGCACTGCTGACATCGGCTGGACTGTCAGCAGCTATGTCTTTAAGCTTGCTGCCTTCCGCATCACTGTTCACGAAGGTATGCGTGTGTTCTCCCATGACTTCAGGGTGTGCTGGCAGAAACCACTTGGTTTCCAAACATGGGTAAATTAAAGTGAGAATAGACTATGTCAGGGAGGAGAAAAGAAATGGTTCTGCTTATTTTCTGTAACAGCAACTTCCTTTTCCTCACCTCAAAACGCACACACATGTAGACAAACACAAACATGTGCAGTGCAGAGCTGGACTCGACTTAGTGTGTGTGGAAAAAGTAGCTTTTCTTTTCTTTCTTTCTTTTTTTTTCTTGTCAGTTGTGGGGCCTGAACTCTGGGCCTGGGTGCTGTCCCTCAGCTCTTCAGCTCAAGTCTGGTACTCTACCACTTGAGCCACAGCACCACTTCTGGGTTTTCTGCTTATGTGGTGCTGAGGAATCGAACCCAGAGCCTCATGCATGCAAGGCAAGCACTCTACCACTGAGCCACCTTCTGAGCCCCAAAAGTAGCTTTTCTTTATGACCTTCTGCCTGTTCTTTAGAGCTCAGCCTCCTCCTTTTAACCTGCTCTGTTGTCTGCTTTTCAGGAAACTCTGGGCATCATATAAAACTTTCTACTCTGCGCTTCTGTGATCCTAGCAATGCCCTATATTAGAGAGACTTAGGTATCTAGCTCATTCTTCAAGGAAATAGAAGAGGCACTCCAAAAATTCATATGGAACAATAAAAGACTCTGAATAGCAAAAACGATCCTTAACAGAAAGAACAGTGCTGGAGGAAAACAAAACCAAATTTCCAACTTTACTACAAAGCCATAGTAATCAAAACAGCTTGGTACTGGCACAAGAACAGACCTGAGGACCAATGGAATAGAATGGAAAACCCAGAAATGAACCTAAGGACCTATAGCCATCTAATCTTCGATAAGGGAGCTAAAACAATAGAATGGAAGAAAGACAGCCTCTTCAGTAAATGGTGGTGGCAAAATTGGTTAACCACATGTAGAAAACTAAAGCTAGATCCTTATATATCACCCTGCACCAGAATCAACTCCAAATGGATCAAAGACTTCGAAGTCAAAGCAGACACTCTAAAAACATTACAGGATGGAATAGGAGAAACCTTAGGTCTCCTTAGCACAGGCAGAAATTTTCTTCATAGAGATCCAGAAACACAACAAATCAAAGAAAGGTTGGACAAATGGGATTGCATGAAATTGCAGAGCTTCTGCATGGCAAAGGACATAGCTCGCAAGATCAATAGAAAGCCCACGGATTGGGAGAAAATCTTCACTAGCCATACAACAGACAAAGGTCTCATATCTAAAATATACCTGGAACTCAAAAAATTAAATTCCCCAACAACAAATCCTCAAAGAAACAACTGCCTAATAAATATGTGGGCTAAAGACTTAAAGAGAAACTTCTCTGAAGAGGATGGCCAATAGACACATGAAGAAATGCTCAACTTCTCTAGCCAAATATTTTTTTTTAGAATATAGGGTTTTTGTTTGTTTTGATTTTGTTTTTTTGAGGCAGGCTCTTTGGAGCCCACTCTGAGCTTGAACCTAGAATCCACCTACCTCAGCCTTCCAAGTTCTGAATTATAAGCAAGTGTCACCACATTGGTGTTACACAGGGTTTTATTAGTTGGCAAAACCTGAAAGATGTCAGCAAGCTCAGAGAAGGGAGAGAAAAAAACAAACAGTGCCAGCTTCTCCACTTTTTGTGAAGTCTCTTCCTGATTTTGGGAAGGCTCTTTTCCTGATTAGAGTGGTCACTGAAAAATTTTGATATATGAATATCTACCCTTAATATGGAAATAGGTACACTCAATATGTGACTATTTACCAATAAATCCTAGGATTAAAAATAATTGCAAGGCTGCATGGCTCTAGAAGAATAGATTCCTCTGTTTACAAATCAAAGTCCAAATGCAAATAGCAAAACAAGCTAGAAACTACCAATCAGAAAACATCATGTCATTTCTGATTAGCCTAGTGTATGTTCTTCCTACTCTAGCCTCTGCGCATGCTGCCTTTTCGGTGTGCTTCAAATTGCTTCTGGTTCTGATTGATAGATACCTGATTCATGATTGGATCTTTGCTCAAGTAAACTCTATCTGAATATGTTTATGTTTTTCATTGTAAAATAAACAAAAATAGGAAATGAAAGATGAGAATGCTTAAAGTGTAAGATTTGTAATTATTTTCCTTCTCGTCCAGTGAATCTTCAACCCATCAGATCGTTGAGGAAAAGAGAGAAGTCATTGAATCAGAAGTTGGCCCAGGCATAAGTAGCAGCAAGCCCTGAGTGATAGGAAAATGCAAAGCAATGAGATCACAAGGTGTGGGAGAAGATGTTGTAGTTCCTGGCTCACCGGTGAGAGACCTGTAGACTGGATTTAGAAATAGGAATTTCTCACAGACAATCTCTAAATTCTCTTACCCTTGTGACTACTTCTGTCATTCTCACCACAGAATCAACCCACTTTCAGTCGACTTAAAGTCTATTTGTAGTAGATACTTAAAACTATTTTGGCTGCCACAAGCTACCTAGTAGCAGGAGCAAAGCCTGGCATCTCCAGTTTTGTGTTTGTCATGGCCTTAAGTTGTTCTCGGAGTTATTTTGTGGTCACTTTGGGTTTTGTGAAAAGGAGAACTGATCCATAACATCTTTGTGACAAAGGACAGAAACGGTCCCAACTGAGGCACAGCAGGACCTTGCAGGACAACCACTGTCACGTGACTAGCCTCCAGAAATGAAGATAATGATAGCAGCTTCTCTGGAAATCAAGAGAACCTGAATGAAGTTAATGACCAGCCTGGCCACACCTGTAACCAGGACTCTGAAACTATACATTTGTGCATACATTTGTGCTCTTCTAATTCTCCCTTTACTTAAACCTAATGCTCATGTCTGTACTCTGAAGACAAACCGAAATGCCGTCTTTTCCCATCCTCAAGCCACCGCAGCTCCTTTCTTGATTCTATTCCTTTCCTGACAAACTTTCCTATCACTGCCTACATTTGCAACTTGCCTGAATTCTCCTGCCACACACGGTTGATTATCTGCCCTGACTTTCCCGTAACACAAGGACACAGGGGTGTCTTTCTCTCAAACCACAAAGATACCTATCAGTTGGTTCCACCCATTTGATTTGGTTAACAAGTTTGTTTAGTTAGTATGCGTGTCTCCTTCCCTCTGTCCTTCCCAGCAGTGTGGCCTTTGTGGGTTTCTCTTATTCTTGCTCTGCTAATGGGGTCACAGGTAAGGTACACTTTTACCTGAATGTTAAGCAGAGACCACAGTTACCCATTCACATGGGACAGACCTGTTGGGGAAGAATCAGTGTCAGACAACTCTCTCTGACTTGCAGGTTCATCTCTACTTAGCATGCCCCTCTGTCTTCCAAGTGTCTTGAATCTAGCCCTTTCCTCCTGCCCTACACACCTGCCATCACTTCCTGCCTCTTCTATTTGGATTAGAATCCTTTCCTGATAGGGCTGCCAGCTGGACCTATGATCAACTAGACCATGCTTGCTTCAAACCTTTCATAGGTTTTCTAACCCTTCCAACAACATCAACAACGGCAAAAACAAGGAAAACAAAATGCAATCCCTTAACGAGGCACATGAGGTTTTCTGTACATACCCCATCTCCACTCACCTGTGGCATGCTTTTCCCTTTTCTCATACCCATGCCTACTTTCTCTTCCTCTTTAGACTCCCCTCAGATTTTACTTCCTACAGCAAAGCCGCCTCTGATCTCTCTGGTCCCTCTTAGAGTACTTGTTATATTCTCTGATGACATTTGTTTTACACCTTGGTTTCACGAAAACATTTTTGTTTTTGACAGTACTAGCATTTTCACTCAGGGAAGGTACTCTGAAACTTGAGCCATGCCTCCAGCCCTTTTTAACTTTTAAAATCATGTATTTTGCATTTGGAAACCATCTTGCATATTTGTCCACGGCTGGCCTTGGAGCACAATTCTGCCTACATCCTCCCTTGTAGCTGGGATTATAGATGTGTAGCTCTGTAACTAGCCTATCCAATTTGGAGGTGTTTTTAAAATGCAGATTCTATGTTCAATAGGTTTAGGGTCAAGCCCACTAAGCTGCATTGGTACCTACTTCTTTTCCTAGCTGGCTTTCTCTGTCATCCTTAGAACTTTATACTGTGTCAAGTGTTAACACCCTAATAACTACTAAGGAAAGAGGTTTTACCTTTCCATATCTGATAAGAGCACACATCAACATGAGCTGAGGCAAAGGCCACAGGACAGAAAATGTGTGCAGAGGGGTCTGGGAAGGTGGCTCAGTGGTAGAGCGCTTGCCTTGCATGCCAGAGGTCCTGGGTTCGATACCTCAGGACCATATAAGCAAAAAGAAAAAAATCCGGAAGTGGCGCTGTGGCTCAAGTGGTAGAGCGCTAGCCTTGTGCTGAAGAGCTGAGGGACAGCGCCCAGGCCCAGAGTTCAGGCCCCATGACCGGACCCCCCAAAAAAAAGAAAAAAAAAGAAAATGTGTGCAGAAAATAAAATCCACAATGTACATGGACTTTCAGATGTGTGAACACATACATCCCTGTACACACACACACACACACACACACACACACACACACACACACACATACGCCTTCATTATAAATTGTTTTCATTGCCAAGAGTTAAAAGAGTTTTGAAAGCATACAAAATCTGGAAATTTGTCCCAAAAGGTTGGTATCAGAAGATACCAAAGAGCTGGATGTTTATGGCTCAGGCCCACAATCCTAGCTACTTAGGAGGCTAAGACCTGAGGACTGCTGTTAGGAGCCAGTCAAGGAAGAACTGTTTGAGAGACTCTATCTCCAACTAACCAGCAAGCTGCTGGACTGCAGGCATGATTCAAATGATAAAGCATTAGCTAAGAGTGCTGTACCACTTAGAGTTCTACCTTAGGTGAATGAGAGCAAAGACCCTAAGTTCAAGCTCTGGTGAGGGGGGAGGGGAGAAGGAGAAGGGAGGAGAGAAGGAAGGGAAGAGAAGGAAGGGAAGGGGAGAGAGAAAAAGGGACAGAGAGAGAGAGAGAGAGAGAGAATATGATCAAATTATAATCAAATGAGAATGTGGTAATCTTTAGTAGAGCTTGACTTGGATAAACAAGGGGTACAAAATAATTTTGAGAAAAACAGAAATTTCAAGATGAACAATGAAATGACACGAAATTAATCATTCATATGATTGATAATAGTATTGTCATTAAATTGGAAAAATGTCTTTATTCTTAGGACATACATGATGAAGAATTTAAGAATGAATTGGCATGGCATGCAAAACTGACATTCGTGTGGTTCAGGGAGGAATTTCTATATTCACATACAGTGTGGCACAGTGTAATTTAAATGTTTTTTTCTTTCATGCATTTGTTTCTAACGCATTTATAAGATTATTTCTTTGTTGCTTTGTATGTCCCTCCCCCACAGTATAACCCCTGATTTCACTGTATTTGATGCCGGTATAATTTGTGGAGGGGAAGGGGAAAAACAAGTCATTTAAATAAGGATACAGGTGGACCCATTGCAGCAATGAGAAGTACAAGTTGTCATGTCAAAAATGAACTTTACAACTTTGGTGCGGGGGGGGGGGGGGGATTGGTTGGGGGGGCGGGGGGAGGCTGGAAAGGGATGTGAAGGGTAAACAAAGGAGGAGAAATGTACTCATTATCCTGCCCATGTAATTGTAACCCCTCTGTATAGTATGTTCACAATAAAAAAAATAAAAAATCTGGGATGAAATTAACTTTTAGAAAAGGAAGAACATCTCTTGGTTAAAAACTTGGGGCAAATTTAGGTATAGAGATAAACTATTTGCTGTATTTTGAAGCTTTTGAATAGATTTAAAGTTTTTTAAATGTGAAAAGTAGAGGGATTTCACATAGCCATTCAGCTATCTGACTGTCTGTGAAAAGTCTGGATCCTCAGTGTGACAATTTGCTGTGGCCCCAAAAAGCCTAGTGTTTGCTGTAAGCACTCCCCCGAATCCCTAGCCTGGTTCCAGCAGGTGCTTGCTTTGAAACCATAATATGTAGGTCATGAGCCTCTGGAGTTCTCCTTCTGGCTGGCTCTTCATCGAACTGTTTCTCTTGAAGCCTATAAATAAGACTGATCTGAAGTTTTACCTTGAAAGAGTCAAATGGCAATCAGGGAACCAAAGGCTTGAGCAAGATCTGAAACCTTCCTCTATTCTTGATATACAAATCAGTTGCCATGTTGGAAAAAGAGATACGAGTCTCACAGATTTTCCACACTGCGGTGAACCGCCAACCTCAGATCTTAGCCTCGGGAGTAGCTAGGATTACATGTACCTTGCAAAGACTGATTTTTGAGTAAAACAGTAATATTTTTGGTATTATTATCAGTAATATTATTGGTAATAATAATGGTAATAATCGGGTTTCAACTTGATATACTGTGTAATTTCCTTCATTTTATCAGAAAAGACTTCAAGTAAATATGACAAAAACCTTACACATTCTTAATCTTAGATGTAGTGTTGTTTGTGATATGTTTTTACCATTTTCCAAATTTTTCAAACATATGGACCAAAATATTGTCTCAACTTCACTCCCCTTCTTTTGGGACAAAGATTTCCATAAATATTTGTACTGTGGATAATGCTAAGCTTGGAAAAGCAATGTGCTTAGTCTTTTTTTTTTTTTTCAGAACAGAAGGAAGAGGAAGTCAAACCATAAAGCTCAGGTTTCCCTGGACACTAAGAACCACATCTTTTAATTTTAAATCACCAGGGCCAACATTTGGTTGTCGGTTTTTTTTTTTTTTTTTTGGTCTGGTCGTGGGGCCTGAACTCTGGGCCTGGGTGCTGTCCCTCAGCTCTTCAGCTCAAGGCTAACGCTCCACCACTTGAGCCACGATGGCGCCACTTCCGGCTTTTTTCTTTTTGCTTATGTGGTGCTGAGGAATCGAACGCAGGGCCTCAGGCATGCAAGGCAAGCACTCTACCACTGAGCCATCTTTCCAGCCCCAGGGCCAACATTTGGGATGTGGTATTTCCCCTTAATTCTCCAGCAGCTGAAGAAAGAGGTTAGAAAATGAAAATACAAGACAAAATAATGTGTGAAATCTTTCTTCCATATGATATTATTTTCCTTCCTTTATATATATATATATTTTTTTCTGACACTGGAAGCTAATAAAGCAAGATCCCACTCACTTATGAGGTAATATCCCATCTTGTTACATTCTGGAAGGTCAAAACATCTAAAAACACAACTGTAATCCTGCAAATTCTACAATAGTGCCTTCTCTCATTATGAAATAAGTTTGCTCATTTGTACACTGTAGTAATCAACAATGCAAAAAATATAATGATAGAATCCAAGAGTTTCCTGTCCAAGTGCCAGAAGGCCTCACTTCTCTGAGTGAGGGTTGTGGCTATGACATATGGACAGGGTCCTGACTGACCATCATGGTCAACAGAAGCTGTGTCAAAGATCCTGGAATTCAGGATCCTATTACTCAGGTGGAGAAATGAAGACAGCTCCTTGCTTGTACATCATGCAAAACTAATTTATTCTGTAATTCCAGACTCTACAGGAGATGACCAATTAAAAATGGAGAAAATTGGGCTGGGAAGTTGGCTCAGCGGTAGAGCGCTTGCCTTGCATGCATGAGGCCCTGGGTTCGATTCCTCAGCACCACATAAGCAGAAAAAAAAAGCCGGAAGCGGCGCTGTGGCTCAAGTGGTAGAGTGCTAGCCTTGAGCTGAAGAGCTGAGGGACAGAGCCCAGGCCCATATTTCAGGCCCCACGACTGGACCAAAAAAAAAAATGGAGAAAATCTGAGGCAAAATTAGCTATTGGCTGTGCATAAAGGAACAGCAGAAAATATTACTCACCTAAGCTTTGTCAGTTTCTACATCAGCTTGCAGACAGTTTGAGCAAAGTTATTCGTAACTCAAGATTAAGAATCCATCAGCTGGGGGTGGGAATGTGGCTCAGTGGTAAAGTATTTGCCTTGTGTGCATGAGGCCGTGGGTTCGATTCCTTAGCACCACAAAAGCAGAAAAAGCTGAAAGTGGCACTATGGCTCAAGTGGTAGAGCACTAGTCTTGAGCTGAAGAGCTGAGGGACAGCGCCCAGGCCCAGAGTTCAAGTCCACGACCGACAAAAAAAAAAAATCTATCAGCTGGTCTGTAATGTTTCCAGTATGACCAAGTCCATCCTATAGTGACGTAGCTAGGATAACAAGGCAGCATATTAAATGTGTTAAGAAATTATACATTGGAGTGGTGGGATCAAAGACCAGAATAGTAAACTGTGGGAGGAAGTACTGTTAAGGAGCTTAGAAGCTCTTCCATGGACAGATGAACTGAGTTACATAGACTCTTTCTCTTTCACAGAAGGTCATGGAAATGAGACAGGGAAGTAAGACTAAATTCCCACAGAGGCAGCACATCTCAACCATATCATGTGAAGTTGCATTTCACTCACTAGACCACTATGCTATTGGCCTAGGTATGATGCTTTTGAAAAGATGTCTAGGTCAGGGTTATTACTGAAGTAATTGCTGACCATCAGATAAATAGTAGGAGTTGCAAAGTAACGCAATGCAGACTCGGAATAAAAATGTGACATTACTTCTCTCATTTGTTGTAATTAGACTGTGCCTATAAATCTACAAGTAAACACACTGGATGGTAAAAGACAAAAAAATTACACTTGGACATGATAAATTATATGGACTCTAAACGTTCACACAGTGAGATCAAAGGAGGATATTCTTAGGAGAGGATCACAAAGGCTCAATAGCTACATGCATATATATGATCATATAAAATGATGTTAATTGAAATGAACTCCACGCAATGGAAACAAGGTTTTTGTTATTTTGCTTTTTGGTTTTGTTGTTTTCTCCTTTGTCACTGTGTTTTGGTTTTGTGTCTTTTGTCTTGTATGGAAGTTTATGTATGTTTTGGGGAGGGTAAGGGGGAACACAGAAATTGTGGGACAAAGAGTGAAGAAATGCAGCATTGATACTGACTAGACACTGTTTTGAAAATGAGCTATACAACTTGTGGGGGAGGGGTCAGGAGGGAAAAAACTGGTAGAAAACAAAGAAGTTAACATTGTTCAAAAAGAAATGTACTCATTATTGAACTTATATAACTGTAACTCCTCTGTATATCACCTTTTCAATAAAAAAATTAAAAAGAAAAGTAATTTCAAGACTGACCAAGCCAGAAGACAAGCTGAAGAGACACAGAAGAACTATACATGTGTGGGGCTGGCTCTGAGTTTCCAAGAAATGGATCTATATGGAACAATGAAAAAACGATGAGCTCTTATGAAGCCAAAGATAAGAACGGCTTAAAGAAGAAACTGATAGTATATCACCAGCACTCAGGAGACTGAAGTTGGAGGATTCTGAGTTCAAGACAAAATTAGGATATACAATTGGACTCCAGCTCCCCGTCCCACAACAGGCACACCAAAAAAAAAAAAAAAAAAAAAGAGAGAGAGAGAAGAAAAAGGAGACTGAAAACGATTATTTGTGAGCATACAGGTACCAATTCCTTTTAATAAACATTGTATTCTTGCACAAAAAGGCATTCATTGAATGTAACTTTTTCTTACATATTATTACATATTATTAACACATGTGTACTTAAAATATAATTCATGTGAAACTATATATGCTACCAAGAAGATGATTCCAGGTTCACTTGGGCAATAGGCTGCCCATTCTCTTTGTAGTGACCCACAGAGGATAGACAGTGTGTCTCAGACATAGTAGCTCTGTGCATCGCCGCATTATCCTACCTCAGCCCCCACTGCCAACAGTTTCCAACCACGTTCTGAATCAAAATTCGATCCTCATTTACAACTATTGTGAGGGTTATATCTTAAAGTAAACATTTTATGAAACAAAACAGTTTGGCAGCATCTGGAACAAGCTAGTAAATACTTGGCTGTGCAAATGAATGGTTTGTTTTAAGAGAGAGAGGAGGAAAAAAAAGTAAAACTTAGATGTAGCCTCCAAAAAAGCTGTGGTTAATTAGTTGATTGGATGAAAATTCATGGGAAGCTTAGAAACAGGGTTCTATTTGCATATTTTCTCTCTTTAGGGAATTGTTGTGTAGAAGCCCATTTATCTGATACCATACTCCCCAGCAATGATCTTTGCTGTTGGTTTCAAGATGGGTGAGTGCTTAAAGGTTATTGGAAGACTCAAAGAGCTCCTGATAATGTGGGTAATAATGAAGTGAACTTTCACCATTTACTTGTTTAAATTAATACTATATAATCACATATTAATAACACTTTTATGAAAAAGCATATTTACCAAAATAATACATTAAATGAGAGGCAGTTTTGCAAATTAAAAAACAATCTCTGTTGTAATGGAAAACAGCTGTAGGCTCATGCTTACTCTGCATTCACTCTCTTATGACATTGCTTGGGATGATATATTTGAAGATGCACCTCACAGAGATTATGTTATTGAAAAAGGGAAGAATATCTTCCTAGCTTCTTCAGATATGTAGGTGGTCCATGGGTGATCTCAATGGACAACCCACATGAGAATAAGATGAAAGAACTAAGTGGTACATTAATATTGTGCAGGAGATATTTTGGAGCTTTAGGATCACCTCATAGAGAATGCTGATTCCCAGAGGTCTTTAGACTACACTCGGGGATCTGGGGCTCTGGCCTTTCTCTAGCTTATATGGGCCAGATGTATTTCCAGTAGGTGTAAGGTTTTCTGCATTTGGACTCCAAAGGTTTATCTTTTCAGGTTTCTTTTTGGTGTTAGTAGTACTGGGGCTTGAACTCAGGTTTTAGTACTCTCCCATAGCTTTTTGTCTCTTAAGGCTGGCACTCTATCACTTGAACTATAAATCTATCCATCTTTTGGGGTAGTTGATTTGGGGATAAGAGTCTCATTGACTTGCTTATCAAGGCCAGCTTGAACTGTGATACCCAGATCTCAGCCTCCTGAGTAATTAGGATTACAGATATGAGTCACTAGTGCCTGACTCATCTCTAGGCCTTGAACAGAATCTTTCCTTTAGCTCTAGTCATTGCTTCTTCCCTGCAATGCACAGATGTCAACTTGTCCTACTATGTGTGAAACTATGAAGTGTCTGGGTAAAGGGTACACATTACCATCATTTTATACACTAAAACATAGTAAAAGTTATTGCATTTGTACCTTAGTCAAACATCAGTGACCCATAAAAGAGTTAACCTAGGCGGGGAGACTTACTTGTAAATATCTGGAAATCTTAGCTTACTTGTATGTATAGATGTGTATAGGCATATATGCATAAGTATATAGCACATAGACACATCCATGTATACATGTATGTGTGAGTTAATTTCTGCTTATAAATTTACATCTTAAATATTTGTGAAAGTATATATTTATATTAGCTAATTTACATAAAAGCATTTGGCGATTTTTAATTTCGGAGCCATGATGAAACTAAAGAAAGGCTGACATGAACTACCTTCTGGTGACAAGAAGCTCACATTCCTTGAAATACAAAGAAACAGTTACAAAAATCACATGCTCCATCACACCAACTCTGTATTCAAATTACATTCTGGGAAAGAAAAGGGGCTGATGTGGCTTGTGGAACCGTGTTCCTATTCACACTGAAACTAGGAGTGACATCAAGCCACATAGACTGTCAGAAAGGCTGTGATGTGGAGGGAATTCCAGGGAATACCCCAAGGAGCAAGTTTTTCTTTTCCAGCCAGAACAGGATCTTAATACTTTTCTTGAGAAATGAACAAAGGTGACATTTTTTCCTTTTGGGCGTAGAAAGGGGTTGGCACATATGTCAAGAATAAATAGCTCTTGGCTGATTTGGTGCAGATGTCATTCACAGCTATGCAAGCAGGGACAGAGGGGAGTCAACAATCTTCCACAGACTTACATTTAAGGTTTGGGCAGAATCCATGAAATGTAGACTCCTTGTTGACAGAATTGTTTGTTTCTCTTTCTGCTGCTTTCACCTCAGGTGGTAGGGATTAAAATGTGTTAGTGCGGGATTAACCTGGGGGCCTCAAGTTTGCTAATCAAGTGCTCTACCTCTTGAGCCATGTTCCCAGTGCTTTTGCCTTCAGGTTTTTTTTTTTTTTTTCAGATAGGGTCTCATGCTTCAGCTCAGATGGCCTCAGGTCTCAATTCTTCTACCTCTGTCTCCTGAACAGAGGAGACTGCAGACTCAGGACCTGGACAGTGTTCATTAGCTTTTTTTTTTTTTTTTTTGTGGCTAGCACTCTACCACAGCTTCCTTTCTGCTTTTTGGAGGTGAGTCTCATGGACTTTCCTGCCCTGTCTGGCTTCAAACTGTGTTTCTCAGATCTCACCTCCTGAATAGCTTGGATTATTACAGGTGTGACCACTGATGCCTTACAGTCTTTACTTTTTTTCATATTGTAAGGAGAGTTAATTGAGTAGCTACAAATGAGTAGATATTTTTTATTGTGGACCCATTTGTTAAATATTGAGCACATACGAGGCACTAGTGTTAGGTGAAGTTTTAGGCTTTTTTCCGTAATTTCTTAATTTATTCTGAAAGAAAAAATCTGCCAGTTGAGCATACAGATCAAAATATTTTCTGAAGATTAAAATCAATTTATTTAGAGTACTTTTGTGTGCCAACCTACTGGCCTCAATCAAAAAGGCCAAGAGGTGCTATTGTTGGAAGAAAATACTAAATGAGGATGATAAAGTCTCTGTAGTAAAAGAAGGAATGATTTCTAGTGTGTGGGAAGAGAAAAATATGAGCCCTCTACCCTGAAAATATTAATAGGCTATTGCTACAAAAACTACCATCAGATCAGTCAAGTGTGTGTCTAGGGTCTTCTTTTTGCTGGAGGGCATTTATGTATAATGATTTGTTTGGCAATTTTGTTATTTAAAGTGCAAGGCTCCAATAAACTCACCTGAAAGTCCAAAAGGAAGTTTTATCAAGCTGAGGATTTGCATTCCTATCCCTCTCAGGTCTACTCCCCTAGCCCTCCAGAGAATCTTCTTTAACTTTGTTTTACATTCTAGGGTCTTATTCCACTTCATTATTACTGTTTTCTCTATTGGTGTGGTCTCAATTCTTTTGGGTGGACTCTAACACATCAATGAGTTTCTTAGGTTTGTTGTTAAGTGCTACACTCTAGGACTAAATACATTCTAGGATTAAGAATAAAAGATAAAACATGTTAAATTAAGTTATAAAAGATAAAACGTGTTTATTGTCCCACAGTTTTGGAATGTGTATGGAGTGGAGGGACAGATGAGGAGATGAGATAAGAGGAGAGAGAGACCGAGACAGAGAAAAGCAGAGAAAGAGAGACAGAGAAAGACAGAGAGAAATTTAATCTGTATAAGCATTGTATTTTGAGATACAAAATATCTATAAATCTCTGCCCTAAGCAGGCTGCCAATGAATACCTACCAGTGTTCATGTGCATGTGGAAGTAATGAAGAATGTACTGGTTAGCCTTTCCAGAAAAGGAAAGGAGATGATTATTGGTAGTTGGTACAAAGAGAGTCTGAATCTCTGAGTCATTTTATGAGCTCACTTATCTGTCCACTAAACCATGAGGTTGTAGCTTTCCAAGGCTCACATATAAGACTTCTCTTTCCTCTTGTATGCTAACCACCAAATATGGAGAACACATTCTATACAATAAATGTCTTATTATATGGTTACAGTTCAGGTTCCGGCTACTGCCCACAAGTTCTTCTCTACCACAACAATAACTTGGCCTGATTAGCTAATTGCTTCTCCAATGGTATTTTTAAATCCCTGAGTTTCTATCACAACTCCTTTCTACCAATTTCTTCCCTTGAGAACAAATTACACTGCCACATACTCTTTTCCCATGATTCTCTATCGTATTTCCACAGGCAATAATAGTTCCAAGAGTTCCATGAGATTTTCATAATGGAACAGTGAAAATTGAAGTGCATGGGAGGGCACAGACTAGACAATGTGTAGTATTATTTAGTCATGGAAATAATATTTGGCTATGAAAAAGATGTTTCAGCTTTATGTAAAGTAAAAGGGAAAGATGAGCATATTCAGAGTCATATGATCACAGGCAGTTTGAGGAAGAATGGAATACAGTATCATTTCATTCAAGGTAGAATAAAACAGGTTTAGGGCCTGGGCCTTGGAACCAGACTGCCTGATATGTGTACACTGACTCTGCCACTTACACTGAGCCTATTTGGAAATTACTTAGTGCCTCAGTTATCTATCTGAAAGTGGGAATAATATTTAGACTGTGCTGACAACAATGACACATTGGATCTTGATATTTAAGTATGTAGTAGACTCTCAGTATTTGTGACTCAGTGGTTCCAAGGACACTGGTATTCAGGAAATAAAAAGTGCTGAGTGTGCATAGAGTTCTGCGCTGCACTGTGAAGGCTTGCTTCATTTTCCCCATCATGCCATCCTCCTTTCCACCAAGGACATTGTCTTTCAGTGAATTTCAAAGTTTCACTTTTATCTCTTCAATGAAGCACAGTCACTTCTTCTTGCTTTTGGGCTCCATTTTCTTTTGAGGGGGGAAGCATATTGTTTCAAAAGTAAGGTCAAGAAAACACTCAGCAGACCACACAGGGACTTAGATGCATTAAGGATGACAGGAGACAACTTATCTGCATGAAGGCTTGCGTAATGCATGTGCAGAAATTAAGCGTTTCTTTTTCTTGATGTTTTTTAGACTTTTTAAAACTATGTGTGGTCAAAAACACTCATATTAGCATGACCCAAAAATGTATAACTGACCAAACGGGTCTTTATTTTTTGTCTAATGCATTATAGTTCTCAGATACTAAGTTTTGAAATATTTTAAACTATTTTCATCTATTTATCTATATCTCTCAGTACGATTGATAGTATATTCAGCATCACATACAGGTTATGCATGCAACATGCATCTCTACATAATTTGACATAGGATAAGATCTTTAATTCTTATTTACAAACACAGTTCAAAGATGTGTGTGATGGCACACTCCTGTAAGAAACAGTTCTCCGGAGGCTGAAGTAGAAAGATTGAAAATTTCAGGCTAGTATAAGCAATACCTTGTCTCAAAACAAACAAACAAAAATAAACGAATAGATTCGAATATTTCATTACCTTAAGCTTGCTCTAACTGTAAGATCATTAGGTACTCATAAAGAAAAAAATAATAGAATGCAACAAATTGGGTTTGCCATTCCTCTGAGTCTCCAAATTAAAACCCTATGTGGTAAAGAGTCTCCAAATTAAAACCCTATGTGGTAAAAAACAAATAAAAAACCACTACTCTCTCCATATTGAACACTTTTAATCCTAAGAGAGTATTTAAAGGCAATTTTCTTTATGTATCAACTGTGACCTCTCACCATTTAGATAGTGAAGTAAACATAGCTAGAGCTAATTTTAGCAAGCTTTCACTCACCGAAGGCTGGTGGTGCATGGATCGAGTATATGCAGGCACCATACTATACTTTTAGAAAAGTTTGTGCTGAACTTAAGAATATTTGCAAGTTTGCTCATTGGCAATAAATAACTCCTTTTCTTGCTTTAGGTTTACTTCCTTGTTTTCTCAAGGAGCCTGTTTTTCCTGTTTAGAGGTCTTGGGGAGTTTGATCCAGCAGCTCTGAGGGAGTTACAGCCAACCTGTGGTTGAGCAAAGAGATTTATTTAAAGGACCCTCTCCCCCAGGTTCTGGTTATTCACTGGATGCTGGGGTGTCAGGCTGGAAGGAATAACTCTACGTGTTATTCCTCTCCAGCCATCAGCCCCTCCATCCATACCCACTCATACTTGGTTTTTCTTTCTCTAATAGCCCTGAAGAAATCAAAAAATGTTGCCCAGTATTGTTCAAAACTTAGCTGCAAAATTTCTTTTACAAGTAAGAAGTTGGAGCCTCTCAAGAACATATTTCAGAGGGATAAACATCTTGATGTTAAAACTGAGGTTTGACAAGCTTTTGCAACCGAAGCTTGAAACATGTTACATAACACAAGTCAAAATTCTGTGAGGTGGGCAGAGCAAGCCTCATCGTGGTGTGATGTGCAAATTCCATGAATAAATGGAGGCTAGTCATTATTCATGCTTTCCCTACATTCCCTGATGCTACAGGGAGAAGATTCTGTGCATAAACAAGACATTGTTCATTAAAAACCACCTGAGCCAGGCATCACGGCTCATGCCTGTAATCTTACCACTTGGGAGATTGAAGCTGGAGGATCAGGGAATTCCAGGCCACGAGCATATATTTCCTCTACAAACATATGTACTATCTATCTATCTATCCCTCACATATATGCCTATGCGTGCCTATATATACACATAAATACACACATATATAATCCTATTTATGTGTGAAAAATACGAGCACTTGAGATGGATGAACCCAATCTGATTTTGAACCCCAATAATTAAAAAGAATTATCAGTGCTGAGAAGGTCTAAACCATTTTAAAGAAAGTTATCTTAATTTAAAATTTTCATGGATGAAAGGAGCTCCTAAAAATTGTCAACATTTTTGTTGGCATTTCAAAAAGGAAGTGTACAGAAGATTTACTTTGATACTCCGAATTCCATTAACATGTGCAGTTTTAGACTCTTGGCAGACTTTGAAGTTGTGCTCATTGGACTAGATGTTGAATATTCTAAAAACAAACAGGTCTCAGTATCTTAGCTCATCTTCAAGAGGGTTTCAGCCTCTGAACATTGTATGTTGTTAGGACCACATGGCCATTTCTGGGCGTTTTAGGTCTGTCTTTAAATAATATTAAAAATTATAGCTAAATATAAAGCAAGTTAGATCAGCAGTTCAAGGTTTAGATCCAACACACACAACTGGTGTGTTCTCAGACAGGGCAGAATTAACAGACTGTCCAGAGGTCAAATAAGTAGGTTGGCAGAACAATCATGAATTCCTCACTAATACCTCCAGAAGAATGTGACTTTCTTTTTGCTATCATGAAAGTGAACTATAAAACAGGTAAACAAAAATCAAGATTCCTGGGAGATTGCAGCGAGCTAGTTTTCCCAGAGCAAAGTGAAGACTGAATGGGAGGTGTATGTGTGGTGGTACCAGGATCACTATCTTTCTTTCTTTCTTTCTTTCTTTCTTTCTTTCTTTCTTTCTTTCTTTCTTTCTTTCTTTCTTTCTTTCTTTCTTTCTTTCTTTCTTTCTTTTTTCTTTCTTTCTTTCTTTCTTTCTTTCTTTCTTTCTTTCTTTCTTTCTTTCTTTCTTTCTTTCTTTCTTTCTTTCTTTCTTTCTTTCTTTCTTTCGTTCTTTCTTCTTTCTATCTTTCTTCTTTCTTTCTTTCTTTCTTCTTTCTTTCTTTCTATCTTTCTTCTTTCTTTCTTTTGTTTGTAGTTCCTCATTTGTCAAGAGCTATATTTGAAATATTGGACTTACATGTTGGAAAGAAGCTTGAATATGACATCGATACATCTATTCAACCCAAACCAATATTGATTAATCTTCTGACAAAAATAGTATTGGATTAGGAGTTTATGAGTTAGAGACCAGCTAGCCAAAGTTCTGCCTTCAAGGATGCATATTCTAGATACGGGAGGCAGATCCAGGCTTGACCTGGTAAAATAAGATTTCCTGGTACTACAGTGGCACAGCCAGAGCACAAAAGATGGGTACTAGTTGTTTTAGATGAGGAGGAGTTAGTAAAACTTCGTTAGAAAAGGTGATCTTTGGGCTAGGGTTGTACATCTGAAATAGAGCATTTGCCTAGCAGGTATGAAGCTGTGGATTCCATTTGCCAGTGCTTAAACAAAGAATAAACATGGTTTCAAAAGAAAATAATAGCTGGGATCCAGTGATTCTATGCTTGTAATCCTAGCTACTCAGGAGGCTGAGATCTGAGGATGGAGGTTTGAAGCCAGCCCAGGCAGGAAAGTCTGTAAGGCTTCTCTCCAATTAACCACCAAAAAGCCAGAAGTGGTGGCACTGTGGCTAAAATGGTAGAGCACCTGCCTTGAGAGAAAAAGTTAAGGAGGTGCTCCCTGGCCCTGAGTTCCAGCCCCTGTAAACACATACTGTCTGTCAACAACAAGAATGCACCAACTATAATCCTTAACAGTTGAAAAGAAGCATCTACCAGATGCATAAGGCAACATCTTTGAATATTTCTCTGTTTAGGAACAAAGGTACTGTTGAGGACCAAGTCTGATGTAACACTGTCCAGTTTGGTAGTCACTGACTCCATTTGGCAATTTAAGCTTAAATTTGTTAACTAAAATTTAATGAGATTAAAAAAAACTCTAGTACTTTAGTTGTGCAAGTCATATATCAAGGACTCAACAGCCATGCTGCCTTGTGGTGAAAGCATTGGACAGCGCAGACACATGGCTTGTCAGCACAGAAATCCCTACCACGAAGTACTACCAGTGTGCAAGTAGCCAGCACTGTTGGAGTACAACGGCCAAGGGGTGGGGGGTGGAAAGAGCCAAGGCGAGGGATAGACATTTTTTCCAAGCATGGAGACTTTACTTTTCATGTCATGGGTTCAGACCTTATGTACTAGACCTTCTTTTTGGGAATAGTACCAAGTGCTAAAAGAAATATGATTTTTCATGCTTTTATATTTTGGCATTCGGATTACTTGAAAGCAGGGTGAAGATTAATATTTTTTTCTGTGAAGGGCTATATAGTAAAATTTTTGGCTGTCAGGGACCATATGGTTTTTGCCAAAACAACACAACTTTACTATTGTGGCATGAGCCTAGCCATCAACAAAATATAAATGAATGTGCATGGCTGTGTTCCAATCATACTTCTATTGTAAAAAATCTGACAGTGGGCTTGGTTTGGCCTACAGGCCACAGTCTGTTGACCACTATGCTCAGCTGATAGGAACCATATGTGAGTTCAAGCCCAAAAGTTATATAATTAGAGGCATGCTTAGAAAGTGCATTCTAGTAGCACAGTGAGGATGGATTTAGGGAGTGTGAGGTGAAACACTTCTGTAGTTTAGTCCACTGGAATTCTGCTGTAGTCTGCAGGGCAGGGTGGGAGAATAGGCAGTGTTATATGTTTATAAAATGCGTGTCAGCGCATGGTGGCAATGGGGAAATATGAAATGACAGAAGACGATGGCTGTCCTCAGGAAATTATAGGATATAGGAGATTTGCAGACCGGGAATGTTACTATCACCTTGAGTCAAGTGACATTTGAGGTGTCATCAGCAGATTCCTGTCAGCTGAAGCTTCAAAGGAGACAAAGTCTACCCAGGGAGGTGGGCAGATGGGGAGGGAGGCAAAGATGTGACTTGAGCATGCCAAATAGAAGGGGCAGGTTGCAAAGACAATGTGAGTTGTTAGAGAAGCATGGACGAGCTGGGGGTAGGGGGGGGAGGCGGGGATGGGAAAGGAATTGTGGAAGTCGAGGGAAACTTTCAAATGCCATTAAGAAGAATAAATGACTCTGTTAGGTTTCATGACCGGTTTTAGAACTTGCCCAAGTAGGTTTTGCCAAACCCTTTTTGGGGGGGAATAGAATTAAGTATAAGTAATAGTATTAGTATTTGGGTTCTTATTTTATTTCTTTTGGTACTAGGATTACTTGAAAACAAAAAAATGAGTAATATCTTTTGAATTTTACCTTATACATTATATTCAAGCTCTATTTGGGGATGGAATGATGGGAGATTTAGTCTTGTCACCTCTGGCGTGATGGTACAAACAAGTGAGTTTTATGATGTGAGTATTGGAAAGTGGCTAGATAGCTTTAAATGAAGACAAAAATTGGGCCTTATTTTATAGTAACTGTTCTTGAAATGTTTTATTCTGAAGCTACCCTAATAAATAAAGTATGCAATAACTGGTTTAAGATAGAATCACACTGTTTGGTGCTGGTGGTTCATGCCTGTGAAACTAGTTACTTAGGATGCTAAGATCTCAGGATTGTGGCCCTAAGACAGCCGAGGCAGGAAAGCTCATGAAATTCATATAGTCAGTTAACTACCAAAAAAGCTGGAGGTAGAGTTGTGCATCAGTGGTAGAATGCTAGTCTTGAAAAAAATAGAAAAGCAAAAAGAAGCTCAGAGACAGCACTCAGGCTCTGAGATCAAGCCCTATCACAGGCACAAAAAAAGAAAAAGAAAAAGATAGAATTATGCTATTTTGTAAGTGTTCCATTTCACAACTTAATGGTCAAAGAATTAGTCATCACTTCTTGGAAGCATTTCACATGATTTATAACCACTTTTGAAGAGGTTTATAGCAGGAACATATTTTGCATGCTTTTGCATGAATGTATCTCACACAGATGTTGAGTGTTGGTGGGTTGTTTACAATTCTGTTTTAAAACTTGGAAAAATTGACAAAACCAAGTTAATGGTTTTCAAGAGGGTTTGAGAGAATAAGAATGATTTAACCTTGAAACAATTGCCTAATTTTGAGCATGATGGTGTGGGACACACAGTTTGTGGAAACTTCAGTTTAAACTTCTGTCAACCACATGAATGGAAAAGTAAAGTGGAATGACATGGACAACAATCATAACAATAATGCAAGAGGTGGGTGAATCAAATCAGTATTCAATGCACTTATGCAAAATAGAACTGGGGAACCGGAGGTGATGAGTGGGGTAGGAACAGCTAGTGGAAGAACTATGGAATGGTGACACTGATCAAGATGTGTTGTACCTACCCAAATGACCACAAACAAGGCCATACTAAAGCTACCAGCACAACTATGTTTACTGCAGCATTATGTACCATAGCTAAGATATGGAACCAACCCAGATGCCCCTCAGTAGATGAATGTATCAAAATAGTGTGATATATATATACATATCTATAAATATACATATATATTTATATATATAAATAAATTCTATGCTTCCATCAGAAAGAATGACACCACCCCATATGTTAGGAAATGGAAGGACTTGGAAAAAAAAACGTATTAAGTGAAAGTAAGCCAGACCCAAACAAATATAGGTCCCATGGTTTCCCTTATTTGTAATAATTAGTATACCTCTATGACAATATTAGCAGATGAGCAGAATAGCTCAATAGCTATGAACACATGACCATATAAGATGATGCTAAGCAAAATGAACTCCAAGACATGGACATAAGAGGTTTTTCTTTGTTGTTATTTCTCTTTTCTTTTGTGTGACCCCCCCCTCCCCGCCCCGCCTATGGTTTACCTCCTGTTGCCACTGTATTTGGTTTTGATACCCTGGGTATTGAATATATGTTTATCTGAATTAGGGAAGGAAAGCGGAACAAAAAAAATGGTGAGACAAAGGACAAAGGGTACCAATGCATCAGTGACACTCACAAGACACTATGTTGAAAATTATCTGTACAACTTGGGAGTGGGTATGGGAGGGAGGGAAACACAGAACACAATGAGGGAGGAGTAACAAGTTCAACAAGAAATGTACTCAATCTTACCTATGTAACTGTAACTCCTCTGTACATGTCCTTGACAATAAAGTTAAAATAAATAGATGTGTTGTGCTTATAAATGTTGACTTGAAACCCCTCTGTTCAACTACTTAAAGATAATAATTAAAAAAACAAACAAACAATAAAAACCCCTAACAATGGCTTTTTCATCCCAGAGACCCACAGAGTCACCAGAAATTACAGGAATAGACAACTGTAATGGGAAGCAGTTTGCCAGCAGTGGCTCTATTCTCTGGAGAGGCTGCTCTGTATCTGTTGAGCATCCCTATAACCAAATCCTGATCTGAAAAGTCCCTGTGAGAGTGTACATATCTGCTACCTGAGGGTGGAAACATTTCTAAAGGACAAGGTATAATCTGAATTCTATATACAGCAATATTTTCTAGAAATCAAGCTAGATACCCTGCACTGGTCTCATTTTTTTTGATACTGAGATAATTATGACTAGAATTTCAAGTAGAAAATTGTTCAAACACTTAAAAGGACAATGTACTTAGAAAAATTTGCATAGAAGAGGCCATCAACAAATATTGTAAGAAGGGGGGTAATAATAGAAGGGAAAAGGAAGTTAAACCTTATTAGATAATAGAACATATTAAATTGATTGAAAAGTTATGACAATAATGCAAAAATATAGTATAGGCGACTAAAAAGAACTTCATATATGAGCAATAACAAAATTGTGGCAAGGTAATAAGCAAGCAGAGACTATTTTAGATGAACAATTCTCCCCATTATTCTGAATAAATTCCAAATAGATTCTACAATTAAGAAGAACAGTCTACAGAGCAAATAATAAAGCTACTCAAGAGCTAAGATCTGGAAGATCCAGGTTTGAAGCAACATCAGGCAGAAAAGTCCGAGACCCCCCCTCCCCCAATCTCCAATTGCCAGCAAAATACTGGATCAGAGGTATTGTTCAAGTGGTAGAGTGCCAGTTGTGAACAAGAAAGCCAAACAAGAATATGAGGCCCCGTGTTCACGCCCTGGTACTAGGATGCACAAGCACCCCTCCCCCTCCCCAACACACACACAGAGTACAAGATCCCAAACAGAGTTTTATACCCATGAAATAAAATTGTTCTGGGTATGAGGAGACCCAGAACCTTCCCTGTTCTCTCGGAGAGGAATGCCTACGAGTCATCATGTGCATTGGAGAAATGGTAATGACAAAATCTAAGCAAAAAACGGAATGAGGAGCTAGGTGCCAGTTGCTCATGCCTGTAATCCTAGCTACTCAGGAGGTTGTGGTCTAAGGATCTCGGTTTGAAGCCAGTCCAGGCAGTGAAATCTATTGGATGTATTCCCCTCTCCCACATTTTATTATGAGAAATTTCAAGCACATGGAAAGGTTGAAATTGAAGTTGAAAGTGAATTTCAACATGTTCACACCCACACCCTACAATTATTTTCTACACTTACTTTATCACATCTATACATTTATCCATTCAACTCTTTTATTTTTTGAAGGAAGAGATGCATTTCAAAGTTGTCTATAGGCCTCAGTATCCCATTGATGGCAAGTTTTAATCAACCTAGAATTTCCTCTACACCCACACACTCAAGACTAGCCCAGTACCTCCTGTGAGGCTGATATACCCTTACATCTCATTTTCTGCAGCACCTGCTACTTTAAACATGCTTCAAATTAGCTGCCTATCTCAAAGAAGAAGTTCACCAAGCCCTATTCTGACGCTCTAGATTCAGAACTGTGTACTTCATTCACCTTCGATGATTAAAGTCAAAAAGGTAAGCTATTACTCTGGGGTCACCAACTCCAATGTTTTTAGGAACTAAGCAGAGAACACAAAGAGTGACTTGTGTAGGATGCTTGAATGAGATGATACCGGACGCTGACTCAGCCTTACTTCTGAGGAAGCAAGAGAGGGTGGGAAAGCTGAGAATTTACCAAGGAGGCAAAGTTCCCTCATTCAACCTGTAGTTCCAAAGAGACCTGAATTGTAATTGGCATCTCTTCTTTGCTCTCCACTGAATAATGAACACAGAACACTGTCAAATGAACCCTTTCTTTGTAGGTATTTGTATGTGCAGTATTTATGGCCACTCAATTAAAAATAGATCTAGTGCTGTCCAAATTTTTTTTCAAAATTATATAAATAATAATGAAAATAATAACATAAAATATTACAGATGCAAAGACCAAATAATTTTTCATAGTTATTCTAGTTTTATCAGTCTCTTAACCCAAAAAGGCATTATCCCACAATATATACATTAACCACTGTCTATAATAAAGCCAAAGAAAATAGAAGCCAGCTTCTCACTGATAACAGAATAGGCCTAGTATCAGTTCCTAAAAATACCCATTTGGGGATAGGCGTGACATAAATTAAATAGAAGGACTTCCCATAAAGGAAGTTAGAATAGTGAGAAAAATGGGCATGTAGGAGACTCAAGTGTGGAATATTTGTTTTTATCACCCCTAACTAGCCATGAAACATACATCTTTGTGCTACTTTTTGGAAACTCCCTTTCTTTCTCCTTGTTCTGCTTGGCAAATTCAACAATACCTGCTCAGATGGTTTAAACAAAACCATCTGCACTAGACATGCTTAGGAGCTTCCTCAGATGGACAATGATTAGAAATCAGAAGTCTCAATTTTCCCTTTTCTTTATCTGCTTGATAATCGACAGTTTGGAAACTTCCCCACATCACCCTCCCTCACCTCCATGGTGACTAATTGAAGCAGTATATGTGTTTCAGCATTGGCTCTGCTACTCTGAAATGCTGTCTCATTTGATTGTGGGCACCCGTGATAAAATTAGTTTCTTTGGGTTAAGTGTCCTCTTGTGATAAAGTAAACCCATTCTAGTTCTTTTCAAAGTTGTAAGGATAGCATTTCTAGTAGGGGTTTTTTGGACTGTGTCCATACTTTGACAAATCAAAATGTATTCATGTGTACTCAGACTCCCAAATGTCTTCTCAAACTGTTTTTACAAGATTTCTCTGAAATTTGTTCATATCAGTGTCTGTTATAGACCAAATTCATAGGGTGTTTATATCAACACCACTTCTTTTAATCTTTGCTAGAAATTTACATAAACATTAAATTCAGGATTAGCTTATCAGTTTTTGGAGCTCAAATCTGAACACAGAATAAGTGATTGTGAACTCTGATTTTATATAACCCCTGTGTTAAAAACCATATAGTAAAATTCTGAAAAAAATTATGAATAAGTTAATTTATATCAATGTTCTAAAAAGTATATAGCATTTGGTAGCGTGTGGAAAGTAGGATTTATGAAGCAAAATTCTCATATAAACATAAGCCTTATCCTTTTATAATAGCAAGAAAATAGAGTAAATGACCTATTATTGAGATTACATTGGGATAGTCATTCATTATCTTGCCTTTCTCCCTGTGTTATAAATTGCCTAGCATTGCTCTGTGTTGTAGCAATGGAGGAAGAGCAGGTGTTATTGATATCTAGTTGGTAGAGCCCCATAATGTTGATAAACTTTTCATAATACACAAAAATGCTGAGGTTTAGAGACTGAACTAGATAGAGTCCAGAGCCAGGAGCCAGGCTAGCTTAGTAGTGAATATGCTAAATACCCAGGACTGTTGTGAGTAGGAGATCAGCTGCCCAGCATAACAGACCCAGACTTTTGCAGGAGGCCTGAGGAACAAGCCATAGAGATATATCAGCACAGCACTAGTGAAGGAGTGAAGTCAATGGTAACACAACAAATGAACATGAGGTTGAAGGGAGTGGATTAACCATTTAACCCCTTCTGTGAGTCCTTGGGTGAGGAAACCTAAAGCTAGGAAGCTTTTTGCTTGCCCATTCCAGGCATTTTTGACACTCTAGTGGGCTGAGCAGTCTGAAAAATCCCACAGTGGCCGTGGCAGAAGCAGCCATGATAGCTGATACCCAGTTCAGCCAGAAATGGTTATGTTCCACCTAACTGCTCTTTCCACTATGCAGAAAATGCAAGGAAGCACAGATTTTGAGACAGTCAGAATTGTGCTTAAACTTCAGTCCCAGTATTTAGTAGCTGTGTATCTGGGAGCAGGTCACACCAGAGACTTATGTAGTCAGATACAAAATGGGAGACAGCAGTGATTGTCTACAGAGTTGTTAGGGGTCTTAATGGGAATAGTCTTTCTTAGGGACCAGTGCTGACTGCCAGGATCATTCTCCTCTTGTGTTATCTGGAAGTTTCTATGGCTCCTTAAGAAGCTATACATTTGAGGTTGGAAGGAAGGAGATCAACATTCCTTAAGTGTCTGATGTGTCCTTGCCCTGTCTTAGATGTTTTGTATCTCACTATGTACAACAATTATCATCAACATCAGCATCCTTGGCTAAAGACACAAACTCAGAGCTTAAGTGATGTCTGAAAGAATACAACTAACATAGAAAATCAATGTATAAGAAACCAGATTGTATTACGATGTATTTAAGGAGAATAAACAGGGTCTTTCAACAGTTGTAGAATGTCAAACCAATGTTGAAAAGAGAAAATAAAAGAAACTACTTCATTTTAAAGTGGGAAGGTGGCTCAGTGGTAGAGTGCTTGCCTTGCATGCATGAGGCCCTGGGTTCGATTCCTCAGCACCACATAAGCAGAAAAAGCTGGAAGTGATGCTGTGGCTCAAGTGGTAGAGCACTAGCTTTGAGCTGAAAAGCTGATGGACAGTGCACAGGCCCAGAATTTAAGCCCCACGACCCACCAAAAAAATAAATAAAAATAAATAAAGTATAACCTTGACCATCTTCAAAGATAGGCATACATCTACATGCCACTGATAATAAGCAAACTTCACATGTGTTGTAAGAAAGTAACTTGTTTAAGACCTAGAAATGGTTTGTTATGGGTCTTAGCATACTACCCAATATGTTTACTTATAGATTTATAGATATAATCTATCTACCACAAATGAGGAAAACCATGCACCTATTTCTCTGAGTCTAGATTATTTTACATAATATAGTTTTCCCAAGTCTTTCCATTTCCTTATGAATGATATAATATCATTCTTTGTAATAGATGAATAAATTTCCATTGTGTATATACACCACATTTTCTTAATCTATTTGTCCACTGAGGGGCATCTGGGCTGAACCATATCTTAGCAGTGGTGAGCAGTACTGCAATGAACATGGTTGTGCTGGTGGCTTTAATATAACCTTGTTTGTAATCAGACATTTTTATAATAGTTCTATTAATGGAAAATGATCAGGCAATACATATAAAAGAATACTGGTAACAATCTTGTATAGCAGAATATTCTTTATATTACTTTAAAAAGAATAAAAAATGATATGTCCAAATCTATTACCATAAAATCGTCAACACTATGGAAAATTTAGCATAAATTATAAAATTTATAAAAATATAATTATATTTAATTAAATATATAAAATATAATTTTAAGATGGTTTATCATGAAATGACATGCAAAGTTAGATTTCATTTTAAAAATTTTAATAAAAATCAGAAGAAATGGCTTATAATAACGTAGAAACTCAGGTTTATAAAATATATATTCTAAGCTGGGCAGCAATGGCTCATGCTTGTAATTGTAGCTATTCAGAAGACTAAGATCTGAGGATTGAAGTTCAAAAAAGCCTGTTTGGGCAGACAAATTTAAGTGACACTAGTTAGCCAGCAAAGCCAAAACCGAAGCCATGACTCAAGTGGTAGAATGCTAACTGTGAGCAAAAGAGCCAAATAGGACCAAGGAGGCACTGAGTTCATGCTCTAGTACTAACACACACACACACACACACACACACACACATACACACACACAATGTAATTCTAAAAGAATCTATTAACTTAATCATTTTTCATTAGGTAGTAGGACTATAGAAAGGTTCATTTATTCATTTCTGCATATCTATATTTCTAAGGAGATTTTTTTCTTAGTAATATGTGTTACTTTCACAACAAGAAAGCAGTAACTATTTAAGAAAAAGCATTACTTATCTATTAGACTAAATCTCACTACCCAGTTAAACTTTCTTTTATTGTGTGCTCTTGTTTCCCTTTCAAAAATCCATGTACTGTAGCTCTTTGTAAAGCACAATGCCATTGTTTTGAGGAGGATGTCAATTTGTTTTCTAAGAATCCTAGACCCAAAGATTCTGTGGAAGATACTACAGGGTATTATAAGTCACATCTCCACTGGTGGTAGCTTCCTCTGTGGGTGGACACAGGGACGATTGTGTGCCACCATTTTCTGCACCACTGTGTACTTCCCTTCCTAGACTCTGCAACTCTATCCCCATTTCTCTTCCTTTGCCATCTATTCCCCATGGCAAGATTATATCCTCTATACTTTCCCTAGCCTGGCTCAAAGATATTCCAGTCTACAAAGATGAACCCTTCTTCTTCCCTATTCCATCCTCTCACTCTTGTCTTCTTATTGAGCACCAGCAAAGGAAATAACCCTCTCTACAATATGAGAATGGACAACACATCTGTAATCTTTGGGGCTGGTGAGATGGAGTATGAGAATTGTATGGGATGGATATTGATTGTCTTCTGGACTCAAGGAGCATAAATACACATATATTCTGGGAGCCGATTTTATATAGCTAAATAGGGGGAATGTGAGCATGAAAATAAGTGATGTAGTTCAGTTACTTTTTAGGATAAAGTAGGCTTTATGGTGCATCTGGTAACCCTTTCAGTATTTTAATTGCGTTTTTTTTGTCTTTTTGTTTTTGATACTTACTGGAGATCAAACAAAGGATGTCACACTTGCTGGGCAAGAACTTTGCCACTGAGGTATATCCCAGCCCTCTACTCACTATTTTACTGTGTTTCAAATGACTTTCAACTGACTTTGGACATAGAACCTATCCTTAAGATTGAGACTATTCAGGCACTGTTCTCTTTTTATAATTAAAGCAATAAAATGCCTTTTTCAAGCAAAATAATGTTTCTTCTAAAAAAATCTCCTGTGTTATCTGAACGGCACTTAACCACCAGAGAAGGCCTCTTCTGGGATTCAAAATGATCGTCCTACAAACGTGACTATGTACTGGCCTGGCACCCAGCACTTTGAAGAGGCAGACAATTCAACTTTTCTTTCTGTCAGACACTGTTCTTCCTCTATTCTGACAACTAGACATAGAAAAGGGAACTCCTTTCAACGGGTATAATAATGATACAGCAGTTTTTTGTGCCGGGAGAAAAACAAGCAGACAAGTGAAAATTCCAAAGACTTGGAAGACTTGGCCAGGAAGTGCCCCATTTTCTCTTCCCCTCTTCTCTGCATAAGGAAGCGTAGCAAGTTCTCCAGGAGACCAAAGTGAGTTAGAAAAGCTATCACTTACCATTTTTGTTCTTGTTGTTGAGAAGAGCTGAGGTGCCTGGCACACAGTGACCCTGAAGATGCTGTCACTCGGGCAGTGAATGTGCAGCTTAGCTCTGAAGAGTGTACTTCCTTTACTGAGCTGTGTGGTCTGGCCAGCCTTCACACATTGATATGTTAGGATGCATTTGCATGCTATCTCAGTCTTCAGAGTATTTGTGTAACTGGGCAGGTTTATCTTGTTATTTCGTTTTAATAACACAAGTACACAACTAGCTGAAATGTTAAAGTCTGCAAGATTGACAACACATTTCAATAAAAGTGCCCAACTATTAAATTCTGTGTACACTTACTAACCTGCTTTATTTAAAAAAGCTATATTTGGGGATAGATGTGTGAGTTTGTGTGAGCATGTGTCTGTGTGTGTGTGTTTATGGGCATGTATAGGAAATTTTTTATCTATCTATCTAGGACCTATACTAAAATATTACTAATGTTCTATTTGGCCTTAGGTGGCATATACTTTTCTCAGATTCTCAAATTTTCTATTTTAACTTCATAGGACATAACTACAATCTTAAATAAGAATAAATGGACCATGATCATTTTAATCAACAAGTCTAAATATACTAAAACCTATATTATAATGTTTAGAAGGTATAAATATTCATAAGCTTATTGTGGAATGCCATTTATTTCATTCAGAAACTAGATTACATGTCAATCTGCATGTTAATTTGGAGATAGTTTTCACACTGCCAAACTTCACATTCCTCACTTAGGGGGAGTTGTCCTCTTTTCCAATAATTTATAGTACCTGTACACAATTCTGATACATTAGAATTAGCTCCTTTGTTTTGAATACATAGTCTGATAATAATTTCAAAGGCAAAGGTTATGTTTAGTGTTTCCCTGTAAAGAAAAAGAAGCTAGCCGGATTCCTTAGTTTGTGGTTAAAAGTTTCTAGATCATGTTCTTTTTAATTAAATTTTAATTTATTTATTGATTGATTATTTATTTTTGTAGGTGATGGGGCTTGAACTCAGGGCATGGGTGTTGTCTCTGAGCTTTTCTGCTCAAGGCCAGTGCTCTAGCACTTTGAGCCATAGCTCTACTTCTGGCTTTGTGGTGGTTAATTGGAAATAAGAGTCTCATGAACTTTCCTGCCTGGGCTGGCTTTGAACTGCAATTCTCAGTTCCCAGCCTCCTGAGTAGCTAGGATTACAGGTGTGAGCCACTGGTACCTGGCTTTCTAGATCAGGTTTTAAGTAATTTAATGTGTCTCCATGTATGGCTGCCACATATTTTCACTTTGCTGAGCTATTACTAATGACTACTGGGTTCAGAATCCTTTTTTGCAAAAGAAAAAAGGTTGGAAGTGGTGCTGTGGCTCAAGTGATAGAGCGCTCACCTTGAACTGAAGAGCTCAGGGACAGTGCCCAGGTCCAGAGTTCAAGCCCCACAACCAACCCCTCCCCCGCAAAAAAAAGAATAAAGATCTACAAATGATGTATTTATTCCTTAAGATGAAAACATTTTCAAATCAAGTTGGGATTAGAAACATAGGCAGTGCCATTGCTGGAACAAGATAGAAATCCCAGCTAGGGAACAAATTCTAGCGGTAAAAAGAGCCTGTGAGTTGCCCTGAACTTTTCAGGTATGTTTTAAATTAAATTAAATTTTATTTTATTGTAAGGGTGATGTCAGAGGGTTTGCCCCTCCCCCTGTAATTGTAAAGTTCATTTCCAACATCGTGAATGTCTTGTGACTATCGCTGTTGCATTGGTTCACCCTTTGTCCTTTGTCTCACCATTTTGTTGTTCCCCTTCCTTCCCCAAATCAGACAAATGTATATACAAGATATAGGGCACCAAAACCAAAAGCAGTGACAACAGGGGATAAACCAAAGGGGGAAAAATGAAAAAAAAGAAATAACTTCATACCATACATTAAAAAAGACAACAACCGAACAAACAAAACCCTCTTTAGGTATTATAAAGAGAGATGGTACTTGGGGGCAGAACCAGAATCTAGCTAGGTAGTCAGGAATCTGAAATCGTACCTTCTCTGGCTCATAACAGACAATGAATGCATAGGGAAGGAAGATCAAAGCAAATCAGAAGTATGGAAGCCACGCTTTTAGATATAACACATTTTCAGACAATGGCCTTCAAAGGGAGCCAGGAGTCATTCTTGCACTAGAAATCATCTGTTGGAGCAGAATATTACAATACAGTTCCCATTTAAGGTTGAAAGTGCAGTCCTTCATCCAGCTGCACATTAAAGCCACCTGAGAAGCTCTTAAACTATCTCAGCTCCTATCCTTTCCCCTAGATCATGGAATTAAGCTATGCCCCGTAGGTGATTTGAATGTGCCTGCTTGATTGACAACCTATGCCCTAAAATGAAAAGCAGGTGACATTAGCAAGATGGACAACAGATCACCAGGCTAACCTCGCAGAAAGAAAGTCATAACACCTGATTGTTAGCTACGTTACCAATATATTTTCATCATGTATTACAAAATTATATATTTGTAATGATCCTATGATTATTTTCTCTGTACCAAACATTGAGTCAAAGGTAACACATTAATAAGAATTTTACAAAGCACTTGTTAATATAATCAGCTAGATAAGTTTAGCTAGGAGTACTCTGAATTTCCATTCAGTCTTCGAATTCCATATGAACATATGTTCATTGCTAAACGGTTAAGATACTTTTTTTAGTTGTTACTGAAATAAATTCAGCTGTCTCTCAAACACACTTTGGCTAGAATAAGAAAGACAAGGCCTACAGTCCAACTCTAAAAGTTAACCAGTATAGGTTTTTGTATAGTTTTTTTTTTTTTTTTTAGTTTTTACCAATATACTTTTACATTTAATACTTGGAACATAATTGCTTTGTTTCAAAATAATGTCAACTAATCCATATGTGAGTGTATTTCCTGTGAGGTCAGTTGAGTACATAACTCCGAGAGCAGGAAGATGAAACAGGAAGTGGAACAGAGATGATGGGCACATGGCAATGTCATGTATGGAGATGAAGCCAGCGCTGTGTGCGTTCCTGTTAGTGAGAGGAGCATAGCTCAGAAAATGCAAAGTGGTTCCAATTCTTCAAATAGTGGGGCATACACTCTCCCTTCATATATTTGCATTCTAGAAAAGTCTTTTCGTTCAGGAGATGGTGAAATGAGTCTGTCTCTCAGGATACTCTCACCCAGGATACCGGCAGAGTAGAAGCTGTGAGGTCTAGACACATTGGTTGGTAACAGGAAACCAACATAATTTAAGTGAATTTATAAAGAAGTAACCACGAACGAAGCTGAAGCAGCACGAGTGATCAGGTCTTTTAAAAAATCCTGTCAGAAACCCTGCTGCATTGTTGGTGGGAGTGTAAACTTGTTCAGCCACTTTGGAAAGCAGTATGGAGGTTCCTCAAAAGACTCCACATAAAGCTCCCCTATGACCCAGCAATCCCACTTTTGGGCATTTACCTAAATGATCACAAACAAGGCCTTACTAAAGCTACCAGCACAACTATGTTTATTGCAGCATTATTTACCATAGCTAAGTGTGGAACCAACCCAGATGCCCCTCAGTAGACGAATGGATCAAGAAAAATGTGATATATATATATATATATATATATATATATATATATATATATGAATCTATGCCTTCATCAGAAAGAATGACATTGCCCCATTTGTTAGGAAATGGAAAGACTTGGAAAAAATTATGTTAAGTGAAGTAAGCCAGGCCCAAAGAAACATAGGTCCCATGGTTTCCCTTATTTGCAATAACTAGTACATGTGTAGGACAAGCAGAAAAGGCCAAAGGCCATGTACATATGACCAGATAAGGTGATGTTAAGTGAAATGAACCCCAAGATAGGGACACAAATATCTTTTTTCTTTCTTGTTATTGTTTCTAATGCATTTATAATATAACATGTGATTTTTTTTGTTTCTTTGTATGTTCCTCCCCCACAGTATAAGCCCTGTTTTCATGTTTTTGATGTCTGTGCCCTGCATCTTGTATATACACTTCTCTAATTCGGGGAGGGGAAGGGAAAAGCCGAAATGCTTAAATAGGGATACAGGTTGGCCCATTGTAACAATGAGATGTACAAAACACTATGTTGAAAACGAACTTTACAGCTTCGGTGTGTATGTGGGGTAGTTGTGGAGATGGGAGGGAAGGGATGGTAGGGGAAAACAAAGGAGGAGGCAACAGTGCTCAATGGAAATGTACTCATTACCTCGCTCATGTAACTGTAACCCTCTGTACAGCATTTTTACAATAAAAAAGTACCAAAAAACCCCATCAGTGTTTTATCTACTAAGCTTTCAAAAGGTACATGGTTGGAATCATTACCATAGAAGGCTAGAAACAGTTATTAATTCTTACACAATTTTATCTTTATAACCTGAGTGACTTAAGTCTGAGGGAAGAAGGAATGAGCACCTTCTGTATATTTCCAGCACTCGTACACATGGACGGAAAATAGGATTTAGGAGAATTGAGAGATTTTGGGATCATTCCTTTCCAGAAGTCTCTGCTTCTAGCTGGCTCCTCATTTTTCTGGATTTCTGTAAACTACCATAAAACAAAAGTCTTCTAATGCATCTGTCTTTTATGATTCTCTGATTGTATTTGTATCTCTGATTGGTTTTGTATTTCCTGCAGCAATGGTTAATGTTCATACTACCTTCCTTCACCTTAATATCATAGAGTAGCTTCAACAAAACAAAACTTCTTTGTGCATAGGTTCTTGTTAGAATGTGATTAAAGAAATATGTAGTTTACATAGTTATACTATATCACTCAGCCTGTCTTGAAGCCCATTACTTTTGAGACCTGCAAGAGAAACCTTGGGCATAACATTGCTAAATGTGTGAGATATCCTTGCTCTTTGATGATGAAATTAAAACAGAACTGTTGCTAAAGGACCCCTTCAGTTTTTCTGACTAGGGAACACTGTCAGATGAAGTCATCATTTTATAAATTTAGTTATTTTTTTTTATCAACATGCATTTGAACAGTGTCAACAAAAAAAATTCAGTCTACAAGTGGACTTGTAGAAATACAAGGAGATTCTAGTGCTTCTCTTGGTTGGTTTGAAATAACCACATGGAAGTAGCAGAAAGAAAGAGCATGGTTAAGCATGCAGTATGGAGATAATCAGGCACTTTCTTGGCTTGGCCTTTTCTGTTTCACTTTTTGTTCTAAAAACAAAGCTAATCTTCCTATTCTGTTACTTGCTATTGAGAAATCTTTTAGAGCATCAAAAATCTGGAAGACATAACTTACTAATTAACTTAAGTGAAAAATTAACTTACCTTTCCTTCCCCTCCTGTATTTCAAACAGGATGAGCAAATTGTATTTAAACTCAAAAAGGATGGGAACAATTTAAACCCAGACAAATGTTTACAAAACATTCAAAGAACTCCTGAACTAGGACAACGGAAAAACAATCGTTTAGCAATCCGACATCCACTCACCTTAGAAAGCAGAGACAAAGGTCACAGACGAGAAAAGAATTCCATGTCTGTGTTACTTTGCTTGTTTCCTTTTGCTGTTTTATTCATAATCTGTATTCTACTCACTCTTTGGTTCTTTGGGAATGCAAAGCTTTGTGAGTCTTTGGGTCTTATTTTCTCCTCAGCTATTTACTTTTTCAATTTTACGTATTTTTTCCCCTAAAAAACAGAAGCTAAATGCAACCCTTTTGTACTGTTAGGTCTCTAAGAAATAATTGGTAGTTAAATTATTAAGATTGATTATTACAATTTATTGATACTAATTTGTCCCTTAATGAATAGAAGAAAAAAAGACCCACACGAAAGGTGGATCTTTCTCTTTCATATTCTCCTTATCCCCTTATCCTTTTCTTTTTTCCATCCCTTTCTTTATTCCTGCTCAGTTTCCTTTCTTCCTATTTTCCTGGTAATGGGAAGTTTAGCACAGAGAGGCTGGACAATAACCAGAGGTGCCTTGAGATTTCACAGATTCAGAGAAGATAATGAAATTAAAGTCAATGTCTCCTTTGTCCTGTCTCAATGTCAATTAAGTGTAGGTGAAGATATGTTCATTTGTGTGACCTTTAATTAAAAAATTTAAAACATAATTTGTTAAATGATTTAGTGTCATTCCAAGTCTATTTTCTCTAGTCCATTACAAGTTGATTGACTTTGTCAAGCTATCTCATGACTTTAAAAAATCACTAATTGATGAAAGGTGCCAGAACGATTAGATATCCACATACAAAAGAATGACGTAGAATCTTTTGCTGCGCCTATAAAAAAAAATCAAAATAGCTCAAAGATCTAAAAATAAGACAATAAAGCCATAAAGCCCTTAGAAGAAAACCTTGGGTCTAATGATTTATCTTAGGCAATACATAGAAAATAGTTAAATTAGACTGCATCATATTAAAATATGTTTATGCATCAAGTGACACTATTAAAATAGGAGAAGATATATATATATATATATATATATATATATATATAACATGATCTATATGATAAGGGATTAATATCCAGAATATAGAAGAACTTCTATAACTGAACATCAACATAACAAATTATCTAGTTTAAAACAAGGAAGAGACTTGAATATGTATATTTTCCCAAAGAAGTATATAAATTGACAATAACTAAATGAAAAGTTCCTCAATATCCCTGATAATTTGGGAAATTCAAATTAATACCATATTAAGATACCACTCCACAACCATTAATTAAAAAAAACTTAAAACAGAAAATTGCAACTACTGACTAGGATTTGAAGAAATTGGAACCCTGGGATATTGCTAACAAGAACATACAATGGTACAATTACTGCTGCAAAAAGTATGGCACGCCTCAACAAACTGAACGTAGGTTAACAAATTAGCCAACAACTTCACTTCTGGATATATCAAATGGAAACAAAAGCAGGTAGTCAAAGAGATAATACACACCCAATGTCATAGCAGCATTATTCAGAAAGGAAAAGGCGACCCAAGTGTCTATCACAGATGAGTGGAAAAACAAAACTGTGACCGATCACTATTTGGCCTCAAAAAGTAACTACAATCTGACATATGGCCTAGCATAGATGATCTTTGATACATTATGCTCAATGGAATAGGTCAAATCATGCAAATATTCTGTGCTGTCACTTACGTGAGACACCTCCAATAGATAAATTCACAGAATTTATCTATACACATTCGAGTAGTGGTACATAGTGGTACCTGGGATTGGAAGGGTGGACAACGAGGAGTTTCTCCTTCATAGATGTAGAGTTTCAGTTTGAGAGGTTGCACGACAATGAAAAGGTCCTGAATGCCAGTGAGCTACACACTGAAGAAATGCTTGAAATAGTACTGTATTTATATTTCCAATACTAGACATAAAATGTGTTTATACTCCTGGTGTTGGGCATACAATTTTTTTTGAGATAGAGTCTCATTATACATATGCCAGGCTGTCCTCAAAGTTGTGATCTTCCTTCTGCAGCCTCCTGAAGTCTGCAATTACAGACGTGTACCACCACCCTCCATCAAAGTCTTACATTTTATGTTAAACTGCCACAATATGCCATGGCTTTGTTTCCTCCCCAAATTCATACACTGAGATCTCATCCCAAATATGGTGGTATTAAGAGGTAGAGCCTTTGGTATGTGAGTAGGGCATGAGAATGGAGCCCTTGTGAATGGAAATAGTGTCTTTAGAACAGGGGCACAAAGGAACTTCTTTACCCCTGCTACCCTGCGAGGACACAGTAGGAACATGCTATCTGTGAACCAAAGAGCCCTTAGCAGCATTAGGACTGCTAGCATCTTGATCTTGGACTCAGTAGTACAATCTCTAGAACAGCAAGAAGCAATTTTTATTGTTTATAAGACCCCCAATTCAGCGTAATTTGTTACAGCAGTAAGAATACATTAAGACACTTCTTCAGACAGGCAAACAAGCAAAAAAACAAATCACCGAACCCACCAATACTTTAGAGGAAAGTGCTAAAATACTCTGCTATATATCACTCTTGACAACTTTCAGGCTGAACTGCCTTGGCTATCAGATGTTAACAGGTGTTAGAATTAGTATTTTGACCCACAGCCATGCATAATGGCAATAATAACTTGCCGTATATTTCTTTTCTCTTAGAGGCACAAAGTTGACATCAACGATCTCAGTCAACCAACACACCAATTCTATGAGAAACACTGTTAACCCCCTGTACGGTTAGGGCTTATAGATTTAGTAACTTGTCTTTGCTAAATAGCCATACAACTCCTATCTCATGTTCCATTCTGCTACACTTAGCAGGGTGACAGTTAATGAAAATAAGGCTGGGGTGTAGGGAAGCCCAGAGATATTTGCTCTGTAAAATCATGTGCATATATGAAAATATTTTAATTTATGAAAAACTAGACTGAGATAATTTGCCTGTTTTTCATATGTAATTGCTGGGGACTAGCTAAGAAGATGCTTTTGTTCAGTACCATTGTAGTCAAAGGCCTTTGTCTGCCACCTGGAACATTGGTTAGTCAGCAGGCATATGTCCACCATCCATAATAACATGAATGAACAACCTGAATCTTGAGTAAAAAGGAGAGAAGAGATAAAAGGAGGACAAGTAAGGCTCTGACATTTCCTTAACCCTTTAAGCCTTAGGAAATAGGAATACTTTTTTAGCTTCTCTAGGTCATTTAATAATGACCCCTAGTGGTAATGATTCAGTGTAATGGTTCAGATGGTGTGGTATGAGTTTCCGGGGTCCCATCTGCCTAGATTAGACAACATCTTTCTCCAGACAACAACCCAGATGGGGCATGGGAGGCCTTGTATCCAGGAAAACTATATCCTTTTCAATTTCTTGTGATCCTCCCTTCGACTTAGGGACTTTTCTGCATTATAATACACCACAGAGGTATCATTTCTAGCATGTCAATGGCGCACCCTGCTGGAAAAATGCTTTACCAGATACATCACCTTTGCTAAGGAGTGGGAGGATTTTACAAGCAATGAGCTCGGAGTGGGTGTGTAGGTGTACAGCTTAGCATTAGAATGCTTTCCTAGCAAGTAGGAGGTTCTGGGTTCAATCCTCAGCCTATACACCCCCTCCAAATAAGTAAAATGCCTGGAATATGCCCATCATGACCAGTGGAAAGCAGTCTAATAAGCCACTAAGCTGCTCCTAGAGGGTTGCTCCAAATTCTGCCTTTCCTGCTTTGACCTGTCTCATTCATAGGAGTAAAAGCAATCCCCAGTAGTTACCTTATTAACTCTCCTTTGATCCTGCGGCTACTATATAAAAATTCTCTTAATAGTGGATTAATACCAGAGTTCACATTTATATGCATTTACAAAATCTGGTTTCTAATTCATTCAGTATTTTGGTGGTACAGGATAAGACTTCGGTTCAGCTCTCTGGGCAAATTTAATAACCAGAAAGTCTTGACATTTCCATTTTTTTAAAAAGACCTTTTTCATATCACATAACACATATGTATTAAAACGATCTCATGTCTGATCATCTTTCTGTTTTTTAAAAACTTGAAAATTATTTTTTTAGATTTTGCTCTTGAAATTTGTTGCCTGAGTATTTTATATACTGTGATAACTCAGTCACCATATGCATTCTTGAGAATTTCTGTGAACTAAAAAAAAAACTAACAAGATTTATAGATGCATAAAATACATTGTAAGAATAACAGTGAATGATGACATGGTACATGTTGTTGGCATTTATTGTATGCATATGCATATATATATATATATTTGGTTTAGTATATTCCTTTTTGTTTTATGAGTCTTTTTCATTATTCATTCATTCTTTCTTTTCCTCTCTCTCTATCCCTACCCTTTTTTATCTCTTCCATCTTCTCTTTTATTTCTTTTATTTATACCTTTAGTATCTCTCTGTATGATTTTCTTTCTTTATTCCCCCTCCTTTTTTTAGAGTTCTCAGACTTTTTCAAAATTCCTCAAGTCCTGAAGATTGTGACATCTAATGAATAAGACAGTACAGCCAGTTTTAATCAGCTCCTTGTTTGAATAGCCTTACCTTATACAATTCATGTGGCTAGGTATTAAATTTGAAGGTACAAAATTGCCGGGTGGGTTTTATTTGTAAAATAGAGGCAATTGATTTAGACTAACAATGCTTGGCTCCAAAACAGCACACTTTTTTTCAAGACATGTAGAGTTAAGTGGGACAGCTGAACCTAATGAGGGCAGAGTGCTGTGCATGGCCAGAACCTGCCAAATGCATGCATCTACATGTAAATGAACAACCAAATGAAACAACTATGTAAATAAGAGCTAAATTGCATGGCATAGGCTTGGGAATTGAACTGGCAGAATATATTAATCATACAAAGCAGTCTGGCAATTACTTTAAAGTCTTTTAAACCAACGTTCTGTTTTTAATTTAATTTTGTTTTATTAGCAAGAGATTGGCATTGCCTGTGGGAAAAAGCAGTCCTGGCATATTTTACTGCTGATTTTCATGAGAGAATAAAAAATGGGAACATTATAGGAGTTTAAGAGGAGAAAAACAGGCATTGTAGACCTATGAGAGAGAAGATCGCAGAGGTTGGTAGAATTTTCATCAAGTGTGTCACTTTTCTCTTCCCAGCAAAGATGATGTCCAACGGTAGAAATTTAACATGGAAATTTCTGTTATTATTTTCCTTCTCTGGGTCCAGGGAAGCCACGGCTCCATTTTTTTTTTAAACTAGGAAGGACTGGTGAATCTGAAAAAGACAAAATATTATTATCAAATGTTAATGATTAGGACTACTTCAACTTTGGGTCATCCTCTCCTCCAGGTATTCATTCCTTCATCCTGTGTACCATACATTATCGTACTGTAAAAGTGCTGGGATTAGAATGATGAGGGTAAAGATGTAATCATAGGTGTATTTCCAGGCTGGAAGTGGATACTTATCATGTGTAGGGTAAATGTAAGGAGTGTTGGTATAGCAAAGTTAATGTGTTCATAAAGCATCACGGAGAGCTGGTTCCTGGGGAAATCAGAAAAAAGCTATTTGGCTTGATTCAGGAGAGAAGTTGTTTTGGTTTTGCTTTGATTATATACCCTGGCTACAGATAATAATAACTAGTGGATGAAGAAGAAAGAAGAAAAAGAAAGCAAGGTGAAGAAGCCATACAAGTTCTAGTTTAATTGACTCAAGATGGACATTTGTTTTACTTAATGTTTGCTTTGTTGTTTGTTTTGAGACAGGATCTCATCATATAGCCCAGATTGGCCTCAAAACTTATGACTGTCCTATATCAGCCTTTTAGACTCTTAAATCATAGGCATGTATTATCATGCCCAGATCCTAACAGCCAGTTTAATGATCACTGATCTAAAAGAGAAAGAGTGAGGCTGGAGTAGTCAAGAGAAGACAAATTGAGAATCATTCGAGGCTAAATAAATAATATGGAGATAGAAAGAAATTATGTTAGGGGTTTTTGTTTCATGATTGTTAAAGACAAGCCTCTATTGTGTTTCCTAGAGAAACATGGATGCCTGGAAGAGCTTCCTTGTGGGGAATAAAAAAGGTGCAGCAAGAAAGATTTCATTGCGGTCTAATCTCTCAGCAAGGAACTGATAGGCCATCCTGAGTTAGGTATAAGAATTCCAGTAGAAGACACTAGAAAAGTAGTAAAGTATATTGGAGGAGGGAAGATTTTCTTACTTAGGAAAACAAAACGTAGAATTTGAGCCAGGAAATTTGCATTAAAAACTGATGAAAAGAATCTGACATCTCAAGAAGCAAATTAACCCTAGAAATATCTTCACTACCTAGGGAAGATAGATTCCCATAAGAAATAATTTCCACTAACCACTAACCTAGTAATAAAAAACTACTAAGTACTAAAGAAAAAAATACCTTGATAGCAAGTTGATAGACTTAGCAGAGAATTGCATGACAGAAACAATAAGTACTGGGAGAATCTTTAATGAGATTTCCCCATGAGTATATTTAACACGTTTGAAGATAGGGTGAATATGATTGAAGTACATTAAATGAATATACGGAATTGACAGGGTAACAAATACCCTGTGTACAATTTAATATAACCAATTAACTAAACAAAAGAGTCAGCGCTGGGAAGGTGGCTCAGTGGTAGAGCGCTTGCCTTGCATGCATGAGGCCCTGGGTTCGATTCCTCAGCACCACATAAGCAAAAAGAAAAAA
>NW_012267257.1:9664414-9695276 GCF_000151885.1 Dipodomys ordii | reverse complement strand
TTCCTCAGCACCACATAAGCAAAAAGAAAAAAGCCAGAAGTGGCGCTGTGGCTCAAGTGGTAGAGCGCTAGCCTTGAGCTGAAGAGCTGAGAGACTGTGCCCAGGCCCAGAGTTCAGGCCCCATGACCGGACCACCCCCCAAAAAAGAGTAAGAAGCTTTAAACAGGCAAAGTTATTTGTGACACTTTTAAGAGAGAATGGACTCATGTCCAGACACATCAACGACATCTACAGTTAGCACAGGTATCCACTGGTGGAGTTTTCATAGATGAATACAAAGAATTCTAATTTCAAGCATGTTGTATTCATTTGGGAGAAACTTTCTTCCCAACATTGCTACATTGACATGAGCATCATAAGTGTGTGGTGGAGCAATTTTGATTTTGTGACAAAAGGAATTTATCTTTTTTCATCCTTCAAGGGAAAGTCAAGGCCAGATAAGCTGAGATACAGGAATAGAGAGTTACAGAGGAAAGAGAATTTAAAGGGAAAAGAAAACATAAATGATATTCAAAGATATAAAGATGAAGGACAGCCGGTAGCAGCAGTTTCAGAGCAGGCTCAAATTCTGGAAGCAAAAATCCCACAACTAGACAAAAGAGAACTAAAATGCATTTCTTGCAGTTTTCTAGGGAAGTCACATCTTTTTCTAATAAACTTTGGCTTTCTACTAAGAAAACAATTTTTTTGTTCCCTATGCTCCCTAAGTTTTTTATTTTTCTACCATTTGTAGATATGTTTTCAGTGGTTTTAATCTATCATAAAACTTGCTAAAGCACAAATAAATGGACATAGCTTGATATTAAGCCCGTTTAGATTTCTTTCAGACATGCAAAATAATTATACTGTATGCAACAGTATATGCAACGCTGATAAAATCAACATTATTTTTCATCTTCATAAACTGGAAGAGGAGGAAGAGGTAATTCCCAACCATATATAAAAAATGGCCTGTGGGACTCTAAGTTTCATTTCTTTTCACATCATTTCACTGATGTGAAAAAGGCCAGGCTTTTCATCCTGGAAAATTTATACTGATAGTATAGGAAGAATATCTTCTTATACTGAGGCATAAGCAGTTGCTTCTAAGAGTGGGAGTCCATCTAACAGGATGGTGCCAATTGAGTTGATAAAGTTTTTGAATAGTTTTTACTACAACTAAAAGTATGCTTTATTTGTGTGAGATTGAAAATGTCATCTCTGGACTATTATCATGACCTCCCTGGAGAACAGTCTTTGTTGCATCTGAACAAGGACCATTAGATTTGCTTTGTAGAGATGAGAAAATAAGCCACTTTTGAAGTCCATCCAGATGTAAATGTCTACCTGAATCAACATTCTTCCCTTATGTTAAGTCTTCCACCATAGATTTAACTTACTGTGTTCAAGATAATGCATTTAAAGGTTGGAAATGTAGCTCAGAGCACTTGCCCTAGACTTTCAAGGCCCTGGTTCAATCTCCAGCTCTGCCAAACAAGGTCATGAATTTAAATAAAATTTAATAAGATAAAGAAAACTTCTGAGTTGATTTTTATATAGAAATCTACTAATGTGGTCATTTGTTTTCTCCCTCTGTGTCCTACTTTGGGAATATATTTGAAGTCTTACAGATACAAATGGTTGTGTTTCTATAGTCTAAAAAAAGAATATTCAGTTTTCGTCTTTTGAGCTCTTCCCTCATATAAATGAGTGTTTTTGGTGGCTTGACTTACTTTGTAAATAGATTGAGTAAATAAAGTTTTATTGGTACTGTCAATAGTAGCATTTATGAAACTCAGGCTAATCACACTGAAGTAGCGGGCAAAAATAAAGTTAACCAAAAGGAAGAAAATTATAAAGCAGATGTGGAAAACTGAAAACTACAAAAGGAAGTAGAAGAAAAAACATTTTGTAATAATATCAGGGGTCAAAGATGAAATAAGGAAAAATATTTACCCTTTTTGGTTAGTGTGGAGAGATGCAGGTAAGTAACAATGGCATTTATCTCTTTACAATGATAACATGTTTTTATCCCTTAGAAATAAGCACAAAAGTGAATTCCAAGGGATTTATAAGTTTAAAACTACTACAGTTAAGATGGAAAAGTGGTATAGCTGTTGTCCCATCTACTCAGGAGTCTGAGACAGGAGAATTGCTTAAGCCCAAGAGTTTCAGACCAACCTGAAAAACATAGCTTAATCCTTAAATAATGAGCAAGAGGGGCTGGGAAGGTGGCTCAGTGGTAGAGCGCTTGCCTTGCATGCATGAAGCCCTGGGTTCGATTCCTCAGCACCACATAAGCAAAAAGAAAAAAACCGGAAGTGGCGCTGTAGCTCAAGTGGTAGAGCGCTAGCCTTGAGCTGAAGAGCTGAGGGACAGTGCCCAGGCGCAGAGTTCAAGCCCCACTACCGACAAAAAAAAAAAAAAAGAAATGTACTCATTATCTTGCCCATGTATTATAACCCCTCTGTACAGTATTTTCACAATTAAAAAAAAAAAGAAGAAGATCTTGCCGGGTTCTGGTGGCTCACACTGTAATACTAGCTACTGAGGAGGCTGAGATCTGAGGATCACGGTCAAAGCCAGCCTGGGCAGGAAGGGCCATGAGGTTCTTATCTCCAATAAACCACCAGAAAGCCAGAATTGGCACTCTGACTCAAGTGGTAGAGCACTCGCCTTGAGTTGAAGTGCTGAGGGACAGCACCCACGCCCCGAGTTCAAGCCCACGACCCACAAAAAAAAAGAGAGAGATCTCAAATAACCTAATATTACACCTAAAGAAACTAAAAAGGGAAAAATTAACTGAGCCTAAAGCTATTGGAAGAAAGAAAATCATAAAGATAAGAAATAAATGAAATAGAAAAGATAAAGAACACTAAGAGCTGATTTTGTAAAAAAAAAATAAATAAAATCGTCAAATCTTTAACCAGATCCATATACAAAAAAAAAAAGAAAGAATAAAAGACTCAAATAAGTAAAACTGAAAAATGGGACATTGCTACTGTAACTGTTAGGTAAATCTGTTAGGTAAATAAAGAGTAACGTGATTGAATTAGCAGTGGAATGTTTTCCACAAAAGAAAATCCTCTAAGAACCTGAAGCCTTACTAAGTTCCGCAAAACACTTGAACAACCAATACCTATCTTCTTAAAACTTTTTCCAAAGAAAAGTAGAAACTGAAACATTTCCAAATTCATTCTATAAAATCAGCATCACTCTCATATCAAGCAGAGGGGAACATCAACAGAAAAGAAAATTATAGGCTGAGATCCATGATGAAAATGTATGTATATGCTCAGTAAATTACAAACAGACTCAATTCAATGATGCATTACAATGATCATTATCACTATCCAGACAGATTTACTCCTAAGAAGCAAGGTTAGCTCAAATTTGCAAGTCAGTAATTTTTTACACTGATGAAGTAAAAATTAAAAATGTATAATTATTCAAATATATGCATAGGTAACATTTAACAAGCATCAATATCTTTTTATGATTAAAAAATAAAAACTTCCAACAACTTAGGTACAGAAGAAAAGTAGTCTAACAGAATAAAGTCACAGACAATAAGACCCAGCAAACCTCACATACAAGGGTTAAAAAGAATCTTCTCCTGTGAGATCATTATCAATATAAGAATGCCTGCTTTTGTCACTTCTTATTAACACAGTAATAGAATTACCAATGTCCCCTTTCTAAAAATCTAAAACATTATGAAGTGCTGAAACGTATTTCCAGGGTTGTGGGTAGATGGAATGGTGCTTACTCAAGCCAATCCTGGGAGTTTCCTCAGCCCTCACTCTGTGAATCACACAATTATCACTTTTTTTTTCCAGTCAATGATCACTTCTATAGAGCAGCTAAGAATCTGGTCACAGTGCTGAAGATAGGGGCATTGTAAGATTCAGATTTAAGAACTCAAGATAAGGTAACAACAGCACAACAATAAACTTTGTCTTGTCAATGATGGCCAGGGTTATTATGTATGGTGTTTTCTATTCAAGAAAATATTTTTAGGTAAACTATTATCTCATAAAAGGTTTTTGCTTAAAGGAGGTAAGCATATTGTAGAAACATTTACCACTCAAAAGTTTCTTTTGGATTTGTGGGGAACTGATTTTATTCTGGACATAGATACACAAAAATATAACACTGTGGTCACTTGTGAAAAGTATTTTAAATCAAATGGTCTAGGTTTGAAAGTTTTTAACATCCACAGCAGAGCAAAGGAGCTTCAGTTTGATGTCAACAACAACATCGTAATAACCAGATAAGCTAGGAACTAACAAGACCATTTCAAGAAACAGAATATTATAACTTGGTTCAGAGTAAGGTAATTACTCTTCTTTATTATCTCTTACTTGGATAAAAGAAGACATTTCTGAAGGGAGTAAGTATTAACCCTTTGAATGAGAAGTCCAGTCTAGGGATGCTTGAAGTGAGTGAAAATAGACACATTGTTTCCTCTACCTCTACTGAAGGAAAATCAATGGGAGAATAGGTTTCCCTGGGGACCGGTATCAAAAAAGAAAAGTTAAATGTGAAATCATTGAAAACATAATGTTCAGGTGAATCTTTGACAGGTCAGCTTTAGTCATATCTTTATTCCTAGGTAAATCTTACTGGGGGTATGAAGGCCTGTGTGTTTGTAAAGAGATCAGCAATCTCACTTTTGGGCATTTACCCAAACAATCACAAACAAGGCCATACTAAAGCCACCAGATAACTATGTTTATTGCAACATTATTTACCATAGCTAAAATATGGAACCAACCCAGATGCTCCTTAGTATATGAATGGATCAAGAAAATGTGGCATATATACACAATGGAACTCTAAGCCTCCATCAGAAAGAATGACATTGCCCCATTTGTTAGGAAATGGAAAGACTTGGGAAAAAATCATATTAAGTGAAGTAAGCCAGGCCCAAAGAAACATAGGTCCCATGGTTTCCCTTATTTGCAACAACTAGTATATGTTTGGGACATGCAGAAAAGGTCAAAAGCTATGTACATATGACCATATAAGATGATGCTAAGCGAAATGAACCTCAAGATAGTGACACAGAGGTTTTATCTTTATTGCTGTTGTTTTAAATGTATTTATAATGTACTATGTGATTTTTTTAGTTCCTTTTGTATGTTCTTCCCCCATGGTATAACCCCTGTTTTCACTATAAAAAATAGAGAGATCCAATCTGTCTATACTTCCTCTTCTTTAAGTGCGTTTTATGTTCATATTAAATTCGTATTGTGCATGTCCCATTGTATCTACCGTTAACCTTAGCTAAAAGCAGAAATAATGCCTTGCTTACTTCGTATGCCAGAAATGCCAAGTTCCAAGGTCTTCGATAGTATGTTAAAGTGTTTCCATCTCGAACCCGGTCACAGAGCCCATTGTAGTACTCATTGTCAAAAGGTGTGCCTAGGGGATCCATTCCCAAAATGTTGATCCTGAGAATGAATAGAAGAGGGTCAGCCATGGAAGTGCCATAGCTAAGGCAAGGTAGCCTACTGTGGCCAGAGATAGTCTCATGTCACCATCACCCAGAATGTTCTGGGAATTATCAGGAACTGGAACATGTTTGTTGAGCTCATTGTAGCTGGCAGAAATTGTACCTTAGGAGGGCCATACAAATGTTTCAGCAAAGAGGGCATGGGTGAGAACATAAAGAAAGAAATGCAGTAAGTAGTGTATGTGGGGTGCCTTAGTTCTAGAGTCTTAACTCCACTGCTATAGCTCTTACTACCCTCTCTTAGTGGACTAACAGCCAATGCTGTAACACAAACAATTTCAATTACTGGAAAATAGAGCATCTCAGGGGGACAGTGTAACATATGCATGTAATTTTTCATCTATGAATCAACATTGGGACTCTTTTTCTCTCCCCTCCTTCTCTTTAAACTTAAACCTTTTCTTCCAGCTGTCTCATAGCTTCTCAAAAACCTCATTCCCCTCAGGCTTATGTGATTCCTATTATGCTTCTCAAAAGAACACAAAAATTTCAGCATCTTAGTAAGGAATTCACAAAAATTCTACTTTCTTTTTACTCCAGTAAAATCCTTCCATTTGGCAAGCTTTAATTCATAAGCAGGAATCTTATTCAACTTTTCTGAAGAAGTTAAGTTTGATTTATAGTTTCAAAACAGTACAAGCACAGGAAGTAGTTCTTCATGAAGGATGCCTTTCTTAATTTGAAGGACATAGTCATTGCTGTCTGGGTTATCTGTGGAATAAGTGGTTTTGAAACAAGCAGACCAAGATGGATCTTCTACCTATCACTTATCTTGACACAAAAGCATTAGTTTAATAGGAAATAAACTAATTACCTTACTCATGTAACTGTAACTCCTCTGTAGAGTATTTTTACAATAAAAATATTTTTAAAAACATTAGTTTATCAATTGCTTTAAACCAGGTTTTTAACTCTCATGAGATAGATTATAAGTATAGATATTGATTTCTAGAGAAATTTATTGGAGTGTAGATGGTTTATCAATACCCATTTATAATGTAAGAAAAATAATCAAAATCTTATTGTCAAGAATTAGCTTTAAAACTATGTTAATATAAATAGTATAATTTAATACATTGTGAATCCACAAAGAAGCTAAACATTATGGTTCAACTTTAAAGGAAAAGAAGTGATATGTGAATATCTTTTTCAAGGCTGAAGTGCAGATGAAATTAACTATCTAACATTGCCCACCAAAAATAACCTTTCTGAAGAGACTTTAAGCCTGAAGATCTAGTATCGGGCTAAAAATATTAACTATTAAATTGAAATTAGCAGATTAGTTTCTGCGTTCAGGGATGAATGTTAATAATCTAGGATGATCCAGAGTTCAGTGTCAATGTTATTACTTCTTTCCATTTTTACAGGTATGAATGATGATAAACTTTATTTAAAGGAATAAGTAGGCACAAATAGAGGAATTTTATCATAAAATACTACCAAATTTTTAATATTTTTCTGAGTTATTTAGCAAAAAAGATTGTACACAAGGAGAATGATGAAAGGGATGACATTTGCCAAGATGCCCTGTACTTGTGTTGACTGATAATGCCCTTGTACTACAATTTAAAGAATAAAAACAATGTGAAAAAAGATTGGATGCTGTTCTTTTATTTTCATGGTCTATTAACCCACAATTGATTAACATGCGTTTATTTGTTTGTTTGTTTACTGATTGGTTTATTTATTATTATCTAGTGTCATGAAAGCACTCGAACAATGAGCTATGTCCTCCTTCCCCTTGATTAGGTCATCTTTCAATATTTAGGATTAAAAAACATTAGAGACTGTTTAATTTCCAGAGCATCAGAGTATCCAGATTTGGAGATGGGTCTTGGCTTTTCAGTCCTGTAGTAAAATCAGAGGTGACTTTCCTTATAGAGGGCAATGTACAAAATAGAAGAAAGAATGGGCACAGCAACTTGAATGCAGTTGAGGTCTTTCAATTTTATGAAAAGAAAAGTACATGCAGAGGTTGAAAATGTGTAGTTAGTTAAAAGTTATTAGTTGAGAAACAGTTGCTTTAAATTTACCGTATTTCCCCTTGTAGAAGTTCTCTATACCTCAAAGCGAGCATACCTTCGATCTAAGGTTATTACTGTATAGAACTGCAAATTGATGGTTTAGCTGGATTCATCTGGAAGGTTAACAATGAAGCTAATCCACAGCCTACAGTACAACTAAGGAAGAGATGTTTCAAAGACTTTTGACTCAATTCCACTCCTACAGAGACATCCAGGCTAGCCTTGAGTGAGCCAAGTTTTTTTCTGCCTAGAAATAGGAAAATTTCTCATGGACAGAAAGTAATCATCTGGGAAGTTTTTTTTTTAAGTGTGCTCTTTGGCATGACCTAGACGTACTTGCTTCCCCACCTGCATCTAGAACCATAAGTAGCTCCAGTTTGCCAAGTAAACTGGCAAGAGAGCTCCCTTCACACACGTGGTGTTATGCTTAGATCACACAAAAAGTAATCCCTTGCATATTGTACATCATTTACAGCTGGTTTGTATTTATGGGGTTGTCTTTTTTTTTTTTTTGATGATGGATGCAAGATGGGTTGGAAAGTTTCCCTAAACATGTCTGGGGGATTTCAGATGCCTGTAAGAGGCTGAAAGATTTGTGATACAACTGAATCTTCCCGGCATACTACTTTGTGTGAGATACTTCTTTAAATAAAAATATTAGTTAATTACATGAAGCCCTTGGGATTTTCCTATTCAAAAGAATCTGACTCTATGTGGTTGCAGATAGGATTCACTGAGTTTATCCACTGAACTGGAGCAGTTTAAAAACATATTGCTATGATGTGGTTCTTTATTCGTTCACATAAAGTACCCAGTTCTGTATAAAACAATGGGGATTTATAGTAATAAATATTTAATATCAGTAGTTTTAAAGGTTGTAATAAATACAACCTTCCATGTTGTTCTCCTGAAATATCAATGAGGAATTTATACTCCTATATGGGTAATAAATGCTTATTTCAGGAGTGTAATTTATTTAAAGCTAGCTTTGTTTTGTAGATAACATACTGACTTTTGGACTCTAGAGTGGTCTGTAGGACATATAGATGAAGGTTTTAAAGAGACAGGTAAGGTAGGGCTGGGAAGGTGGCTCAGTGGTAGAGCACTTGCCTTGCGTACATGAGGCCCTGGGTTCAATTCCTCAGCACCACATAAGCAAAAAGAAAAAAAAACATACAAAAAGAGAGAGATAAGGTAATGTGGTAGGAAAATACAGTTTTAGCTGCATTTCCACATACTAAAACAATGACCTCATTCAGTTATTGTTTGCAAAATGAATATAAGGAGAATGAAAGAATGTGTTAATTTTGTGGGCAAAATGAATATAAAACATCCGTCCACCACCTCACAGTATTGTTACACTCTATAGAGATGAGATGCGCAAGAAGGTTTTGTGCAAGGACCAATGGGCTTTTTGAAGGCTACATTTGTAACACACTTTTGCTCTAGTAACAGGACATGTAATTTTAAAAAAAGTTGGTGGATTGATTCTATCAGGGCCGCTTCTGCAGCTGCGCTTTTCTGTGGCTGGACCCTCTCTTCTTGCTTGAAGGCTCAGCTCCGGGATCTTCCCCAGCACCAACCCTGACTGCGGTAGAGCCTGAGGTATCTCAGGGTTCCTTGCCAGCATGCTGGGACGTCTCATTAGGAAATACTTTGGCAAATGCTAGCTAACAAATTTTTCTTTTCCCAACAAAGGAGACCAACGGATTATGAATGATTGTTTTTTCCTGCGTAGTGGGCCAAAACTTTTGTAGTCTTTTCCTATAGGATGAAATACAGATTTACAATGAATGAATCTCCTGAATCAAGCTCCTTTGTTGAGATTAAAGAGAAAATTGTTTTCTTGGCCCCCAAATAAAGCAAAATAAAATAGTGATGGGCTTTACTATAAACAGACAATATCTTTCTGAGAAAGCAAAAAAGGAGTTGTGCTCATTCAAGCCGGCAGTGATTTGGTTGTCAGGTTTTGGACAAGTCCACACTACTTGTAGCCATTTAGTAAGGGCACTGCCCAAGTCAAGGACCAGGAAAATCCATTTGAGTCAATTCTCAAGGCATTGTGGGTAATATCTAAATGCTTCTTGTACATGGCTTTATGAAGTGAATTAAGTATGATGAAATCCTCTATCTGTTTTCAGGTGCTTGATATCCTAGAATTTTGTTTTTATTTTGATTAAAGAAGTAGAAGAAAGTTTTCTCTCATAGGTGGAAAGGAGATCTATTTATAAGTATACAAGTAAACACATGTAGGTTGCATACAAATGTATTAAATGAAGTACAGCATTTTCAGGGGAGAAGTCAAGTGGAATAATTCTTTAGAAAAAAAATGAACTCAATTCCAACAAAATAAATGACAGAAAACTGATACTTTACAAGTGTGGAAGGAGGTTAAAAGGAGGGGAGCAGAAAAATGAAGAGAGGAAGAGGTGGAGAATGCATAGCCTATGAAATTATGAAAATTGACGGGAGGAATGAGGTTGGGAGGGATGGGGAAAATGATGAGAGGAGTGATATAGATCACAATACATTGTACTTATAAATTGGCATGTTCAAAGTTATCCTATTTCTATAACTTTAAAAAAAAGTAGAAGTTTCATCTGGCCAAGAGAGGGGAGACATCTTCATGTTAGCAAATCCTGATACAAAGATTTAATATCTGGAACTTGTAGTGCCTTGGAATTGAGCTTCTCAGCACTACTGGCATTTTGGGTCAGATGCCCTGTGTGTTGTAGGATGTTTAATGCCACCTCTGATCTCTACTCACTCCCTGCCAGTAGCACCAACTCCCTGTCCTCATATTATGACAATCAATATGGTCTCTAGATATTTCCATATGTTTCCTGGGGAGGAATCACCCCTGGTTAAGAACCCCTCATCTATCAGTCTTTGCTCTTTCCATCTCCTCCATATTCTTTCTTCTCCTCCACTCCATTCCATGTTCTGTCTCTGAAGCTATTATAGGAAATTAATTATTCTTACTTGTTGTCAGTTGTCACTATTTAAAAATGCATATGTATAAATTTTTACTCATTACTTAATCCACCTATGTGAATCCCTCTAAACATTTAATTCACAAAGTAGGTACTGAAACTATGAGAATAAAAAGGCACATTACATTAAAGGTGGTGAAATAGAACTGTATTACTTAGGCCATCCTTGAGATGCACTATGACTATATGGAACAGAATAGAACAGAGCCTCACATTTTTGTCATTTCCCCAATTCCAGAGCACTATACTGCAGCGTAGTGTCTATCCTGTATAGTCCTGAGTGTTAAACTCCAGGATCTCAAGCACACAGTCAGTCACCTGTTTAGAGCCCATACGTTTTATATGGAGAACGAGAGAAGTAGAATCGCAATACTACCACCATCTGGCATCAGCACTTCTCTTCCGATCCCATTCTTTCTGGGTTAATTCCAGAATGCTAAAACATTCTGAAATATATGGATTTTTGGGTATCCATCTAAAGGAAGTTCCATTGAGTGATGACCTTCCTGGGAACCAAGTATTCCAATCAAATTTCTAGACCCACTGTGGATGATTCCATTCCAAATGTTAAAATGTCATGACAGTGTTGTGGTCTTCCTGAGGTTTGTACATGAGATATTTCACATCCACTTGGACTGAGAAGTAATGCCCTGATCATCTTGTCCCCTCCGGAGGCCAAGCAGTTTAGAAAAAGTAACCCAAGACATGTATTTGTTTTGGGCTCAAATGTCATTCAGAGAGAATCTAAACCCAAAGGTCATATAAGCTGTACCCACGGGACAAAATCTTTCATGCCTCTGACAGTGAGGGAGTTGGAGATCTTCTCTATCTCGCTACTCATTTTCATCCTAAAAAGTCCAAGTGAAATACAAACCCAAAGCCTGCTGTTCGTGCCAGCTCAGACTCCTCTACCACTCGGTCACGGCAGGGTGGACGGGGGTCACTGTCACATTCATCCTCATCTGAGAAGTCTCCACAGTCATTGTCACCATTACACAGAAGTCGCCTCTTTATGCACCTGCCTGTGATCAAAATGAGCAAGGACACTATGTCAAATATAAGTTGTCTCTTTCTTCTGTTCTTTAACATGGCAGGCAATGTATCAGGCAAGCCCATTTTAAATCTCTTTGCAGAATAGAATAGATAGATGCCCTTTCTGGACAGTTGGAAATGTGTTCCTAGAGACATGATGGTGTATTTAGCACCAAGAAGCCCACAGGGAGCAATTGGAGAGCCAAGATTACCTGTACCACATTGAAAGTCATTTCCACAACCATCCTTGGCCTCCGCGCAAGCCACAGTGGGCACACATGCTTGTCTATCTCCTAGGGCATCATGGCAACGTTTCCCATTAAATTGTCCAAAGACTTCAATGCTTCTTGAGCGAAACTGCACAAAACCAGCTGGAAAGGTTAGACTGGCGAATGTCAAAGAAAGATGGCAATCTAAACAACACTCACACCATTGTAGCCAACTTCCCCCACTCCTACCCCACGGTGCCTAAAATACACCCCAAATGAACCCATAGTTTTATCAGAGAAGTGACAGAAGCAGCCATGGGAGTTATTTAAAGTTGAAGTTTTTAGAGTCTCTTGCACAGATGAGTTCTCATGACATTCAATCTGCTGTATAACATTTGGCATTGTTCATTGTGTTACCCACAAGCATAGCAATAGTTAGCTTTCTTTCTTGGTTGTGGGGACCCCTGGATGCATCATCATTTTCCTGGAGATATTAGAAATCCAGTTTCCCACTGGGGAGGTCGGGAGGAGTGGAGATGAATACTCACCCTTTCTTTGAGGCAAGGATCACACAGGGACCACTCACTCCAGGGGCTCATTCTACAGTTGATAGGGTCTATAGACCATGGATAATCATTTTCTTGCATTGGCGACGGGCTATCATAAAGAGCACAAAACATACCAGTTTATAATAACCATCATGGGAACCAAAAAGTCTTCACAAACCACCCCATTTCCTTTTACCTCTATTCCCCTTTCCAAATCATGCTACTGGTCCTTTTACTCAGATCTCAACTAATTATATGCTGCTTTGTATTTCAACTCATCTTTTTGTTTATTGTACTCTAATTTTTAACCCAACAACAAGGAGGATGAAGAAAACTAACAATGTGTCCTGGCAGATATTTGACAGCGATTATTATTACATTTTCAGTGAAATGATATTTCACTTTTCTTTTTTGGTGCATCTCCTTTGCCTGGGAATCTGGCAAAACCTGCAACTGCCTGGCTCTCTTGCAGATTTGAGCAAGCCAAGTCAGCCAGACCTATTACCCAGCGCCTCATACATTAGGCTTCTCCTTGCCAGGATTCTATATATATTCTGTAAAAGTGGACTCACTACCACTTCACATTCCACTTCACTCACTTAACTGTGAGTTTTCTGAGTTTTAGTATCAAATACTTTGGCATTTTTTGCTTACCCTCCCACTCCAGACATGGCACCCAGTGGCATTTTTCTGGTTTTGAATTTTCTCTCTTGGCTCACAATTTGGATTTCTTCTAATCACAGCAGCATCTTGAATAATTATCCCTTTGACAGAAAAGAGAAACTCCCCTCCTAAAAAAATCCCAAACAAGAATCCTACAAACACCCTGAGTTTATTCCCTTGACCTAGCACCCTGAAGCATCTTTGTACCAGGGAGATGCCCAGGTTTTGCCAGTCCCTCCATTTTAGGACTCTGATCAGCCGAATACGTTCTCCATGTTCAACTCCCCATCCCAAACAGTTCCTCTCCATTCGTCATGCAATGTGTTCAAATCGGTGACACTCAGCAATTTAATCAATGAACAGTTAATACCTCTCCCTAATCATATTTTCTCCCAGATACGCCTCTCCCTCTTCCCCTCACAATAACACATCTTAAAGGAATTGCTATTAATATATTTATACTCCTTTCTCATCCCTGCCTAAGCCTTCATCTCCTCCATTCATCTTTAACTATTTCTAAATCCTCTACTTTTAGCTTAGTGTCTTGAACAAATTGTCTGCAATTGATCTTTAACTCATACCTCTTGCTCACTTCTCAACCTTCCTTTCCTGTTAATGCTTTTGCTGAAGTCGTTGATGACTTCTTTTGGCTGCAACTTTCTTACAACATTTGATGCAGTGGCCACTCCTTAGAGGGACACTGGACACCTCTTTCACATCATCTTTCTTCTCTGCTCAGTATACTACTGCTGTGAGAAGGTTCCTTTAGTCCTTCAAGTGTAGTGTTTTCATTAAGCTTCTGTCATCGTCTTTGTTTCTCTCTCCGCCATGCTTTAACCAGAGTTTTGGTGTGTGTGGATGATATCCCATAGATGAACCTTTAGTCCAGACATTTATTTTAAAGCTTTAAGTTTTGGATACAATTCCTAACTGGACATCTGTACTTGGATATCTTCATGAGCTCTATTGAACTCAACATATTCCATAAGGCAATCATTATTTTTCCTTTGCTTTCAAATCTGCTCCTTCATTTATGCAGTTACCCTAGTCAGAGATCTAGGTGTTATTCGTCGAATTCTGTATTTCCTCATCCTCATCTCTGACATTTAATCCACAATAAAACCTGTTGCAGAACATCTTACAAAGAAACTCTCCAAACAATCCTGCCTTCTTCATGTCTTCCAGATGCTTCTCTAGTCTACGCTTACTGTATTTCCTAGATGAATGCAGTCATTTTTTTTCTTAATTTGTATAACACTTCCAGAGGATGGTTTAGAAATACAAATATGATGTTACTGTTCCCTTCTGAAAACACTCATGTAGTACTGGGTTTAGAACTCAGGGTTTTACATTTGCTAGAATGCACTCTCCCATTTGAACTCAGTCTTTAGCCCCTGAAAGCCCATTTTTATTTGCTGACCGCTGTTGTAACAAAGCCCAACTTTTTCTAGCATGGTATAAACAATGATTCCCAAAGGTATCCAGAATCCTTGGACTCTATGTTGAACTCACATGGCCAAAGGCATTGCACATGTGATTAATGGAAGATTATCTGGTGTTTAGGGTAGGCTGATTCTAATCAGCCTTCCCTAAAAGGCATTCAATGAAGTGTAAAGACAGAAGATATGAAGAAATTGAAGACATGAAGAATGACTCAACTCACTTACAAATGCTGGCTCTGAAGATGTAAGAATGATTCTATGGATCAAGAGACACAGACAGGCCCAGCATCTGGGAATTCAAGGTAACTCTAGAGCATCCATTAAGGAATTCAGCCTGGCTGGCACTTTGATTTGGCCCAGTGAGACCAACTTCACATTTCTGATATTTCAGACAGGAGAAACTTGGTTTAAGCCCCTAAGTTTGTGGCCATTTGTTATAGTTGGAATATAAACCTAACAACACTTGACCTAGATATCTCTATACACACATTCCTTTCCCAACTTTCCAGCTTCCCTTTTTTTCACCTACGTTTTAGCAACATCAAATGTAACTTCAAGAAGAGCCATTTTCCAATATCTTCAGGTCTTTACCTGTTCCATTTCTTACTCACCACACTGATTTATCTTGGACATATTGACTTTTATCTCCTGAGAACCATCTTGGTATAGTATTTTTCTGTGTATACTGTTGCTAGAGCATCATGTTTTATTCCCTATCTCATAAATACTTTGGCAAAGACACATTTCAGTTAACTAATTTATTCCCCCATTCATACATTCAACAGATATTTATTAATTGACTATTATTAGCCAAGCAGGGGAGATACAACAGTGTTCAAAATAACAAACCAAACCAAAATTTGTGATTCCCCCAACCTAATGGCATTAGCTTACAAACACAGTGAGACTGGGAATTTTCAGGTTGTATTCAGCTTGCATATGAAATACACGAAACATAGATCTTGGGAAGTGGTAATTAAGTGAAAGATAAAAATAAGGGTATTTCTTGCCCATATAGTCTTGGACAAGGCTATGTTTTTAATTCTTTCCATATGTTCTCCTGAGCCACCCATATAGTTTTGTATGCAAAACTTGTCTGTTACGGTTGACCCATTGTAACACGAGATGTACCAGGCACTATGCTGAAAATGAACTTTACAACTGAGGGTGAGGAAAGGGAGGAGTTGGGGAGGTGGGGAGTGAAGGGATGGTAGGGGAAAAACAAAGCTTGATAGGAAATGTACTCATTACCTTACTCACATAACTGCAACCCCTCTGAACAGTATCTTTAATATATATATTTGTCTGTTACTAAGGAAGCCTCCATAACTGGAGATGCCATTCTTGTAGGCCTGAATTTTGTCTACATCATCCAGAATATCAGGAGTCCTGTTTGGATTCTAAAAGTACAGGTTAAAATATATTACATAAGATGGGTGCTGGTCATTTACATAGTAATCCTAGCTATTCAGGAGGCTGAGATGAGGATTATGGTTCAAAGCCAGCCCGGGCAAGAAAGTCTACAAGACTCCTTATTTGAGTCACAGCTCAAAGTGGTAGAGTGCTAGCCTTGAGCACACAAAGCTCAGGGACAGTGCTCAGACCCTGAGTTCAAACTCAGGTTCAAGCCCTAGGTCCAGTATATATATAATGCATGTATATTAAATAGGCTCCCAAAACTCTGAGGAGAATCTGCTTTGCTAGAAGAAATACTAATGCATATCTGAAATCACATGACTGAGAAATTCTCTGTTAGGAACTATCCAGGGAAGGAAAGCCTGTCTAGAAATGACCAGTCTCAAAACGCAATGACAGTTACATTCTATGTCCTCTAGCAATAAGTCTCAGTGTAGTGGTAGCATATTATAACATTCACCTATTTGAAATAGGAATTTGGACTGGGAATGTAGCTCTGCAGTTGGGAGTTTGCCTAGCATGCACACATTCTTGGGATTATTCCCTAGCACCACAATAAATAAGTAAATTAATAAAATAAAATGAATATAGGAATAAATTGTGATGTCCATTTCATGCCAATTAAACCCAGCTAAGGATGTGTTGTAAGTGTCCATGTTTTTCTAAGGCACTTGGATGATTCTCATGTTCGAACAATGCTGGGATATACCGCTTGATAATACCTGGTACAAATCCACGATAACTGAAGGGTGAAATTCATGTAGGTGTGGGGCTCATCATGTCAATGTTACCTAAACTTGAAGCCACTATTGGCTTAAACTTGTCATTGATCTGGGCTCAATCACCGGTTTCAGGAATTACATTAAATTTTATCTATTAACATGTCTATGGATCTTTTTTGTATTTTTCCTGTTACCTTGAACTGGATTGTCTGTTCTCATCTATTAGATGATTGGGTCAGTATTTTGTTTCATTTTTCTGTACAGTGATTGCTATCTTGGTGGTTTCTGACCAATGCCATAGTATCTTTATCTTTTTTACCTGTTATTCTGATCATCTTCCATAAATGAGAGGTCATTCATGATAGGTCAAACCCATTGTAAATATTCAAGAGTGAGCCACAGTCCTCTGTGGGCTAAACCTAGAACCCAGCCAGTGATGGGGGCCTAGGAGAAGGGCTATCTATCTGTGCACAAGGAACTGAGTAGACCTTACTTCAGGGGGGCTGGCATTGCCTGTAGACTCTTCTCTATTGCTCATTGCATTAATAATAGTCACATGTTGACTGTGGATATATTTATTCACCTCCTTCTTAATTTCTTTTTTTTGGGGGGTCTGGTCATGGGGCCTGAACTCTGGGCGCTGTCCCTCAGCTCTTCAGCTCAAAGCTAGTGCTCTACCACTTGAGCCACAGCACCACTTCCGGCTTTTTTCTTTTTTCTTATGTGGTGCTGAGGAATCAAACCCAGAGCCTCATGCATGCAAGGCAAGCACTCTACCACTGAGCCACCTTCCCAGCCCCTCCTTCTTTTTTTTTTAAATTTTTTATTGTAAAGATACTATACAGAGGGTTACAGTTACATGAGTAAGGTAATGAGTACACTTCCTATTGAGCATTGTTACCCCCCTACCATCCCTTCCTTCCCTACTTTCCCCGAGGTTCTTTTTTTTAAATTGTGATTAAGTGATTACATAATTTCACAAATTTCACAGTATTGTGGAATAATGATGCTCCTTTAAAGTCACAAGTTCATTCTAACTTTCCTGGAGCAAATTGTCTATCACAGTCTATAACATATAACGTCGTACACATATACACCATACATGTGATCAGCAGCATGGGGATATTTAGTAGTGGTTCGACCAGATGAGTGGGAGTTCTTTGTTTCTTAAGTCCTGTTAATTTTGTCGTATCACCTAACATTTTGGATTTAGCATCCACTTATCAGGGAGACCATGTACCATTTGTCTCTTTGCTCTTGGCTTACCTCGCTCAACATGATTCCTTCTAGCTCCATCCATTTCCCTGCAAATGCCATTATTTTGTTATTTCTAATGGCTGCATAATATTCCATTGTGTATAGATACCACAATTTTTGGATCCATTCATCTGTGGTGGGGCATCTGGGTTGTTTCCATATCCTAGCTATTGTGAACAGTGCTGCAATAAACATGGAGGTGCACATGTCCTAGTATATTGGTTCTTGTTGTTCAGGGTAGATGCCTAGAAGTGGTATGACTGGGTAGTAAGGGAGGTCAATCTTTAGTTTTCTAAGGACCCTCCAGACTGCTTTCCAAAGTGGTTGTATAAGTGTACATTCCCACCAGCAGTGTAATAGGGTTCCTCTTTCTCCACATCCTCTCCAGCATTTGTCGTTGGTTGATTTGTGGATGTGGGACATTCTGACTGGGGTAAGGTGGTATTCAGGGTTGTCTTTATTTGCATTTCCTTCACCACCAGGGATGATGAACATTTCCTCATGTGTTTCTTTGCCATTTTTATTTCTTCATCTGAGAAGTCCCTCTTTAGTTCCCTTGCCCATTTAGTAATTAGTTTGTTAGGTTTTGGAGGGATTAGTTTCTTGAGTTCCCTGTATATACAGGATGTTAACCCCTTGTCTGATATATTGCTGGTAAATATTTTTTCCCAATTAGTTGGTTGTCTTTCTAGCTTGGTTGCTATAGATTTAGCTGTGCAGAAGCTTTTTATTTTAAGGTAGTCCCATTTGTCGAGTCTCTCTCCAATTTGTTGTGACCCTGGGACTCTGTTCAGGAAGTTCCTTCCTGTGCCTATTAGTTCAAGTGTCTCTCCTACTCTGTCCTGCAGTAGTTTCAGAGATTCAGGTTTAATGTTAAGGTCTTTAATCCATTTTGAGTTGATGTTGGTGCATGGTGATAGTTTTCTGCATGTGGCCGCCCAGTTTTCCCAGCACTAGTGGTTGAAGAGGCTGTGTTTCTTCCATTGTATGTCTTTGGCTCCTTGGTCGAATATCAGCTCCAGCCACTCCTTCTTAATTTCTTACTTAAGGACTCTTTTCCTTAAGGGATTGACTTGTACAAAGTACTTAGTGAAAAACACTATGTTTTTTTTTTTTTTTTTGGGTCCGGTCGTGGGGCCTGAACTCTGGGCCTGGGCGCTGTCCCTCAGCTCTTCAGCTCAAGGCTAGCGCTCTACCACTTGAGCCACAGCGCCACTTCCGGCTTTTTTCTTTTTGCTTATATGGTGCTGAGGAATTGAACCCAGGGCCTCAGGCATGCAAGGCAAGCGCTCTACCACTGAGCCACCTTCCCAGCCCCAACACTATGTTTTTATCTTTGATCTTTTTATTGCCCTCCTGGATTTGATGTGATTTCAGTCCCTGAATGATCTACCATTTCTCACAAGAAAGAGCTTACCATAGATCTAAAATACACTGGATATGATAACTTACACAGGACTCTAAGCATTCACACACAGTGAGGCCAAAGGAAGATGTTCCTACGAAAGAACTCAAAGGCAAAATGACTGTGTGCATCTGCTCATAGAAAATAATATTTATCAAAATGAACTTCAGGAAATGGAAACAAGAGGTCTTTTTCTTCATTGTTGGTTTTGTTTCCTTTTTGTCTTATTTTTTCACTTATCTGTAAATGGGGCCCTGAAATGAAGGGACAATGGGTGAACAAGTGTAGCAGTGGAACTCACTAGATACTATGTTAAAAATGAACTATACAACTTGAGAGTGGGATAGGAGGGAAAAAGTGGGAGAGAGTGAGGAAAGGGAAGACATTGTCCAAAAAGAAATGTACTCATTACCTGACTTATGTAACTATAGCCGCTCTGAACATCACCTTTACAATAACAGAAAATATTTACCAATTACAGTGACCCTGATAGCTGTACTTACATCCTGTGCTTTATTATACTCATCATATTATATTATTGCTCATTATATTACTTATTTTGGCAGCTAAAACAACATACATTTTTTCCCTACAGTTTGGAGAATGAGATCAGGTGGAGTAAGGACAATTTGTTGTGTGGCCTGACTTCTTGGTTTACATGCCAATCTACTCAGAAGTCTTCTTTTCACATGTCTTCTTTTTCCATATGTCAATTTCCTTTGTATGTAATGACACTAGTTTTATTGAATTAAGGTTCATATTAATTAAATTTTACTTAACTCTTTAATACATTAACTACAAATACAATTAAATTAACAGAGGGCTAGGACTTCAAGGTGTTGATTTTGTGAAATACACAATTCAACCCATAACACTCACAAATATTTGTGATTAAATGGAACTTTGAATTTGTTAGTCTTACTGGACAAATATCTTAGGTCAATTTCCCATTAAAACTTTATCCCATCTTTAAGTAATAAAATTAAATATAATTACTTTTGCTTTTATAGATAGAAAATCAGAATGGAGAATGGTGCTACTTATTCCAAGTTAGACTGCTATCTACATCTTTGTACTGCTAGTTCAGTGTGGTTTGGTCCTTTCCTCATTGTTTTAAGCATTTATAGCTTCTTCAAGAATTTGGGTATGTACTAGCCTGATGACTTTTAGATATTTTGAGATCCAATGAATTAACAAGAATGCAATTTATGTTTTTGATGTGACTTCCTCAGGTAATATCCATCAACTGGACAACCTGATTCTTGCTTACAGATTAAGCTTGCTTACATTATGCTTACAGATAAATGATGCCAAGTGGGGCAAAAGTAAACTGAAAATTGTGTTGGCACCTGGCTGCCTTGTATTTATTGCATCAGGTGTCTGGCACCCGGAGGCACAATAAAAGCAGAACTCAGGGATTTATAGGAGACAATGACAAGTTATGCCCAAAACACGTTATTGAAATAAATATACTGCATAAATAGTAAGGAAGTGATCTTGAATGACTCCTTCTGCCTTTCACTCTTCTGAGCCCAGTACCATTTCCTCAGCCTTTTTAACTCACTCAGCAGATAATCCTTACAGCCCAAGAACTGCTTCATGTGTTCAACATTCACTACCTGCCCTTACTCTGATAAGTCATTAAACTGAGCCAGTGTTTATTAAAAAAAAAAAAAAACTTCCTGGATTCTCTGATGAAATGTGTTTGTCAAGGACAATATATCTCCCAGTGTTTCAACTTAAGCTTGGAAAACATTTCCTGTTTTTTGTTTTGTTTTTGTTTTTTTGCCAGTCCTGGAGCTTGAACTGGACCTGGGCACTGTCCTTGAACTTCTCTGTGCTCAAGGCCAGCACTCTATCACTTGAGCCACAACACCACTTCTGGCTTTTTCTGTTTATATGGTACCGAGGAATCGAACCCAGGGTTTCAGGTATGCTAGGCAAGCACTCTACCACTAAGCTACATTCCCAGCTCCTGGAAAACACTTCTTAAATCAAAATAATGTACATCGAGATGGCAGGAGGTCTAACTCTGGCCTAGAGATGCGTTAAAGCAAGAGCTATCCTGACATAAAGAGAAGATTCCAGCTTCAAAAAAACAAAACAAAACCTCAGCAGCAACTCACACTCCAGGACACTGTGATCAACTAAAGAAGGAAAATAAATACTATATGAAAGAATCCTTTTGACAAATAAATGAGATAACATTTCTCTTCAGTGGAGAAATGTAAGCTAATCTGGGACTGTATTCTTCACCCATAGATTCTAAACCTGGTTTGGTAAGCTCATGCAATTCATCTAGATGAAAAGACAGCATAACAGCCAGATGCACTGCATATTTTTTTCAGGATGTTTCCTGATTTCCCAGTCATGTTTAAGAGCTTCTTTTAGGTGCTCCCAGTAAGCCTGCATTCACCAGACTTTAATAAGGGCCTGCCATGCACAAACCAGGAGACTACCAGAAAAATATTCTTTCTATCATGGAAAAATGATACAGCACTATATCAACATACAGTAATAGGTAAGACATATATGGATACAGAGGAAAATACAGCAGGATAAGGGGGAAGAGAATACATTAGGGTGCGAGAGAGTGAGAGTGTGTGATGGTTAATGAGAGGATCCTCTCACAGGAAGTGTGCAACGTTAGACTTGAGAAAGATGATCTATGTGTCCTTCTTTTGAAGATGACTGAGCCATTGTGACTGATGAACTGAGCAGAGTGAAGAGGAAGTGACACTGCATTGCTTTCAAGGCTAGATTAGAAAAGGCTATGAAGTTCTGCTAGGTTATTTGAAGACATTTGCTTCAGAAGCCTTTCAGCAATGTGTGGAAACCCACCCTGAGCATCCACTCTAGAGAACAAGGGAGAGGGGGAGGGAGAGGGAGGAAGAGAGGAGGAGAGGGAGGGAGAGAGAGAGAGAGAGAGAGAGAGAGAGAGAACAAGGAGGGAGAGAGGGGGAGGGTAGAGGAGGAGAAGAGATGGAGAGTCAATTATGAATGTTTAGTTTGTGTCAAGAACTCTTCTTAAGTCTTTACATTTATTATCTACTTCTAGCATATGCCCTATGAAATATCTCCCACAATTATTCTCACACTAGAGGTAATGATCTGTGTCACAGCGATGGCAGGTTACACAGGTTACTCAGAGGCAGTGCTGGGGTTCACACCCACATACCTGCTCTCTGGCCTCCCGGCTCCCAGACTAACTCCCCTGGTATTTGAGAAGTTACATAAAATACCTAGGTAACATCCCAGTTATAGCTTGAATTGTGTCTCTCTTAAAAAAAAAAAAAAGATGTTGAAGTCCCAAAGCCCCGTTCCTCCGAATGTGATCTTATTTAGAAATAGCATCATTCCGAGGTGGTCAAGTTAAAATTAAATCACACATAACTGGTTTCCACATAAAAAGGGATATGTGTGTGGGGGGGTGGTAGTTGTGGAAGTGGGAGGAAAGGGATGGTAGGGGAAAAACAAAGGAGGAGGCAACAATACTCAAAAGGAAATGTACTCATCACCTTGCTCATGTAACTGTAACCCCTCTGTACAGTATTTTTACAGTAAAAAACATACAAAAAAGGTATATGTGGGCCTCTGTGGTATAGCTCAGTGGTACAATGTTTGTATGACATGTGAAAATTCCTGAATTTAATCCCAGCACTGAAAAATAAGGACCTATAATGAGCCAGGCTTGACATAATGTAGCTTCCAGGTAAGGTATGCTACTGGACACCAGCCACCGCCAGAAAGTGGGAAAGATCCTATAGAGAGCCTGCAAGGGAACATGGTCTTGTCACGATGTCAACTGTGGCCTTCTGGTCTCCAGACTGAGAGATAATAACTGTCTCTTGTTTGAAGCCATTTGGGGTGCTAGTTTTGGAGCTCCCAACATGAATACAAACATCTCACAGATGAGGGGACCAAGATATAAAAAGGTCAAGGCTCCTTGGTAAGAAATGTATGCATTATCCTGCCCATGTAATTGTAACCCCTCTGTACAGTATGTTCACAAATAAAATACAATTAAATTAAAAAGAAGGCCAAGGCTCTTGCTCCTGCTAGTACAGTTGTGAAGAAATGGCTTGACCTGACCTGGAGAAGCCTAGTTCCAGAAGAATGCTCTGTTCTACTTGAATATATATTTTTAGAAATCATTTGCAGATTGTAATTCTTTAACTATTATTCAAGATAACTGTTTGTCTTCTATCAAGATGGAAATCTTTGAACACTCTCGACCTCACCCTCCAGCAAAGAGGAGAGCACGGGGTGTTCAGAGGGGGCCCACCCTGCCTCGTCCTCCCAGGAATGGGTGGTAGGGCACAATGCCCAGGGGAACAGGCTGTACAGCTGCTGGGGCAGCCAGCACTGCCTGGTCCTCCCGAAACAGCTGTGTGTGGCCCAGACCCCCAGGGTGACAACTTCAAAGTTAACTGCAGCCGTCCCTTAGCCTCTCATTTTTAGATCAGTGCAAGCCACAATCCAGGAATGTATGTTGTTTGGATTATTATCTTTTAATTTAGGAAGGGTCGGGTTATACACATGAAAGCTAAAGCAACCTTCAAGAACTCTTTCCAAGTGCACATTCCTTTTGTGCCCAGATATCTAGAAAGTGAAAATATTTTCCCAATGGAACAAGGCTGCAGAGATAATATGGGAAGAGGAGATAATGGGTGAAAAGCCTGGGCCCAGCACTTGCCTCAGGCCCTAGGGGAATGTGGGCAGGTCCGCTCTGTAAGCCCCTTCCTGGAAGATGGCAGCCCTGTAAACAGCCCACGGGTTTGGCAGGGGGAGCCCACACTGAATGGTGGCTTCTATTGATGTTGGGATACAGACAAAGAAGGGCTGGAGGGAGGAAGTAGAGGCTTTAACAGTTTTTGGTTAAACCAAGACTCAAATGACCAAAGGAGAATTGAAGTCCAGGCTTAGTCCTGGCAGAGAAAGTATTCAAGATCATGTTTTCCCTCAACTAGACCGTGTAGTCAAGAATATTTCTGTATTTCTATACTGTCTCCAAACTGTGCATTGAATCACACAGTTCTTTGTCTTTTCTGGTGCCTTTTATGTGACCATAAACTTCAGCATTGCTAAGAGCAGCATAAATGTTCAAATCCGTCCAATTAATTTATTTCCTGAATGGGCTTCCTATGTTGTCTTACTCTGTTTTATGTTGCTATAACAAAATACTTGATGCAAGGTAATATATAAAGAGAAAGTTAGCCAAGTGCTGGTGGCTTACACCAGTAATACTAGCTACTTAGGAGGTTGAGACCTGAGGATTGAGGTTTGAAGCTAGCCCTGGAAGAGAAGCTTGAGACCCTTCAATCAACCAACAAAAAGCAAAAAGTAGAGATGTGGCTCAAGTAGTAGATTGCCAGCTTTGAGGTTTGAAAAAGCCAAGTGAGAGCATGAGGCCCTGAGCTCAAGCTCTAATACTGGCAAATAAGGAAGGAAGGAAAGAAAGAGAGAGAGAGAGAGAGAGAGAATTAAGGAAGGAAGGAAGGAAGGCAGGCAGGCAGGAAGGAAGGAAGGAAGGAAGGAAGGAAGGAAGAAAGAAAGAAAAAAAGAAAGAAAGATAGATTCATTTGCTTCACAGTTTTGGTGGCTGAAAAGTCCAAACAACTTGATGCTGGCATGCAGATAAGGCCCTATAGGCTGTTTTTATAACATGGCCAGAAAGAATCAGAAAGAGAACCAGCCATGGATTGCAGGTCACAAATGTGCGCAGCATTGTCCTCCCACCTGCTCGCTCTTGCTAAGCCTGACCTACTCCTGAGCACCAGCATTAATCCATTCAGATGTGTGGAGACCCCATGGCCTAACTACTTTGTACTAGTTCTACCTAGCTTCTAGCACATGAACCTTGGGGCACACTCTCAAACCATATTCAAACCGTAGCACATGGGCTTTCAAGTTCAGAGGAGGATAAGAGAAAAAAGAAGACAAGGATCATTCCTTTCTAGAAATGTGGCTAGTGGGATGGCACCAGTAATTCTTGGAAGGGGAAGAAATAATCTCTAAGTCTCAGGATGTCATTTGGAATACAAATAGAGTATATCAAGGAAAAGAAGTCAAATGATTAACCTTTGCCTAATGTGAAGGCAAAGGGCAATGTAACTAATAGTTAAAAATGTCAGGCATGTAGATAAAATGGGGACAAGATTAGTTTCTATAATTTTAAACTTTTCGGACATCATGAACCAATAACCCATATTTTTCCTATGTTAGGACAACCAGCTTTATTTCATAATTGCAAACTTATAGAGTATCCTGTTCAACATTTGAACGATTCATCAAGAAGAACTCCTCCATCCCCCTCTGACAGCAGGAGGTTTCCACAGAAATCTTACAGACACACCCTCTGACTTTTCTTCTTTTCAAAGTTTATGTTCTGAGCAGGTTTTGTATATCACAACTTGGCTTAGCATTTTTGTCTACATAGCTGATAAGACCTAAACCTGGAGATAACAAAGCCTACAGTGAAATTCCAGAGACAAATGGACTGGCCACGGACTCACCTGGGAGTAGGCTGTACAAGTGGAGGACTGATTTCTAAGATGCATATTGCCAAGGTGAACCAGCTGCCCAAGGTCATCCTGTTCCTGCTAGACAGCTCCCAGGATCCGTCAAGCACTATTTTGCCAGAAGCCAATGGGCAGGGAACAATTCTTGCTTGTCAGTGTCCAGGGTTTTTGTTAATTTGGGCTGCCTGGTGCCAAAGTCCAACCAAAGGAGAGTCATTTTGTAATTCTTGGTCCTCTGGGCAAAGAACCAAAATGTGAAAGCTGCTGAGATGAACAGTTATCCTGTGTGAAAATGAAACCAAACAGATCCACAATCAAACCAACAACAAGAACAGAAATCCCCAACAATTCTCACCTTGGAAGACTCTGGAAGGGGGGCTGAAGGAATGATAAAAGGACTGTGGAAGAGTCTCATGGAGGCATAAGCCCAGAACAAGAAAAGGAACAGCAAGGAAGGCATGCTACTGCGTCACATGTGCAAAGCAGTGGGGGATTGTTTCTATGTGGGCAAATTTCTTTGTAACATTTGCAAACATATTTCTTTGTAGGCACAGAGGATCCTGTGAGGAATGATGTAAAGCCCCTCAAACCATTCACTATATTCTCTAAGAAGATGTGGCCTCTTCAGAATCAGAAGCTTTACAGACTATGAGAATGACACTTTGCCTCATGAAGGTCAAAATGTGTTTGTGACTTTACCTAAGTATCACTGTCCCACAATATTGTGAAATTTATGTAATCACTTAATCTCAATAAAGAAAAATTTTAAAAAAGGTGTGGCCTCTTTATTTCACATATCAGCAAGATAGACTCTGCAATGGAAAATTTTGCTCCACCCAAAGGAAAGAATGTTTATCTTATATTTTCACATTCTCCAGGACTTGTGGAAAGAGTTGGGTATTTGGGAAATAGTTCAGAATACCGACCCTGTCCCAGGAGCCCTTTTCATGCTAACAGAAGTTGGAGTGCTTGCAGATTCAGTTCAAACCCAACAGCTGTAATGGAGGACTCACATGGTCTCACAGACCCTATGAGCTATCTATGAACATTAGACTTGAAGGCGGTCAGCCTAACATGAGAATTTATGTTAATCAGACTTACTGCTGATTGATTAGATTTTATGATTAATTCAAGTCAGTAAATAGATGGGACTAGAGATTGAAAGCTCACTTTTCTCTTTAAAAACAATCTCACTGGAGCCAAGAGGTAAGGGGAATTCTTGGCTGAGTGGTATGAATAGGAGGCTATTCTGGTTTGCTTAGTTTTATCTGTTTTATCACAATGATTCGGGCTGGAGTTTATCTCTGTATTTATGGCATTCATATGATGACAGTACACAAAGTATTAAGTGCTTTTTAACACATGCATGCCCTTAACATCTATCATGTACCTGACATATTTGCCCTGTTCTATTGTTACCATCTGATTTGTTGATTTCACTCCAATTCAGGTATATTTGTTATTATGGTGTAAATATGAAATGTCACTCACATTTATGTGTTGCACACTTGGTTTCTAGCCACTAAAGGTATTTTGGACATCTGTAGAGAGTTGGAAATGGTAGGTGATTAGATTCTGTCTTTCAAGGTTAAGCCTGGCTCCTACTCCTCTCCTCACTTTCTGCTGCCTGTCTAGCATGAGCTAGACAGCCACCCCCTCCCTGCCGCCATGATGTTCTACCTCACCCAAGGCCAGAGTTAGTGGAACAAGGACCATGGACTGAAATCTCCAAATCCATGAGCTAAAAATCAGTCCTTCTTGCTTTCAATTGTTTATGTCTGACATTCTGTTATAGAATCATAAAATCTGAAAAACAAACTTGCCTTCTGGAACTTAGGACTTTGACAGAAAGGTGCATATTTTGAGAATGAAATTGTATTCAAATTTACCAATCCATTAACAACATAGAAACTCAACTAAACCTTATACAAATAATGCCTTGAAAATCTTAACTGCTTCAACTTTTCACTTTTTTTATACTACAGTTTTGAGACTGAGCTTGAAACTTATTGAACAAGCTATTGACTCCGTGAATCCCAAAGAAACGGAGACAGCTGAGGTTATGATGTAGAAAATGTGAAGACTGCCTTTGTAGCACCGACAAATTGTCAGAGAGGACCAGAGAGAGTTTTCTGAGCAACGTTTTGGGTTCAATTTCTAAAATGAGGACAACTTGTTGAAGCTTGAGAGCTCTTGTCTAGCACGTAGCAAAGCCCTAGGTTGGATCCTCAGTCTTAGGGGGAAAACAAGGCTCCAGGCAAAGACATGTTTCTCTCCTTGGACAACTTTAAAAGAATAACTTTCAGACTTTTACAATATGGGGAAGCCAAAATAAGTACCTGTGTATGTGGTCCGGCAGAGAAAGAAGCAATAGATCTGAGTGACAGATCTTAGTTATCGTATTGCTCAGCTGTCAAGAAGTTCCCCTTTTGAGGAGGCAGGGGGAAGGGAGGTATCAGGCTTGTGAGAAGATTTGCTACAGCTAAAACAACACAGTCCTAGAGCTGAGGGCAAAGTGGAGAGGAACCAGAATCAGAGCTCAGACTCCTTCTTGTCAGTGATGACCAAAGTAGGGTCCAAGGAGGAAGAATTAGCAGAGTGCGTCACTCCCAGATGTGTGGAGAAAGGGCTAAGTTTTTCAGCTAGAAGTGTCAACTCCAGACACCAAGGGGCAGTGACCAGGTAAATGAGATATACAGTGTAGAGATTTGTATGCACCAGAATATGATACAAGAACCCTGCTGAGAATCCCTCACCAATATTCTTCTCTATAATCTAGAAAAAAAATATTTTGGAGAAGAGCAAGAAGGAGAGAGGTTTCAAACATCAGGAGTCCTAAGACCTGATGAGAAGTTGGGACTTATATCCCACAAAGTAGAGACTTGTGAAGATCAGATTAAAGAAAGAAAAAAACAATGTGGATGTACTTTCTTGCTCTGCTCGAGTATAGTGTAAGCAAATTTCTGACCCCATTTCTGAGTTCATTTATCTTCTCCAGACTTGGTTGGTTAATCCTTCGATACAAATGGAGCTAGTGAATAATTACAGGAGATTTGGGTCAGGAACTTAATCCTGTCCTGGCCTTGCATTATCTCTTTTTTCCACTTTACTGATTAGTACTTTTTTCTTTCTTTGTCTTTGTGCTTTTCGTTGATGGATCACAGGACTCTGCCCTGCTTTGTGTTCACCTGCTTAGTTTCTAATCTCTACAGTTCAAGGGTTGGTGGTTGTTTTCAAATTAAGAGGCAAAGAAAAAGATCACCACTGATAGCGTTTTGAACCCTGAAGGTGTTAGGAAGAGAATTTAAAGAGCACTGTGCAAAATGAACTATGTTTATAGCTAAGATATGGAACCAACCCAGATGCCCCTCAGTAGATGAATGGATCAAGAAAATGTGGTATATATACACAATGGAATTCTATGCCTCCATCAGAAAGAATGACATTGCCCCATTTGTTAGGAAATGGAAAGACTTGGAAAAAATTATATTAAGTGAAGTAAGCCAAGCCCAAAGAAACATAGGTCCCATGGTTTCCCTTATTTGCAATATCTAGTATATTTCTGAGTAAAGCAGAAAAGGTCAGATAAGGTGATGTTAGGGAAATGAACCCTAAGATATGTATTCAAATGTTTTTTTTTTCATGCGATTGTTTCTAACTCATTTATAAGATTATCTCTTTGTAGCTTTGTATGTCCCTGCCCCACAGTATAACCCCTGATTTCACTGTATTTGATGTCAGTATAATTTGTGGAGGAGAAGGGGAAAAACAAGTCATTTAAATAAGGATACAGGTGGACCCGTTGCAACAATGAGAAGTACAAAACTAACTTCAACTTTAGTGGGGATGGGGTGGGGAGGATTGGGTGGGAGGTTGAGGGGAGGACGGGAAGGGATGGGAAGGGGAAACAAAGGAGGAGGCTACAATGCTTGATAAGAAATGTACTCATTATCTTGCCCATGTGATTGTAGCCCCTCTGTACAGTATTTTCACAATAAAAAAATAAAAAAAACCTGTGCTTTTCAGTGTACAGATTTGATATAGTTCAATAGGAACATGGTATTTGGTAAGGCTTAATTTTGAGGAAAGTTTATGTCAGTATTATGTAAAATGTGTCTGTGTGTCTGTGTGTGTGTATGTATAAACAGTCTTTCTCCTCAAGGCAACATGCCTAGCTTGACTGTGAATAGATGTAAGATGTTTTTCTATTTATAATGTAGAAGAAATTAAGGACAGATTTCTTACAACCTACCTCTTATCTTAAGGAGCCTACATACAGCCTAAACACAATACATTTACACATACTGATGGGAAATTCCTAAATTAGCAATGATCAAGTATGGGGTTAAATTGGTATGTTGCCATTATAACAACTAGAAAAACAAACTTAAAAGCAACACTGAATTCATCCTGAAACTGAGCTAATTGGAATCTGAAGACTAAGTGGAGATCAACGTGCCTAATTAAAAATGGCTAATACCATCTTAAACCAATTTTTGTTCTTCTAGTAAGCATAAGAAAAATACATGTGAAGAGAATAAAATCTTATAAATATAGGATCAAACTATATTATATTCATATATGGAAATATCAGAATGAGACCTCCCTATTATATAGTATGCAGTAATAAAAAGTGGAAAGATAATTTAAAAAAAAAACACCTGACCTGGGCTCTGGTGGCTCACGCCTGTAATCTTAACTATTCAGGAGGCAGAGATTTGAGGATCGAGGTTCAAAGCCAGCCTGGGCAGAAAAGTCTGTGAAACTCTTATCTCCAATGAAACCACCAGAAAACTGGAAGTGGTGCTGTGGCTCAAGTGGTAGAGCACTAGCCTTGAGCTGAACAACTTTGGGACATTGCCCAGGCCCAGAGTTCAAGCCCCATAATTGACAACAACACAACAACAATAACAACAAAAACACCTGAGAAAACAGTTTAAAAATAATAAAGATCTGTGCATAAAGGTCATGCTGTCAGTGTTTGGAGGTAATGGAATGGTTTAGCTTAAGGTTAATTATCCTGGGGGCTGGGAAGATGGCTCAGTGGTAGAGCACTTGCCTTGCATGCCTGAGGCCCTGGGTTTGATTCCTCAGCACCACATAAGCAAAAAGAAAAAAGCCGGAAGTGGCGCT
>NW_012267257.1:9608510-9664364 GCF_000151885.1 Dipodomys ordii | reverse complement strand
TGGTAGAGCACTAGCCTTGAGCTGAAGAGCTGAGGGACAGTGCCCAGGCCCAGAGTTCAGGCCCCATGACCGGACCCAAAAAAAAAAAAAAGGTTAATTATCTTGGAGCCTGGATTGAGAGTTCTTTTCAGCCATCTGGCAACCTTGAACACATTGCGCCATTCTGTAAAATGGAGGCAGGTAAGCAACCACCCCAGAGTTGGTGAGTTATGCATTGTAAGGCTCTCAAGACAGTGTGTACTCATAGTAAATTCTAGGTAGTTGTTCCCTATTAAAAGTCAATGACTTCTGTGGACTATCCTTGAATCCACTGCTTTTTTTTAGAATGGGCCATGTTATGCGATGAGATAAAGTGGAGAACCTGGAAACATCCAAGCACCAGTGATTTATAATCTTCCTCCCAATGTCTTTACAACAGAAATTAACACCTCTTTTTTAGTTTAAACTGAGTTAATATTGAAGATTATTATATACAATGGCATTGGCTCCTCTCTGCACACTTCTATTATTTCAGGTAAGCCAGGACCTGATAACACTGCATACAGACCTGTTCCCTGTATTCTGAAGCTTCCATCCTCTAGCCAAGGTGACTCACTGTTGGTTTTGCTGACTATTTTCTCGTGTGCTTCTCATGTGCTCTGAGGGCTCAATGGAGCCACATCTGCATCTGAAGAAGGCCTAACTCTGGGTTAAATGATCACTTGTGCGGATGGGAGATGCATGGCTTATCTATCATCCATTTCCAAGACTTTCTCCTCAGGACTCCCATCCTGAGTGTGCATCTTGGACATTAGTAGCATAGGCCTTGGAGCTCAGGAGGGCCCTACCAGTAATTAGTGCTTTGCTGTTGGCTCCTGGATTCTCAAACATTTTGTGTTTGAACTTCAGGAAAGAAAGTCTAATGGGAAAAGTGGAGCATGCCACCAAGTAGAGGGAAATACGCAGTGGCTCCTCTTTCTGTACACGCCATTTGCACATGTGTTGTCCATTAGCAGAAAATTAAGAGGCCTCATGGGGGTGAGAGGTCTGTGTCTCAAAGTGAAGTGAGTGCAAGTGTGTTCATTTTTTTTTAACTGATAGAGGGATTGGGGGCTCATGCCAGCAGCCTGAAGGGGTCACACTTTCAGCTTGAAGCGAAACTTGCTTCTGAAACTTGCCAAAAGCAACACAAGTGAGCAAAAAATGCTGTCATAGCTGCCTTACTGGTTTTAGTTCCCTGCAATTAATGACACAGAATAAAAAAAGCAAGCTATAGTTCTTTTTTGTGCTTTACTATTCACCATTCGTCCACCAGTGATATATAAGTAGAGAGCTTTGGTAGTGTGGATATGCATCAAGAAGCAAAATAAAAGCAGTTGAATCAGTGTCTACTCCTCTGGTGAGAGGAGAATACACACACACAAACATATACAAGTAGTAATATACAAATTAGTTCATTTGGAGAATTTCACATAGGAGTTAAACTTTAGTGATAAAATTCATGCTAATAGAGTAACACTTATAACTTGCTTTATTTAATGCCATTCAATAACAAATAAAATGTATTATGGAAAAATCTAGATAAAGATTGCAGCAAATAAAAGGCTTTTTTTTTTTTTTTTTGCCAGTCCCGGGGCTTGACCTCAGGGCCTGGGCACTGTCTCTGAGCTTCTTTCTTGCTCAAGGCTAACACTCTACCACCTGAGTCACAGCACCACTTCCAGCTTTTTCTGTCTGTGAGGTACTAAGGAATTGAACCCAGTGCTTCATGCATGCTAGGCAAACACTGTACCACTAAGACACATTCCCAGCCCAATAAAAGGTTTTATAGAGGCCTATTCATGGGGGCATTTCATTCTGCATTGTGAACAGTGGATCCTCATGTTTATTTGGCCCTCATCCTCACAAATCATGTGGCCATCCCTTCTTCTTCCTCAATTATTTCGACTGCAGAAGCTGGAAGCTTGATGTCACAGCCTCTATTATATGTAGCAGTAGCCATGTGACCAAATTCAGGCAAATGAAACATCAGTGCAGTCTGTTGGCAATCCTTGAGGAAAGTGGAAATGACTGGTGCAGGAACAATCTTTGGGAATGGGACCACATTGAATACCAATACATATTTGAAGCTATGCAGCTATCTTGTAGCCACTAGGCAATAAACATGAAAATAGAAATTCAAAATGTATACTGGCCAGAGTGCAAAGCTGAGTCTATGTCCTTAGAGCTGCTGAGCAACCACCAGCAGCCATCAACCTGGACATTTTGTGTGAGGAAATATATCCACATATATGTACATATATACACATATATGAATATACATACATATATGTATGTATGTGTGTAGATATTACACATTGAAATCTTACCTAATGGAATGGTATTAGAGGTAATTAACTTCTCTAAGTATCTAGGTTTAAATGAGGCCATGAGGTCAGGAAGGCTTACCTCCAATAATGGGATTAACATAATTAGAAGAAAAGTAAGTGACTAAAGGTGAAGAAAACTTAAGACTCTTTACCAGAAAGCTGACTGCAAACTAGGACCCGAGCTTTCGCTAGACACTAGACCTGTAGGGGCCTTGATCTTGGATTTGTTTTTTGGGGGTTTTTTGGCTTCTAAAAGTGGGAAAAATAGATGGTTATTATTTAAGCCAACACAGCCTGATCTAGGGCACTTACTAATTTTAACCACTGCGAGCCTTTCCGTTACTGTAGTAAAGACGTGGGCTGAGAATTATCTACTTGAGCCCAGGGTCTTTTATCCAGAAAAGACAGCCTGTAGCTTCCAGGCCTATCATTTCCTACTGTCAAGGTCCCAAATCAATCTGCTAGGCCAGGGATGGAAGCAAGATGCAAATGGCATGTCCATCCTTCCATTCTCTTCCTCTCCCTCTCTCTGTTAGTTCCTGTGTCCAATACTTTCATTTCAGTTATTCCCAACTTTCATTATGATCAATCATTATAAGAAAGTTCCAGAAAGAGACAGCTTCAGACAATCCAGAATATCTGTGACTCAGCTCTGGCCTAGTCAAGGTCACCCTCGAATCTTTACAACAACACTGATTCTAAGTCCTTCTTTTTTTTTTTTTCCAAGATGACATGATAATGATTGAAGTCAATCAAATGGAAAAAAATACTGGATAGAAAACTATACAACCCATTTCAGGATGGAGGAATAATGGTGACGACTTTCAATGTTGAATTTCTTCTTCTTTTTAAAAATGTAACAACCTTCTTTGGTCACTAAACTACCGTTCTCTCTAGAGACTACCACGTGTGTGAGCTCAGTATATTGTAAAGGTTTAGTAATTAAGCATGCAATTCCAGCAAAGCAAGGGCAAATGAGGGGCCGGGCCACTCATTAGGTGAGATGACAAATGGTTGGCCTTGGCCCAGCAATATGACTGTAATTAGGACATGTTAACAGAGCTGCTCTTGGTAGAGCCTTGCTCACATCCATGTTTGGCAGAATAACTTAGAACATGAGTTATAGTTATTTTTAGAAGAAGAGAATTAGTTCAAAACATGCCATTTCCCAGCAAGCGTTATTATTTAGCAATCTCTTCCAACGGGAATAGCTTAAATATTTACTAGGGACTTTTGAGCAGCGCTTATCTTTCACTGGAAGGCTTTGCATTAAACCTGTTCCAGACATATGGGTCAGAGTTCTCACTCATCAGGTTATTCCAGGGTCAACCAAACTCCTGAGTTAGCCACAGGCTCTGTATTTTCCCCTCGTTGTCAGCACAGAAAAGACACAGACTCACCTTGTGTTTGGCTTGATGGAGGAGTCAGCAATTGCTGGCTAAAAAGAGCTCCACAGTATAACACAGAGAAAACGCTCCCTGGGCAATTGGAATACATTGCAACTGCCTTTAGGCTCAGAGAGAAATTCAGCATGAGTTCTAACAGCACTGGCTCCACATCACAAAATTAGGGCATCCATAGAAGGAAGTATGTTGAATAAACGCAGGATTATCTTAAGAGAGTCAACACCTTCTCCCTTTACATTGCCTTTGTGTGAGATATTTTGGGGGTACATTGGTGGCAACAGTTTGGCTTTTAGCTTAGACATTTTAACAGCTAAATTAATACCCCTTTCCAGGATGCTAAGGCTCCCACATGACATTGAACTTCTAGCACTCGGGTCTGAATACCACTGCTACTAAGTCTGTTTTCATTTTGCAGGGCATTTCAGTGCATCTCCCAATGATTGGCCAAAAGCAGTTTCTAGTTCACTGAAAAAAAAAAACAACTGTCTTTGGGTGCATGAGCAAGAGCCATTTGCCAGCAAGGTCTCCAGGATTATCTACATGGAAATAACGCACAGGCATATAGCACTTGCATAAGCCCAATAATGTCTACAACATATTCTCATCAGAAGCTTTCTTGAGCTCCTCCTCAGCTGGGATCACTTCCATCTCTCCAGGAAGCTACTTTGTGTAGTCTATTTTTCTGTGTTTTGCTTCACTGTTGTCAGAAAGAGGCCAACCCTTTTAGTTAATGCGAAGAAGGCAGTAATGTTAAATATGGCATCAAAATATGTACTGAAAGATGACTCCCCGTCTCCCCCAACAAACATCTTACTCCCCAGAGTAAAAACAAAGCCTGCCCTGGATTGTTCTGCTTAGAGGTCTGAAGGTTTTGTTGTTGTGTCTTTTTTGCAGTGCTGGGAATTGAACCAAGGGCCTTGTGTACACTAGGGAGGAGCTTTACCACCACCCTCCAGCCTTCTTCATTTTCCTGAAATGCCTCACAACCTTGAACTGTTGTAACAGTCAAGGATGTCTGAGTGTACTAATTTGAAATACCTGTGATCACTGACCTTCCTTCCTGACACTGTAGCCTTTCTGAGTGGCAGGCCATAGCCTAGATCAGTCCCTTAAAGGTCAAACGTGAGTGAGCAGGGGAAAACAGAAGGTAAAAGATAGGGACCAGTAGTGCACTTATGACTGGTTTTCAGACATTGAGAGGACTCTGAAGGAGCTCTTATCCATGGATTCCACTGAATTTCCAAGAAAGGCCTGTGTGGATTTGAGAGAGAATAGCAATTGTATGGTAATTTGCTGATCATCTTACTTCATGTATTTCTTCATTCTCTTCATCTTTCTATCTAGAACATATTATAACTAACACCGCCCCAATTGTCTAGTCATGGGTATTATGAATTATAACTTAGTTAGACATATACATACATTTTAATCTATCATATCCCAGTACAGGAGAATGTATGGCAAATATTCATCAGATAATTGAGGAATCACTTGCTCAAGTCACTTAGCCCATCTATCCAGCATCAGCAAAATAATAATTCTCATTTGGCCAGGTGTCATTAGAATAATGTTCTGTTAATGAACTCTTTGAGTCTGATACTCAAATAAGTTATTTTGATCTGTCAGATAAATGTTGCTGAGTACCTACTGTATGGGTAGAACAGTTGGCTTTGTTGAATGTCAGAGTAAGCTGATAGCAACCACATGAAAGTATGCCATTCCAGTTTATTGAAACGAGTAAATTTATAGCTTTCTTTGCATACAGAAAAGTGCACAAGAAAATAAGTATGTACAAAACAGTTGTGTGGCTGATCATCACTTTCAAAAAAGTTCAACTACCTAGAAATAGTTACCTCCAGTTTAGTACTTTTAAGTATTTGGACTTATAAAGGACTATTTCAAGTCTGTGTTTCTAATGGACTGAGTAGGAAGCCAGCCAGAAAATTATGCCATAATAATCAAGTACTACAATCAAACATAAAACCACAGGACTTCAGCTTGGACTACTTAGGGGTGAATCAATAGAGGTTCACAAGTCCACCTTCTTGTTTAAATCCTGAGCAGTCGTTCTCTTCTTCGACCAAAAGGTGGCATTGGATGGGGTCGATCAACACCCACAAGAAAAAAAACCTGAGCATTAAGAGATAACATTAAAAAAACCCCAACATTAACAAAACAAAACTCATTTTGGAAAGAACGAACCCTTCACAACTGTGCTAGCAATATAAGTGAAAATGAACTGGGAACATTTCCAAAGTTACAAAGGGAAAAATATTGCAGATATTTAGATTTTCAATAATAACCCTAAGTCGCCTGTTCATTTCCTGTCTGTCTTCTTCATACTAGCTATGAGATTGGGACTTCAAGCAAGTTTTCTAGTTATTTTATAAAGGCCTAGTCTGACTCCCAGTAAGGATCCGATGTATTTGGCACAGTCATATTTAGGCTCATGATGTGTTTGTTGTGTTGCTCTTCAGAATATGATCCTTCATTGCTGAGTTGAGTTCAAGTTCTTCTCCATATTAGCTGCTCATCTGGAACTTCAGCTCAAAGAGTATAGTCTCCTGCTCCGTGGTAGGGGGTAGGGTACAGGTTGTGCCTATTTGCCATTCTAGCTCTTGGACTAGTAATGAGATAGAAAGGAGGCTCTGGATCTGTGAGTCCTTTGACTTTTTTTTTTTTGCCCCCACAAATATCCTTATGAAAGGTAGGTGATGCTATATGAACCAAGAATGAAATAGATGGGCAAAAAGATTCAGAGGGAAAGATGAAGAGAAATGAACAATGCTTTCTTTCCCTCTTCTGCAATATAATTAGCAGATTAGAAAATAGCCTTGGCTTTGGGAGAGATTAATCTTCAGAGAGAGGAGAAATAACATATGTAAAGGTCATCAGATGTATTAGATTCTAAAGTGTCTAAGGAGAAGCTAGACTTGCCTCCATTTTTATTTTTAAAACTCTCTATAAGAGACTGAAAGAAGGTATGTTTAAAGATGGCACCTTGCTATATCAGAATCTTTAGGTTTTGCTTTAAAATGATTTTGTTTGGAAAGGATGTGGGCATTTATTCAAGATAGAATGGTATGAGGGCTTGTGTTTGCTCCATCTCCAACCAGAGATCAAAGGTAGAGTGTTCTGGAAGGTTCTAGGAATGTAATAGGTGAAGTTCTGTAAGGAAGCTACTTCATTTACATAGAAGCTAGAGAGTTAAGATTTTAATTTAGGTAAAGCCATCGTTTCAATTTAGCTTTAGCTTACACAGAAAGTGAAAGGCATTTTAAAAGTGGAAGAGGCAACAAGAAATAAGGCAATGGATAATATGTCAAAGCTGGACAAGTCCAGAGGTCAGGACAGGTCTGGCTATTAGCTTTGTCCTTGGCACTTAAGGCCAATCTTTGTGTTCCTCAGGCTCATCTGCATTCCAAGTTCCTAGAGAAATATGGAAGAGGAGAAAAAAACAACCACACATGGTTAGACTTCTGGAATAGTAAGAATGTGTTAAATATCAAGTCACTATTGTAAATGTATCCCCTAGGGCTGAAGATTGAATAGATAATGAATCAGAGCATTTAATAAAGGGATAAACACAAAGGCTCATTAATATTAGCTATTTTCTTCCCCCAGAGTGCTCCTCATTCAATGTATTAATTTAAAACGTCACTGTTGTTATGTGTCCATATTATCAATTCAATGGTTATAAGCATGTATATATGTAAGTATATATAAGAACAAAACAGTGTATATAGGATTTGCTTTTGTCTAGTTTCAGGTTATCTGCTGACTACATTACTTTTTTTTTTTTTGATGTACTTAAGAATTCTTTCCTTAAATACCCAATTTAGTCATTATTGAATTAGGTAAGTATACAGTTCCACATTGGTTACTCCAAAATTACAGATATTTAACCTTTTCCCAATTTAAAAACTAGGACCTCACCCTCTCCCCTTGTGACCTCCTTTCTGATGGTGGGGCTCAGTAGACTCTTTTACTTACAGAAGGCAAAAGGATTTCCAAAACGGTCCCTACACACATCAGAAGATGCAGGTTGAGGAGAAGCCATCTAAGAACATAAAATCATCCAGTCAACATAAACAGTCAAAAAACACCTTTAAATCAAGACCCCACATTCCTTTAAAAACACACACATTCACAAACAAACAATCACTATGCAGGCATTTGTATCATTCTAACGTGACTCATGTATGTTTTTTACTCAAAATTGAAAGTAAGGCAAGGAAAATTGTTTTGATGACATATACGATCAGAAGTGGGAAATTAAGAACAGAAGCCTTTAAGTGTTTTTTTTTGTTGTTGTTGTTTTTGGTCCTGGGGCCTTAACTCTGGGCCTGAGCGCTGTCCCTCAGCTCTTAAGGCTAGCACTCTATCACTTGAGCCACAGCACTACTTCCGTTTTTTTTTTTTCTGAGTGGTTAATTGGAGATAAGAGTGTCACGGACTTTTCCTACCCCAGCTGGCTTTGAACCTCGATCCTCAGATCTCAGCCTCCTGAGTAGCTAGGATTACAGGTGTGAGCCATCAGCACCTGGCTTTATAATGGATATCTTCTATACTATTACTTCTCAGATTATACATGAATGGGAACAGTGACTGTAATCAAGGGTCCATCTCAAATAGACTCCATAAATAAAAAGCTATTTATCCGTGTGAGGTGAATTCAGGAAGTAGTTCCGTCAGCAAACATGCTGGGGTACTGGATTCTGGATTTTTACTTACTGAGGGTTGAGATGAGCTGAAGGGGCCTTTAGAGAAAGGGTTCTCGAATGCGTTCTCAGCAGATTTGGTAACTGGCAGGGCACTTTGTCTGGGAGTTGGCTTTGGTGGTTCTAGAAGATGACAAAACCAAGCCATGAGGAGACAATTTCCCCCCTCAGAATAGCACAAGTTGTCTTCTAGTCAGCTTATGTTTTAAACAAACACGGTATCATACTTCTGAAATTGTATTAGTAGAATAAAAATCACCATTGCCACCTACAAGGGTTCCCAGTGATTACTACAGGGACATGCTCCCCCCTCTCCCTCTCCTTCCTTCTCAGAACAGGAAGCTTGTATATTCAGAATTCCCTCGTTTAAGGACATAGAATATAGTGAAGGCTAATATCTAGGATTCCTGAATCCTAACATTCCAATAGCTCTGGGAGGCCCTTTCAAGAGGGGACACTAGAGGGCAGCAAGGGGCTAGCTCTAAGAATTAGCTATGATTAAAACAACAACAAAAACGAAAGGTTGACTCCAAACAGCGAATGGTTAAGTTGCCCCTAAGCCTAAATACCAAAAAGCAGCAAAGTGGTTGGAAGAGAGTTCTTCGGAGGGCTTTCTGGCAGTATGACAGTGGAAATATTTGTTGGCACAGTACCGTACAGAATAGTGAGTTGCTTACCATTGATCTTGCTCAACAGTTGATTGGCATCAAAATCATCATGGTCTGCGTTCTCCTGAGGGATGCCAACTTTACTGTTGAAATAACTGGAGAAGGCACTCGATGTCCCTGCGGGAGGCTGCTCTCCTTTCCTTGCAGGTACGATGGGTGGTTGCCGCAGTTGAAAGTCCTTAAACATTTCTTTCACCTCTTTGACTTCTGTATCCCCGAGCGGGTCTAAGGCAGTGAAGGCGTCGCTGGGGATGTCTTTTGGAGGACCAGTTCTGGGAGGGGGCTGAGGGGGAGTAGCCAGAGCGGACAGCATAGAAGATGGCTGAGTGGACATGGAAGCAGGGGGGAAAATATTGCTCTGAAAAGGATTCCCCAAAGGGCTTGTGGATGACCAGGCATTGGGTGCCACAGATGGAGAAGAGCCCCAAATGACAGGGGCTGGATTAGTTGAGGCTACAAAAGATGAAGGCTGGCTCCAGCCTTGAAGAGCTTGATTTGTACCAAAAACTATCGGTTGACCAAAACCTGATGGTTGAGCACCCAGCATAGCTCCAGGGACCGTTGTAGTGGGCTGACTGAAGACCACAGGCGTATTCCAAGGTCCAGCTTGAGGGGGTGTAACTGGCACACCAGCTGAAGGAGGGAGACAGTGCTTGTCAGGAGACAACAAATTTGCTTGATTAATTAGCATATATCAATTGCACAAAAGAATGGCATTTCACAGATGCATCTATCATACTCTGATCCATATAGGTTAGTTAGTTCAAACAGTACAGCTAGCATTCAAATACTAGTTGTATTAAACAGTACATCTAGCATTCAAATACTATTTGTATTTCAAAACTCCCGTTCTTTTTTTTTTTTTTTTGTCGGTCATGGGGCTTGAACTCTGGGCCTGGGCGCTGTCCCTCAGCTCTTCAGCTCAAGGCGAGGGCTCTACCACTTGAGCTACAGCGCCACTTCCGGTTTTCTGGTGGTTTATTGGAGATAGGAGTCTCACAGTCTCTCCTGCCCAGGCTGGCTTTGAACCGCGATCCTCAGATCTCAGCCTCCTGAGTAGCTAGGATTACAGGCGTGAGCCACCAGTGCCCGGCACTCCCATTCTTCTTACCACATCTTTTGACTTTCATCGTTGGAAGGGCATACAATCCCTAATATAGGTCATGGGGGTGGGGGGGGATGAGCTCTTAATGCAAACAGACACACATGCACAACACACACACACACAAACACACACACAAACACATATTTACTGATGTGTTTCAAATAACTAGAATAGCCTGACAATATCAGAAAAGAGATTTGTTGGGTGAACCTATTTGTATATTCAAACCACACTGACTACTAAGTAGTTCTGTAAGATAATCCATTTGGCTTTTTGACTCATTGATTTGATCTTTTCATTTAGCAGCTGGCTTCTGTCAAGAGGCTTATGGAAAACAGCTAGTATGCATGTGCATGAAGCCTCAACTTGCTTCTATCCCAAAGAAGCTATTTCAAAGTTTTCTTGCTTTCTAACGCTGCCAAAGTTGACACAGCTATATAAAGAGAAGATAAAATTTAGCCGGTGCCAAGATAGTTTTAGACCTTTATAAATAAAAACGGAGGAAAGGCTGTTACGCTGGGAGAGCTGTTTCATATAAAAGTGCTTCCTGCCTGTGTCATTCACAAACCCTTGCCAGTAGTTACAACAGAATATTGAAATGAGAAAGGAGGAGAGAGAAGACAAGGAGAAACAATATCCTTCTCTGGTAACTTGCACGTGATCTCTCTGGGTGAATGGCTGAATTGCCAACATCATTGCCATGTTCATTTGGAATTAAAAAATCCAAATCTCTCTAGCTGACCCTTTCTCTGGAGAGACTTGTTCCCGGATCTCGTTCTAATATAGAGGACATTTTCTTTCCTGTCTCTTCCCAAGTGTATTACTGAGCCAGTTAAACTGTCACCACTAACAAAATAAACCTAAATTCAGTTTCCTATTTATTTGTGGTACTGACGTTCTGCCCTGAAAACCTACTTGCTTTGAGGTTGGGAGCACAACATTCTTTTGGTAAATTTTCTTTCTTTTCTTTTTTTGGTTGGTCGTGGGGCTTGAACTCTGGGCTTGGGCGCTGTCCTTGCGCTCTTCAGCTCAAGGTGAGCGCTCTACCACTTGGGCCACAGCACCACTTCCAGTTTTCTAGTAGTTTATTAGAGATAAGAGTCTCAAGGGGTTTCCTGCCCCAGCTGGCTTTGAACCGTGATCCTCAGATCTCAGCCTCCTGAATAACTAAGATTACAGGTGTGAGCCACCTGCGCCCGGCTTTTGCTAAGATTTTTCTAAGTGACATGTTGAATTAAAACAAACTCCTTTGTATAACTACTTAAAGATAATAAGCATAGTAAGTTTAAAAAGCGTTTTCTAATCTAATAAAGACTAGGCCTTCAAGCTAGGCTTGGGAATTGCTTTTGCTTCTAGAATGAAAAATATTTTGCAAATGGAAGTTGGGTGGTTGAGCAGATGTCCTGTCTTGGATTTATGTAGTACTTGACTCTTCTGTTCATCTGGCCAGGAATGTATCTATCACATTCACAGAGAGTGGCAGATTTTAGAAAAGGTTACCTTCCTTCATCAGTATGCTTGTTTTCATGGTAAACTAAATCAGTAAAGAATATAATTAAAGGTGAGAATGTCTTAATAATGCTACCAGAAACTCCAAACCCAGTAAACTCCTTCCTATTCTGGCCCATTATGACTAAACAAGGCATAGGATTGGTCTTTTTAATAGTATCTTAATTCGATACTGATTTCACAGTCAGAAGTTAGTCTTCATTTACATTCAAGAAAATATATAGACTTCCAGAAGACTACTTCTCTTACATTACATATACAGGTCCTAAAAGTGAGTTTAAACAAAGTTATTGCTAATACTCTTTTTGCAGTTTATTTAAAATTTATTAACTGAATGGAGGGTTACTCACTAATGATCTTTACCAATTAGATGAGCAAAATAATAGAATAGAATAGAATAAAAGGCTAGGTGTTAGTGGCTCATGTCTGTAATCTTAGCTACCCAGGAGGCTGAGATCAGAGGATTGTGGTTCAAAGCCAGCCCAGGCAGGAAAACCCATGAAACTCTTATTTCCAATTAACCATAAAAAAGCTAGAAATGGAGCTGTGGGTCACATACATTATCACTAGGCTTGAGTGGAAAAACTGAAGGACAGCACCCAAGCCCTAAGTTGAAGCCCCAATTTCAGAACAACAACAACAAAAAGAATTTTATTGTCTTTCATGTTGGACTACTTGCCCTTCCTTGGGAAAATGCATGCCTTTAGTTTTCAATCATATCAATGAGAGTATTATTTGTGAGCAAGACAAATATATCTTCCAGGAGTTAAAGGCTTTCCCAGTGTGTATTTAAAGTTAGCCTTCATTGCCATCCAACAGATTGTAGCCATTGTGTTTCTAAGACATTTATGACCCAGCTGGAGAAAACAGGGCAAGGATTAAGAAAAAGGGGAGTGTGGCATAAAGCATTAATTTTATTACCTTCTGAAGCCAGATCAAAACACAGGGTAACAAGTCAAAGCTGAGGGCTCAGCTTTCTCTCATACCCACTCCCCACCCCCCAAGATTTGCAAAGGAGACAGTCTCCCAGCTGGGTCTAGCGGAAGCCAGACCTACAACCTTCCATGGTTGGCTGAGGATCCCTGCTAGTGGACAGGGGCTATACTGTGGGGCTCAGTTTGAGTTCCATGTCCAAACTTGGAAAGATCATCAGTATTCTGCCGTTGTATACCCCAAGGCCGCAACAGGGGCGCCTAGCCAACAAGCTTCACTTAGTCTGAATAAATTAACAGTTATAGGGTCCAGCTGTATTTTCAAGCTCACTTGTTAAATATTGGCTGTAAAAATTCTTCAGGGCATTGATATTAGACTACAAAGGTCTGTGATGTAATCCAGTCCCTGACACACTGCATGTGAGTTCTCTACCTTTTTCTGTGAGAGGAGGACATCTCTCTCATGGGGAGGTACAGAAAAAAGAGCAATGAGAAAGTAGAAGCCCACAGACACACGAAGTATTGAAGGAAAGTCTCTTGATGGTAAATGCCCAGGAGATGCTCGGAACACATGGGCTTCACACATTCACCTGGATTTTAGCCACTCAGCAGTTAGGAAATGAACACCTCCTTCTTTTGTTCCCCTACTTCTAAGATGATTAAACCGATTCAGTGTGACATTGCAGGAAAATAACACACAGACACATAGACACACACACACAGACACAGACACACAGACACATAGACACACACACACACACAGACACTCAGACACACACACACAGATTTCGATGACTATCTCTATAGGAGGCAGAGAAAGCCAAGATCCCTAGTCAAATTTACTAAGGGAGAAAGAGTCCATCTTCATCTCTTGTCCCCCACCTCCCAAGCCAGATTCTGAGTTTGCAGATATGCCAAGAAACATAAAAACAAAGACAGTGCCCAGCAAGACACCAAAGGCTATTTTTTGAGATTTCTGAAAACTGTACCAGAGAAATGTGAAAAGAACTGGAAGCTGGGGACTGAGTAGCAGCACAAGCCCTCAGACAAAGCCCCTTCACCATTCGCCTGCAGGAGGATGCTCTGGGGCCCGCATGAGCCAGAGACACACTTATCAACCAGAAGCCATGTACATCTTGGACATCTGATTAAATTCCATCACTTCCCTTAACTTGGTTTTCCTTCCAACTTCAACTTAAACCATACCCATATAATGCTTCAAAAGGGGATGTAGGCATTGGGAAGAGGTAGCTTTCCAATCATCATGGCAAATGACAGAGAAAGTATGAATGTTACTGCTTTTCCAACACAGACAATGCATTAGACTCTCCCATCTCACCTCTGTTTTGCCAGGGAAACTAGTCTGAGTTCAGAATTCCTAACAACCCCCAGGACAGGAAGCCACGGCTAGTTTTTCAGGTATATCCAATACTAAAAAAACAAACTAGGATTTCTGGTCATGTAGCAACTCGGAAGCCAAACTCCAGTTACAATACAGTTCAAATGGGGGTGGCGCAGAAGTAAAAGTTTTCAAAAGAAATGCTTGGGATCTCCAGTCTTGCAATCGTGGGAACTTCCATGGAGGACAGGAAGTGCCTCCTTCCTGAACACATCATTTCCTGGTGAACTAGCAGAGCCATTCCTAGCTGTACCTTGAGGAACCTACCTAGACCTGCAAGGGTCCCCACTGGGGCAGGAACACTTGTTTTGAAGAGATCCAGAGGGTTGGTCTGTGGGGCTGCAGACTGTCCTGTGGGTGCCATCTGGGCTGAAGGTTCGGGGGCAGGAGGAGCAAAGATGTCTGATGCAAGCAAGTCATTTGCTGAAGACTGACAGGATAGGGCCAGAAAGGGAGGGAGAAGAGTCATTCAGCAACAATGACATAAGCTTTGATCTGTCTCTTATTCTTTATCACAAACTTAGGATTCACATAAAAGGATTTTTTTCTATTATTAAAGTTAATTACTATTATCAAAACAACAGAAAACAAAAGACCAAAGGGGAAATAAAAAATGCCAATCACCTCAATGGGTTAACTACTATTGGGTCTCAGTGTTTGATAGCACCTTGGAATTGGCAACGTAAAACCTATTTTTGTTCTTTTTACATTTTTATTGGTCTGGTCTTCTTATTGGCTTAAAGCTTGAAGCCAGGAAAAGAAAGGACCACTATACATTAGTATTCTAAGGAATTTTGATCATTCCACATAGGGTAGATACACTTTAAATCGTTAGACAGACCTGCATATTTCTACAAGAATTTCTTTTAAAAAAAACTATACATACGTATAAAAACTGCATTTTGAATTGCTTTTGGGTGACACTGGTGAGAGGTCATAGTATCTTAGTAAAGTTTCTTTGGAGACAACTGGGTTATTAATATTTAAAAGATGAAACAGGCTAGAGAATGTTATACCAGCCTCTTGGCATTCATTAATAGAATACAACAGATGTGCAGGGCAGGTGTTAGTGTGGGGATGGGAAAGGGGGAAATCACAAGAACTCTTCCCCTCCCCTCCCAGAACGTGACGATCAAACTTACCAGCAGTATAGAAGCATAGCAGCATTAAAAATGAAACAAAACAACAACAACTTGTGTTTAGTATTAAGTGACAAGGCATGCAAACAGAAGGCAGTGAGAAACGCTACTGCAAAGCTCAGAAAGAACAGCCATTAAGGGGAAGCAGTCCTGGAGAACCAATGTGCCTCCTCCACCCTCTAGTTCACAGCCACAAGCGCAGCAGGGAAGAGAGCTTGCATCACACCACCCTTTGGTACCGAGCATGCGCTCTGCTAATGGATAGGTGGAGAAGACAATTCACCTTAGCAGTCCTTCTGCCTCTTCCTGGTTTGGTACTTTGTGGAGGTGGGATAATGGCTATGGAGTCATGTGGAGAGGACTGGACAGGGCTTTCCAAGTCCTGCTTTACGCCATTCGATACGGACAGTCCTTTGAGGGGGCTTCCCACAAAAGGGTTCGGGGAAGATTTGGTATGGAAGCCGTTCTGTTCTCTTTCAGATACCCCATTTTGAGTTCTCACTGCTGGCTGGCTTGGCCATGGGCCAGCCTGAGATTCTTGTTTGCCAGTCCGGTTAGAGATCTGGTCAAATTGTTGACCAAAGTAATCAACATCACCATTCAGGGGCCCATTACCCAGGGGAGTAGACAAACTATTCAAATTCTCTTTCTTCTGCTCTGGAGATTTGAGAGAATCAAACGAAGAGGGTGTCGATTGGTCTGCTTGTGCAAAAGGATCGTCACGGAAAGGATCAGGATTAGGGGTGGGAAAGAAGTTGAGATTGGCAGAAAAGGCATTTTCAGGCAAGAAGGCTGCCTGAGGCTTTGGTCGCGGAAGAGAGCAGGAGGTGATGCCGTTTGTTAAGAATGGATTTTCTTTTAAAGAATTCTGATTGGTGTCGATTTCAGAGTTTAGATCCACTAACAGGATATCTTTGCTTTCCTAGCACATTTGGGAAGAAAAAAAAAAAAGAAAAGAAAGAAAGTGTTAGTCCATGTTATGACTTCAAATGAGAAAACCACATACAAATGACCATGATTATCAACATTCCCATTAGATTTGGTCTTGAGAAGCTGGGTGGCTGTTAACCCTTCTCATCCACTGCTCCCTCAAAGTGGTTACTGGCTCCGGACTAGTTCTCCTGCCCCTCTCTCCCTCCCTCCACACAGAGTTGTTAACCCTTCTTTAATTACAATCTTACTGGTCCCTGCTCACCTGAGTTCCTGCACACAGCGCATTATCAGTCTCCTTTAAATTCTTGCCTTTGACAGTCTTAAGAGAATTGATTGTGTTTGCAACTCAAGATCTGTTTCTTAGTATACTTTGAACTTGAATGTGTGAAGTGACTTGGCAACCTTGGTCTTACCTGACGTGTGTACTGAGTCGTCTATTGAATGCCTATTAGCCGCTTAGCAGCACCTTCTTCAGTGAGTGAATTCATTGCTACATATTTTTTCATATTTTATAGTTTTATTTGCAGTGTTGAAAATTGAACTCAGGGATTCACACATACCACACAAGCATCCTACCACTCTGCATCTTTGTCAAGTACTTTTCCCTATCATTGACCCCATCCTCTGGATGGGGTGTGCAGGAAAGATTTTTTTTTTCTTGTTGGTCAGGGGACTGAACTCTGAGCCTGGGCGCTGTCCCCCAACTCTTCAACTCAAGGCTAGCGCTGTACCACTTGAGTCACAGCGCCACTTCCATTTTTTTCTGCTTATGTGGTGCTGAGGAATCGAACCCAGGGCCTCATGCATGCAAGGCAAGCACTCTACCACTGAGCCACCTTCCCAGCCCTGGAGGAAAGCTTTTTAACTTTTTGATCACAGCCAGCAAGCAGGTCTCCTGAAAGGTTTATGGCTGTTGTTGAAGGCATTAGCCAAGTTGTACTAATCATCTAACTGTGCCATCTCTTCTTTGGCCATATTCTGTCTATATTGTCCTATGAAAGTGATTCAGATGCCACACAAACTCTTGTATACTCTTTCATGACGTGGCTTACAGATGCCTGTGTTGCAGGCAGTGATCTTAATTATTTAGCACTGGAGTGAATTTGTTACTTTTGATTTGTATATAACAAAGAGACGTGAGTTTAAGATGTAATATTAATATCTATCAGGCCCAATGACTCCTGGCTCATGTAATCCCAGCTATATTGTAGACACAGATTGGGAGCATCATGGTTTGAAGGGAGCCTAGACAAAAAAGCAAGATTCTAGCTGAAATATAACTATTGCACAAAGGCTCCAGTGGTAAATAAAGCACCTATCTAGAAAACTCAGGATCCTAAGTTAAACCTAAGAATTGAAAAAAAAAAATCGATCTGGAAACTATACCCTAGACTTAATTCTATTTTCTCCCTATCATACCAGAAAAAGATTAGATTTTAATTATTTGTTATCTTCATTATTATCTATTTTTTTTTCGGGATAAAAATAGCAAACCTGATAAGCCTAACACATCCTTTTTTCTTTTTTTGTCAGTTGTGGGGCTTGAACTCTGGGCCTGGGCACTGTCCTTGAGCTCTTCAGCTCAAGGTGTGTACTCTACCACCTGAGCCACAGTGCCACTTCTGTTTTTTTTGGTAGTTAATTGGAGGTAAGAGTCTCACAGACTTTCTTGCCTGGGGTTGGCTTTGAACTGCAATCCTCAGATCTCAGCCTCCTGAATAGCTAAGTTTATAGGTGTGAGCCACCAGCACCTGGCTCACTTCCTTTATTTTAATTAGTGATATAATTGTTATTCTCCCTGGGATAGGAGGAATCACACTGACAGACCTTTCTGACTGACTCTGATTCATTAGTTCTTAATTATGCTAGTCATAGAAGGTTACTAACAATAAACACTGCTCAGCTAAAGGGGAGTAAGGAAGTTGTCTAGCATTATTTGATCATGGGGAAAAAAAAACTTTAAAGGAATATTAACCTTTCAAACCAGTAAGTGCAAAACATCTCCAATAGGGCTCCTTGTTGTTTAGAGAAAAGTTCAACTTTGAAAAACAAAAAAAGTTCAGATCCTATTTTATATCCATAGAAGAGACAACAAAATCAGACTTAAAATCTTTTCTCTTTCCTTACTTTGAATCATAAAGGCATAAGCCAGATTTCCTCTTTAGAACTAGAAGCCAGTCAAAAGAATTTGTAATTTAGAAAATAATTTAATCAACAAAACAGATTGAATAACCTATCAATAAAGAGATGTTTAAGTAATCAAGACACAGGGCAGTGAATTATAAAAGCTTGTGATTTCAGCATTCATTCATTTGTTCTGTGCCACCTCTAGGTTAGAACAGATGGTGTTCATGGCTGGTAGAGTTCTCCTTTTCAAATACTTCCAAAGAAGTTCTTAGGACACCAAGCAGGAGCCACACTGTTAGACTTCTGAATAGTCACCCTATAAGTAAAATGTATAAGGCTCTCCTCAGGTTGGTGTGGTTAATCCAAGATCAAGAGTCTACATCATAGACCGTGACAGGTGAGACTCCTCATCCACACCTTCATCACCTTGATCAGAACTTTATAGCTTCTTTCCTTGACTGCCAACACTATCCACTTAGCCACCATTCAAGAAACAGGCCCTTAAGACATGAAACTGAATTACAGGCCTTGTTCGTTCTTTCTTTCTTTCTCTTTCTTTCTTTCTCTCTCTCTCTCTTTCCTTTCTTTTTCTCTTTCTCTCTCTTTCTTTCTTTCTGCTATGGGAAAGGGAATATAAAGCCAATTGGAGAGGTGTCTGTGCAAAGGCTTTACTCAGTTCTGTAGCTCTTCTTTGGGTCAGCCAACCTCCTGTAACCATTTCAGCCAAACTGACGACTTCTCTACTCAAAGCCTTCCTGCTACTTCTCACATGTTTTAATATAAACTTCACTAGGCCAGCTGCCATTAGCATCCAATTTGATGCTGGCTACAATCTATTTCCCTATACACTTCAAAGGTGCAACTCAAATTCAGGTTCCTTACAAAAACTTTTCCTATTAATTTTTCTAGTTCAGTTTTATGTACTTGTCTCTTAGGGGGTGCATACAAGTGTATTCATATGGCTGAACTTGGCTCTCTGATTCTATCCCTTGGACCAGATGTAATTTCCTTAATAGTGGATCATGCCTTATATACTTCTCACATGAGCAGTGATTTCAAACTGTCAAATATTTAAACATCAAGAGCATGCTCTTCCCTCCTCTCTTTCGTTCTGAAACAATGGGAAATCACAGTGCTCAAGTAGATTTCCAGAAGATAAAGTATATTCTAAGTCTGTAGGATGTCACTTAAGTTTACAACATAAGTATTATTTGAAATGCACAAAAGGCTAGTGTAACAAACTAATAACACTCAAAAATATAGATAATTTTGATGACTTTTTCAATTCAGAAACATCTTCTAGAGCAATTACTGGAAGAACTGAGTATTTTTAACCATATTGGTTTTGTCACATGGAGAGAAATCTATTTTATGACTTATGAATATGGAGTCAATATGTAAGAACACATTGCCAGAGCCTAACCAGTGCATAACTATCCCTGTTAAGTTTTCTCCTACTTATCAAATACTATCTACTTTGAATTTCTACAAATCAAAAATTCTTAGGCTAAAAGACATCAATCAAAGACATTTATAGGAGGATCATTCACACTGCCTTTCATTTCCTTTTGCAGAATATTCTGGAAATCTTCACAAGCAGGTTAACCGGTCAGCTCTTCCATGCCTTGTCCTTGTAATTCATTTCATGTCTTCAGTGAGTGTCCTCTCTCTATACTTGGGAGGTACATTATTCAGGTATTGATTTCCCTTGGGGAGGTGGCTGCTAATGCAGGAGAGGGCAAAGTTTGAAAATCAAAAGGATCCTAAAACTAGGATGGCTCTTTCATATCCATTTAATCTAGCATTTCAACAGGTTAATCCAAAGGCTGGAGACTCAGAAGTTAAGAATGTCTGCCCAACAAACATAAGGTCCAAAGTTCAAACTGTAGTACTTCAAAGAGAAAAGAAGGAGGGAGGGAGGGAGGGAAGGCAGGAAGGAAGGCAGGAAGGCAGGAAGGAAGGAAGGAAGGAAGGAAGGAAGGAAGGAAGGAAGGAAGGAAGGAAGGAAAGAAGGAAGGAAAGAAAGAAGGAAGGAAGGAAGGAAAGACAGATGGACGGACGGATGGACGGAAGGCAGGAAGGAAGGAAGGAAAGAAGTAAAAGAAATAAAGAAAAGAAAGAAGTAACAGACATTCTGAAGAATGGACATTTCAACAGTAAGTCAGGATTCAATGCTGAAACAGCTTCTCTGTGACAGGCACCATGCAGTGTGATTCTCACATGGTGAGGCAGAAAGAACTGTGTACAGCCCTTGCCCCTCCTCAGCTGACCTAGGAGTTTATGCAATGGGGTTTCACAGCCCTGGCTTTCTGTGCAGGACTCTGGAAAGTGAGACTCTTCCTCCAACTTCAACCAGCTGCATGAATCCTGTGACTTTCTGGGTCATTTTCCTTGGTATTTACCCTCAGCGAGGTATTTTCTAGAGTAATTATCTGTTTGCCCAGTGATCACTTTCTTGCCCTTCATGTTCAAGTCTATAAAGTCTCTTCTTTGGGCATCATCTGAACCTGCAGACTAGATCATACCCTGTAACTGACATCAATTAATAAGTTTTGTGATTAGTTCTAACACTGATTTCTGCTAAATAGTAAATTCCTTGACCACAATATGTCATGCATCCTGATTACTGCTATGCTTTGCCAATAAAAAGTACTCAAAACACTGGTAAGTGTATGTTTCTAGAAGTCATTCAAAATTATGTGAATATTCTCATTTGAAGGCAGTTTTAGTAGGTCTGGAGAGTAAGGTATAAGTCTTGAATCTGGACTTTGTTCTCAAGTAAATGAGGGATTTTTGTCTGAATCAACACTTTCTGGTCTATAAAAGAAAATAGTGTGCTATTCTCACACAGTTGATCTACAATATTGAGAAGATCTGACATATTATAATGTGTTATCAAATATTAATCATTTTCTAACAAGGACAGGCTTCAGTTGAATGTAAATGAGCTTCTTATGTAAGTCATACTTTATGACATTAAATGTCACTAAGACATATGACACTAAATGTCATTAAGAAAGAATGAAAAAATTAAAGAGGCCAGAAAGCTTCATGATTAATCATATTTCCTTCTAATAGGCTATGCCAAGGATTTTTGCTCAGCTGCTTCTTCCAAACTGAAATAGCACCAAGAAAGACTACATTGCCTGATCCATTGCTCAGATTTAACTTCTAAGCACTATTATTGTTTCTGAATGAGTTCTGATGAGTTTCTATGGCGATTTAAAATTCAAATGTGTTCTAGCAGTCATTTACATTTTATGTGGAAAAATCAGCAATCCATCTTCCAATTTCCAATGCGATGCTCAAGATTTGTGGTTAATTTTCAGTTTGAATTAGAGATGTCATTGCCATTACATTGCAAATTTAAAAACAAACACTTACTGTTGGACTATTTAGGTCAGGAGGTGTAGACATGTCCCCAAACAAATCCATCTGGTCAACACCCTTAAAAAAGTATTTGGATTAGATTCAGATGTGTCTACCAAAAAAAAAGGATTACTTTGTATATTGTTGTTGTCCTAAACTAAGGAAAATAGTTGTCAAGACTGGCCTTGCATTCAACTCATTCAAATTTGATATTGAGACATCATGAAGTGTATACATGTTCCCAGACAAATACACCTGGTTCAGATAATCTACTTAAAAGATTCTTTTGTATACATACATAGAGCTGCCATGATTGGATTTTCATATGGATTCAGAACACATATGTTATTAGCTACATCTATATGAGAATCCAAGTTAAGTGAGTAAGAAACATAAAACTTCTCATATAAGCTAGGTGCTGGTGGCTCATGCCTATAATCCTAGCTACACAGGTGGCTGAGATTAGAGAATATTGGTTCAGAGCCAGTCCAGGCAGATAAACCCAAAAAACTCTTAGCTCCCACTGATCATCAAAAAAGCTAGAACTGGAGATGTAGCTCAAGTGTAGGTTGTCAGCTATGAACACAAAAGCTAAGCCACAGTGTAAGGCTCTGAGTTCAAGCTTTTTAGTACCAGCATACACATGCACACAAACACACACACACACACACACACACACACACACATACCAATTTCAGTTTGTTGGTTTGATCATCAACAGTCATTAGGGGCTCGCTTCCATTCTGACAAAAAAAAAAAAAAGACGGCGAACATTTCAGTATTTGTTTTTCTTCCATGTCAGCCTACGAAGTAGTTATGATATTTGCATTCATTATTTAACTTTTCATGACTAGAGATATTATAAACAGTAATCAGCTGGTGTGGGGAAGTGTGGGCAGGTAGCAAGCAAGGGTTTATACACATCACACACAATTTGTAGGAAGTAAAGATGGGGTTTTACCTCCAATGCTTTGTTGGCTTCTTCAGCCTAAAAAAGAAAGATAAACATATGTCTATAGGTTTTCAGGCATAAGGTAAGACGACTCTTGTATTTTTTTTCTTATAAATCCTGGATTTGTGAAGAATTTCTAGATTTAAACAAGGTCGATCTACAAGTTAGTCCTAAATTAATATATAGCTTATAGGGAGAAAAGATTAGAGCCAGGGCCCAGAGATCTGAAGTGTCTACCATGCATTGGTTTCCCTATTAGATTTCCAAAAGAAAAATTATTAGAACAAATAATTATATACTTAGACGAATGCTATACAATTCAACTCTCTAGGCAGAGCATATGTAGGCACAACATCAAAAATAGTCCTGGATACAATGTTTAATAAAGTTTATATCAAGTAGTACTTACCTTTTTCTTTTCTTCCTCCTTCTTCTTTACATTATAGATAACTTGGAAAAGGTCTTTCAGATCAACAACTAATGGCTCAGCCTGAAGTAAGAGAAAGCATTACTAATAATGTTTTATCCTTGATATTTTCTTCCTTTGTCTCCCATCCATTCTCAGGAGTGGTTTCTGTTTTCTCTTAAGGTTCCTCCTATCTTCACCTAGTGTGGACCTCATCTCCCCCATCTTCACCTTCTGATGCATAAAGAATAGCAGTGCTGATAAATGGAATCTAAATGTTCAGGAAAATGGATATCACAAGTGGATTTTCCAGATATTTAAACAAAACATGACTATTTTTGCAGTTCTTTCAAGGTTTCTGGAAATACTTCACGATTCTCCTAAATTCAGCATGAATCTTAGAAGACACTCAATTCTCAAAATTCTTGAGCTACATTCATGTGTGTAAGGGACACCTTTAAAAGTCTTTTTAGGCTGTTAGCCATTCTCTGAATTATTATTTGCTCATGCAAATTTTATTAGTCTAAGGAATTGCTTCCAACAAATTTTCTAGGTGAGTGACACACATTCCTGCACTCACTAAAGGATCAATCTCCATATGTCCATACCTCCGATTTAGAGCTTACCTGTTGCCCTGTTTTTATGGCAAAAAACTGGTGTTGTCCTTCTCCTCCACACACGTATCCAAACGCCCGGTTGTCTGTCACATCCCGGGCAATGAAAGAAATCTTATTTACTGGATGTTCATGCTCTATTACCTTTAAAAGGAACGTAAAAATGACTTACTGAGAAGAATGGACTCTGTTTGTATGCTGGCATAGTTAGGCATCAGATTCACATATGAAGGCATACTAAGAAGTTAAAACATTTAAATAAAGACATTTTAGTAGGTGGTTGAAGGCCAAGCTACTCTTACTAGAAAAGTTTCCAAAAAGGAAGGAGGTTAGGAAAAAAAAAAAGCCTTCCGTTTCAAAGGAAGAAAACAAAATTAAAAGGAACTATCTAGTCCGAGATTTTAATGTCCCATGCAAAGAAGATTTGAGAATGTATACAACAAGGAGAGCATCTAATCCTTAAACCAACCCAAGTTAGCTTAAGTGTAGTGATGCACACTTGTTACCCCAGCTTCTTGGGAGAATAAAGCAGACACCCAGGCAAACTAGCAAGATGAGGTTTCAAAGCAAAATAAAACAAACCAAAAAGTTCCAAAAGCAAAATAAAAAAGAATAAACCTTCCTAACTCTATGACAAAGTTAAGTAAACATTCTATTTATTTATCTAGAAAAGCGTTCAGAAGGATCCTATGTTGATGGCTGATGACACCATCACTGTCCAAAGCGGACAGTGTATAGTATGTGTGTGGGGATGTATGTGTGTGGGGTGGGGGGCGGGGGGAATGTCTAGTACATTCTGGAAGTTACCAAATGCTCTACTCTGGTTTCTCTTCAGATCATATAAATCTTTCACCTTTTACCAAATGCTGTCATCAAGTGATTTTCTACTGTCTTAGAAGATCTATCTCATTAAAATCCTAGGAGTTGCCTGTGGCAACAAAACTTTAATGTCTTAGTCCCGTGCTTGTGAGGCAAAACTCACCACTATTCTCCAGAGAGCCTGAAACATGGAAACTAGGAGTTGGAGGGTGATGAGGAAGACAGCAATGCCTACGGAGGGGAGAGTGAGTGAGTGAGTACCCTGGATGTCCTGGCTCTGAGACTGGCTGGTAGATCTTGCAAGTCAGAGAATGGATCTCTCTAGGGAGGGATGAATAGCAACCAAAGATCTTCACACACTTTCTTGACAAGAACTAAACTTTTTCATTGTTTTGAGACAGAATATTACTGTGTAAACCATGTTGGCCTAAAACTTGTGATCCTACTGTTTTAAGAATAGAATATATCACAATAATGAAAACATGTTTTTATAAGCAAGATTTTAAGTGATAAATATCACAATGTTATGTTGAGTAGAAGAAAAACCTATTCCAGAAGGCCTGACCAATGGATAAGGATCAGAAACCAATCCAGCAAAATAAGAAGGTATATGATTCATATGTGATAGAACAATAGAAACCACAACATAAACAAGATGACATTCTTAGGGTGAAAAGGCAAGGAAAAAAGCTCTTTAAAAAAGCTAGATGTTGGGGCTGGGAAGGTGGCTCGGTGGTAGAGCGCTTGCCTTGCATGCATGAAGCTCTGGGTTCGATTCCTCAGCACCACATAAGCAGAAAAAGCTGGAAGTGGCACTGTGGCTCAAGTGGTAGAGCGCTCGCCTTGAGCTGAAGAGCTGAGGGACAGCACCCAGGCCCAGAGTTCAGGCCCTATGACTGAACCCCCCCCCCCCAAATAAAAGCTAGATGTCATGTTTGACAAGAAATGTACTTATTACCTTACTTATGTAACTGTAACCCATCTGTACATCCTTGACAATAAAAAGAAAACTAGATGTCACTAAATAGCTCCTACATTCACATGTGACCAATATATTCAAATAAAGTAAGACCCCATGCATAGACCTATGGAAGATTCATAAGCAGGTATTGCTATCTGTATTTCTGGGATCGATATAGCTACCTGTGGGCCTGTATCTCTTACAGGAAGTGAATTTCAAAACAGCATGTCAACAGTGTGTCTTGACTCTCGACCTTCTATTCTACTTTTGGTCTATTACTACTGGGAAAGTAAATATCAACTATTATCATTATTTATTATTATTATTATTTTACAGAACCTCAAGAAAGAAAATTCTGAAATTCAAGTAGCCAGACTCCAGTGGTCAGAAAGATGCCAGTGAGTGCAAATCCTTACCCCAGTTTTTTCATCAATTATTTTTATCCCAGAAAGAGAAATGTTGACCCAGATCCTTTGCTTGTGTTGTCCCTGAGACCGACCAGCTGCTGCCATTCCCTGGTTAGGGAAATAAGGAAAAAATCTCATTTAAAGTACTCTATGACACCTTCATATTCCAATTATAAAAACTGTAAAGACTACTGGCTTTATTTTCTGTTTGTTTGTCATCAAAGAAAGGATCAGTCATCAGAATGACAGGATGGAATAGAAGATACTGGGAAGGTTATTTCTTTCTTAGTAATGTGACCCTGAAAAAAAAATCACCCCAAGTCTTGTGGCCTCAAAAGAGTCACTGGTAAATAAGTATAATGGACCTGGCTGGGCATCGGTGGCTCATGCCCATAATCCTGATTACTTAGGAGGCTGAGATCTGAGGATCATTGTTCAAAGTTAGCCTGGGGAGGAATAAAGCTACAAGTGGAGGGATGACTCAAGTGGTGAAGTGCCAGCATTGAGTGAACTCAGAGCACCCAAGCTCTGAGTTCAAGTCCAAGTACTGGGAGCAAAAAAAAAAATCTATCTGTCTGTCTGTCTGTCTGTCTATGGAACATGGACTAGAAGATCTTTAAAGAAGTTTCTATTGTTTATTGAGTACTAATTAGGTTCACATAGTAATATAGTAAAGAAATTTAAAAATTCAAAACACTCAAGGGCTAACTCAAAAGAAAACTAGTTTCCAGATAAAATTCTGAATTTTTGAACACTTTTTACATAAAAAATAGAGTATTTTATTTCTTCCCATGCAAAGGAAGAAACAGCAGATAAAAACCAATATTTATAACTATTTAGTGAGGAGTGAGAGATCTGGTTTGTCCAAGGGCTACCAAATGAAAAAGCATCTTGAGTCCAGCTATCTTTGATTAAATCATGTCTCTAGGACAGTTATATAAATGCACAAAGTAACTCAGGGTTTCAGAAGATGAGACACTGAGGGCTGGGGATATAGCTCAATGGCTGAGACATGGGTTTGACCCCTAATAGTACTCTCTATTAGTGTATGTATCTGTCTGTCTGTCTATCAATCAACATAGACACATATACATATACAAAAGGATAGATACATCATTAGATAAATTATGCAGTTAGAAAACTTAAATAACTAGACACAGGTAAGAGAGATTTCAAATAAGATTTCTTCTCATGAATGCTTGCTTAAGATACAAACAAACCATCATCTTTCCCTTTACCTTAAGTTTCATCATAGAGTCTTGGCTCATTTTATCTCCTCTTGCATCTGGAACATCATCAATACCAATTAGCTTGGCCTTATATTTTACACCATCACCTTTGAACCTGGCCAGTAGATATTCATCTGTCTTTTCAGAACCTGAACAAAAAATATAAAGGAGAAAAGTTATGTTTAAGGGTCTCTTGTAGGTGTGACCAAATGTGTTCCAAAGTCCCCAAAATGGGAGTAATAAATACACTGATTGTACTACAATTGATCACACGTGGGATATTCTGCCTGTCTTATTTTCCTTCTTTTTCATTGAATATGGAGTTGGGGTTGGGAGAAGATAAAGTCTTAAAGATGAGAAGCTCATGGGAATGCATGAGGTAGGAGGTGAGGAGAATATTTGTCAATATAAAGAGGATACATTTGTTCTTAACAGGAGGTAAATAATCTGCCAAAGAATTTGGAACTGAAGGACAAGGGAATTTTGAGTAAGCCACTGGACAATAATTGAGATACTAATCCCATCTTGCAACTTCTTCTGCTCCTCTTCAAAAGCTTACACAATTTCATTCCCAGAGCTAAAGGGCAGAAGTGGAAAGCTAGCAAGGACTCTAACACTGAGTACTAAGTCATATATAAGATCAAAAGAAGAGGGTCTAATAAAATTAGGATCTTGATTTCTTTTTTTCAATCATGGCTTAAATAAATAAATTAGTAAATATACTTCTGAAAGATAAGCACATAATGAGTAATTGTACCAGTAACTGAAGAAGACATTATGAAAGCCTGCCATTTAGATCTAAATTGGTATAATAACAGATTCAAAGGTAAGTCTTATTGCCGTTTTTTTTTTTTTCAAAGTTCACTACCCTGTTGAATTTGAACTAATGTGGCAATCAGGAAAGAGCTAACTTTTACTTAACCCAGAATTTCACATTTCTTTTTAGAGGGAACCACATCTACCTCCCTTTACTGGCCTCCAGAGGATTTTTGCATACCTTTCTTCTTTTCCTTCTTCGATGGAGCTTTTGGGGCAGCCTGTTGGTCAGGCTGACCATTGGTTGCACTTGTTTCTACTTCGTTAGACATGGCAAGAAGACAAGCAGCGAACCCAAGCACCAACAGACACTCAGTGACACCAGGCGATTCTCAATGGGCAGTTCTCAAATGAACATAACCTATGACACACACCTGTGGGCAGAGTTGAGAGACACAATGAGAGCAGAACATGGCATACCTGGGCTTGTCGCTGTTGAGGTCTACAGCTAGTGATTGTCTGCCATAGTTCTATGGACTTCAGTTTCTTCTCTTACAGAGCAAACTCTAATATCAAGGAATTGGGTGGAGCTGCTTTCTTCATGATTTCCAAAATAAGAAAAAGTGTGCTTAATAGCTTTTTCTTTATGCACTTGATCTCTGGTAGCATTTAAAAGCTATCCTGCACAGCAGCTCATGTTAGATCTTTGGTACAATGAGTTCTATTACTAAAGGTAGGGATTGAGGTGGGTATGATGAAACAAACCTATAATGTCAGCCCTCAGGAGATAGAAGCAAGGAGGATTATGAATTTGAGACCACCCTGAGCTACCTAGTGAGCTCCAGGTCAGGTTGAGCTAATAATGTTATCCTGTCTCAAAAAAGTTTGTGTATTGGGCTGGGAAGGTGGCTCAGTGGTAGAGTGCTTGCCTTACATGCATGAGGCCCTGGGTTCGATTCCTCAGCACCATATAAGCAAAAAGAAAAAAAAAGCTGGAAGTGGCGTTGTGGCTCAAGTTGTAAAGCATTAGCCTTGAGTTGAAGAACTGAGGGACAGCGCCCAGGCCCAGAGTTCAGGCCCCATGACCAGACCCCCCACCCCCCAAAAAAAGTTTGTGTATGTGTGGAGGGGGTGGGGGAGACCAAAACTCATGAAGCTTCAGAGCAAAAATAGAAATACATGGACTATTGAATTTGATAATCTTGCAACTGGCATCTGAAAGTGGATGTTATAAATTATAGTTCTTCACAAAGTCACTCAACTATAGACAGTAAGAAGAGTGGAGTTATGAAATTAAGGATAAGCCTCAGAGGTAGAGTGCTTGATCCTCAAAACCACAAGGGAAAAATATAAAGGTAGTTATTAATTTTATCTTGGTCACATTTTTAAAATATAAAAAGATAAGTTAAATATATATAGTCTCCAGAGCTATACAAACAGTATACCTTAAAATATCTGTTTTTTACATTCACATTTACCAGAGAAAGGATTAATTTCTCATTATCCATTGTGCAATTCATTGAGTATAAATACGTTTATGTTCTACTTTAGTATTGGCATCTTCAAAATAGTTGTGTTATATGTTTTCAAGTAGCTCCCCCGGATCAGAATATCACAGCAGGTAAAACGGAATAACATAGTCACTGCCAACACACAAAAGTGAACCACTAAGTCAGGTGCTGGTGGCTCATACCTGCCATCTTTGCTACTTAGGAGGCTGAGATCTGAGGATTACAGCTTGAAGCCAGGCCTCTATCAGACTCTTTTGTTTTTTTGGAGGGGGGGGGGTCCAGTCGTGGGGCCTGAACTCTGGGCCTGGGCGCTGTCCCTCAGCTCTTCAGCTCAAGGCTAGCGCTCTACCACTTGAGCCACAGAGCCACTTCCAGTTTTTTTCTTTTTGCTTATGTGGTGCTGAGGAATCGAACCCAGGGCCTCATGCATGCAAGGCAAGTGCTCTACTGCTGAGCCACCTTCCCAGCCCCTCTATCAGACTCTTATGTCCAATTAACCACCAGAAAACCAGAAGTGGAACTGTGGCTCAAAATGTTAGAGAACTAGCCTTGAGCACAAAAGCTCAGGGATAATGCCCAGGCCCCTCGATCAAGCCCTACAACATACCCCCCCCCCCCGCAAAAAAAGTGAGCCTCTGTTTCAAAAGACTTTTTTACTTCCTAGTAGTCCAAATTTAGACAGGAGAATGAAAGGGTGGAACTTCTAGGCCTGGAGTCCTAAATCAAAGAGCTTTACAACCCTCCTATATGGCTGACTATTGGCTATAGCACTCCTCTATCATGAAATTCCTCTCCATTCTATGCTATACCACCCTTCTCTACATGAACATTTAACTGAAAGACTACATCCGTCACCTGTGAAGGTATATTGTTTGTTAGATATCTAAGAAAAAAACTGAGTCTTGAGTTTTTACACAGGTTAAATTGCACTTAGTCTGAGTTGTGTCAACATGGTTTCTTGAATGCTGTAGTTAATTCCTACCCTTTTCAGTTTCTATACAGTCTTTCTAGTCTTAATGAAGTAAGGAGGCCAGGTCATATGGTAGATTATAGGTCTGGCATCTTGTCTTCATGCTGGGGAAGATAGGTCTTCATGCTGGCTGATAGGTTACTGAATCTGTCAGTCTAGTGCCTGGGACTGGGAATTTCCTATGGATCTGTCCCCTGCGCCAACCTATTTAGGCCCGGACCAGCTAGCCACATGGACTCCATGCCACGTGTGTCTCTGTGACCATGTCCTGGTCCTGTCTCCTGGCTAGTCTCCAGTCAGCATGGCATCCCAATTCAGCTCTCCATTGGAGCTGGATTGGCTTGTTGGTATTGTTCTTGTTATTTCTTTCCTCTTTAGCATGTTTCCTGGCTGGGTTATGTATATTTGCGTGCTGCAGGCCTTTGTAACAACTGGTGGCCTGCAGCCTGTTAACTATATAATAAAGACCCCAATATTCTATATTTTAAAATGCGGCTTCTGGGATGATTTACCTTACAACATTAACAGCCTTTATATACACAGATGCATACACGTTCATGGACATACACACATACATATACACATAATGTCTATGCAGATATTACCAAAATAATTTAGTTAGATTCCTGACAGCAGACAGTCAGGGAGGTAGCCTATTTTCAGACAGAAGTCCATGCCAGACTTAGCTGGGGCTAGATACTACTAACCTTGCACTTGAATTAAACTATCCATAGTAGCCCTATGAATATGATGATGTAGCATTTGTTGTTGTTGTTGTTTTCCATTTCTAAGGGTAAAGCCACAGCACAGAGATTTCACTACCTGGGAGTGGCAGAACCAGGCAGAACCAGCCTGTCTGGTTCAAAACCATAGTTTCTTGCTGTTCTGTGGATGCATGTGACCTTTGAACCCCCATACTAACTATAGAGCTTCTCTATTATACACCTATCATGGTACCAAAAAGACATGCCAGGTCCTGATCCCCTGAACTTTTGAATATGACTTTATTTGGGAAAGAAGTCTTCAGCATTACAAACAAGTTAAAGGTTTCGAAACAGACTGTTCTGATTTTAAGGCGGGCCTTAAATCTAATGACAAATGTCCTTATTTTGAAAAGGCAGAGGAGAGTGAGGCACAAAGATTCACAGAAGAGAAAGTGATATAGAGACAATTTGAGCCAATGGGGCCAGTGGAGACAAATTGGGTTGATACATCTACAAAGCAAAAACAGCCAAGTATTTCCAACCAGAAGCTAGGCCTCAGGCATGAAATCAATTCTCTCTCAGAGATTCCAGGGAGGATCAACACTGTCATGTCCAGGTTTTGGGCTTTTTGACTTCATGACTGTGAAAGAATAAATCTTTCCTTCTCTAAGCTACCCACTCAGCTGGTAATAATTTGTTAGTGCAGCCACGGGGAATAGGTACTCCTCCTCTATTTTGTACGCCTTGATTAGCTTTAGGGGTTCCCAAATTTATTTCTTGGTGCCTTGATAGATAGTTCTTCTAGTCATTTATGCACTCTTCTAATGTGGGGCTAATATTTATTCTCTTTGATTTCATGGAATTCACTCCAATCAAGCAGGTATATGCCCATGTTGACAATATAAGGAAGTGAGATTCAGCTCTTTGCTGAGCTATGTTGACATTCATTTTCTCTCATGTTCTCTTTCTCCTCTATGACCCAGTAGCCATCTGACTATTATTGCATGAAGATTTCAGGATTAAATATTGAAAACTAATGGCTTCCTTACTCTCTGCCTTTTCCTATTTTCTTCCCTTCAAAGGACCGTTAACATCCACTCGGAGTCAACTTCACCCACTGACAGATCTCCTAATCAGACCCAATTACTTTTCCTTTTCCTTATGTTGGGGTACCTCCCTACTGCACACACAACATAATCATACTTGGGTTTGTGTGTGTGTGTGTGTGTGAGCATTCCCCCCTTACTTGTTTTAACTCCTATGACAACCTTGAAGGCCCAGTCCATGACTTGTGTTTACTAAATGAGGATGATACAGATTTATCTTGAATGGTGAAGTTTCTCTAAATATTCAAATAACATTAGAAGCTTTTATGCTAAATCTGAAAATGGTTCCCCTTTTAATTTATGACAAAAATTTGGACTGTCATGTTGTAGAAAGACACTTGAGAATACTTGGTTCCTTCTGGTCTTCAGCCTCATTTCCTTTCACTACTATCTACCCATCCCAAATACCTTGTTTCTTTTGGAATGCTATGTGGTTTTCATTCCTTACATTCTCATAGTTGCTAGCTGCACCTGCCCACATCCTTTCCCCCAGTTACCTGAAGAGAGTAGATAGGACTTCTTCCTTCTCCCTATAAAGACATATGACCCTCACATGGTTTTCACTAAAACCTATTTCACACTTTCCTCATCTGCCCTCTGGCAGATGGAAAAACACTAATTCCATATAGAAGACATTCATGTGAATGGTAATCTGAGCCATTTTGGCGATGCAGTTTCTTCCTTGCTTGTTATGTGTATTTATTTGGGGAAGGGGCAGTGAGTTCTGCTGATCTGGATTCTAGGGAGAGATTGGTAAACTGAGAATGGGAATTACACATTCCTGCTTGAATGTCACAAGCTTCTCTTGCCTTGAAGCTCAGGGGAGGGAGATTCTCTACTCTAAACAGCAGTTCAGCACACAAGGAGCAGGCGTTTCTTCTCATAACAGCCAGCACTTGTGGACCTGGAGACCTAGCCCTCTCATCTCCCTTTGGACATACCAGCACCCAACCAGCCCCGGGGCCCAGGTCTTCAGGAGGACATCAAGTCTAGCATCAGCCCAGTGGCAGTGTCTTTCCTTTTTCCCCCTTAGATCTAGGATAAAATTTTCTTCCTCCTCTTCTTCTCCCCTTTCCTACCCCACCTCTTTCCTCCTTCCCTTTCCACTCTTCATTCTTTTTTTTTAACAAAGGCTCTCACTATGTACTCAAGCTGGCCTCTTAACTCCTGATCCTCCTTCTTGATCCTCATGAGTACTGGATTATAGGCATGTGCCACCACACCTGGTGTAGTTGTCTTCTGTAGTTTGTTTACACAGGGATGAATGGGTATGTTGGCTCTACCTAATAACAACTTTATACCTAGTTAAGGCTTAATATTAGGGTCTTTAAAAATAACTGATGAGTACTGGACTTCAAGCAAAATAATGATAACACACATCTGTTTTAATTTGATAGCCTGAAGAACTGAGCTTTAAAAATAACTTAAATAGGAGCTAGGAAGGTGACTCAGTGGTAGAGCGCTTGCCTTGCATGCATGAGGCCCTGGGTTTGATTCCTCAGCACCACATAAACAGAAAAAGCCTGAAGTCGTGCTGTGGCTCATGTGGTAGAGTGCTAGCCTTGAGCTGAAGAGCAGAGGGACAGTGCCCAAGCCCAGGTTCAAGCCCTATGACTGACAAAAAAGAAAGGAAGGAAGGAAGGAAGGAAGGAAGGAAGGAAGGAAGGAAGGAAGGAAGTAAGGAAGGAAGGAAGGAAGAAAGGAAGGAAGGAAGGAAAGAAGGGGCTGGGAAGTGACTACAGTGGTAGAGTGCTTGCCTTGCATGCCTGAGGCCCCGGGTTCAATTCCTCAGCACCACATAAGCAAAAAGAAAAAAGCCAGAAGTGGCGCTGTGGCTCAAGTGGTAGAGCGCTAGCCTTGAGCTGAAGAACTGAGGGCAGCGCCCAGGCCCAGAGTTCAGGCTCCAGGACCAGACCCCCCTCCCCCCAAAAAAAAGAAAGAAAATAAAGATAAATATGACAGGTTCCACAGTTTAAGTATCCATCTTTATATATATTTTAAAGGTATATATAATATGGCATTCAGGGCTTTGTCTATGTGCTCTAATTTCTTAGTCGAAGAACAAGAACTAAAAGAATGTGTGACTGGACAGAGCACATTCTATTCTCCATGCAGAAAGCACCTGGAATTTCTGCACGCTAAACACAAGTCTTCCTTGCTTAAGTCAATGCTACTTTGAGTTCAACAATGCATATGTTGACAGAAAAGAAAAGATGGCTCTAACCTGAGTGAAATCACTGGAGGAAAAAAAGCAACCTAACTGTTAGTTTGTTTGTCTGTCTTGGAAGCCTGAAGCCATACTTTCCTCTAGGACATTATTTCTGACAAGAAATGTCTTAGCTCATTAACCCTGGTGATTTGTTTTATTCAAAGCGATATTATAATGAACGGAAAAGTATCACAAAGCACTTTGACAGGCTGAGATCCCTTCCTAGAGACTTACATTCAACATTCAAAGGCATAATCCTTTCAACCATATTACATAATTACCATTTGAGCTCATAAAACATTTACAAGGTTTTACAATGAATTGAGTTTTGGAAAGGGACCAACTCTGGAAAAGAGATCCTGACAATTTCCTTTGATTGCTTTCTCAAACTAGGGAATTGTTGAAGGAAACACATAGTTTGCGTTAAGCTATGCAGCATGTTTCGAAGCTCTACTGTGATAAGAATTTTCTTACAAAAGGGAATGAGTGAGCGTAGGACATGAGGGAATACCAGTCTTTCATAGATTGGATTAATTCCCAGTCCCTTCTGATCAAGAAGCACAAAATTAGGAACCACACACCTGGAGCAGGGGGTATGTCACCAAGAGACAGAGATTAGAAATGAAAGCTCAAAAACATATACAAAACTTACACAAGCAGCTCCCCAGCTAAACATAGCTGGTGTTTATTCTAATTCTCTAGGACAGGCAGTTTCCTTCATTAGGAGGCTGAAAAGAAATTGAGTAACATATCTGGAAACAAATGACAATCTAAAGTTACTCTATAACTCTCCTTAAAGCCCTATATGGAACAGGAAGGTATCAATGAAGTTTTGATAATTTTTTTAAAAGCCACCTTCCTTTGAATGATGGTATCTAACTAGGATTTCTGACAATATAAACCTTCCTGAAATGTGCGAATGTCTTCCTTCCATGAATCTATAGTCAGATGACTCAAGGAGTCATCTGACTATAGAGGGCTTAGGGGATATACACTGTAGAATTTAGAAGGTCATCTTATAAGGAGCACGTTCTTTGCACTAGTTAAAAGTCAGCTAAAGTTTAGTCCTTAAAGCCATAGTATTTTTCCAGCCTGGAAAACCTACTATAATGGACAGTGGAAAGGTGAGACTTTCTAGAGACAAGCTTGGCTGACACCTTCTTATACTTGCTTGACCTTCTGACAGTAGGTCTGTCCTTGGTATCAGCAATGATACTACACAATGGTTGCAAGAATCTGAAGCAACATCATGATACAAATTTGCCAGCCCAACCCTCTCCCTCTCAGCATGCCTTTGTACCTTAATGATACAGAGAAGGCAGGACTTTTCTTGGCCAGTGCCAAAATTCCAGTAAAAGGAATAACTGGAATTAAGGAATTAATGGTGACCCCATCCTACCAATAGTAAAACATCAGATTTTAAAGTTAAGAGGAATGGTATGAACACCTGATATGGTCAGCCAAAGCTGGAGGCGTACAGCAAACACTTGTACTAGCAAATATAAGGCCTTGAGTTCAAATAATAGTCATGCCCAAATAAGACAGGTAGACCTCACATCTATAAGTTCTCTAAATGTGAGGGCAGATCACAAGCTACTTTCTATGAATATATGGGTAAAAATAGAACAAAGAAAAAGGAGATTGTTTTAAGACAGGAAAAGAGAGATTAAAAAAAAAGGAGTGACAGATGAGACAAGGCTGGTTGCATATATTGACTACATGTGTGGAAGCATCACAATGAAACCTCTTTGTGAAAGTAATGCAGGTTAATAAAAATTTAATGAAAACATTTAGAAAAATACCACCTATATTGACCCTGTACATTTTTTTCTTATCGTGATTCCTTAAACATACAGCAAGTATTTCTGGAGCCCTGCATTACACTACGCATTATAAATCATCTAAAAATTATTTGGAGTAAGTATGAGAATTATGAAGTTTATATAAAAGAATACTGAACATTCAAGGATTTTAGAATTGGAGAGGCCCCCACAGATACCCAAAGAAGAATGTATATGAAGTGCTTAAAACATTTATCTCAAAAGCCCTACAAAGCAGATTGTGTCTCCATTTTGTAAGTTAGTCAACAAACAAGATCCATCCCTAAGTAAGCTGCTGAATTCAAAATTGAGTACAACATGTTTTGTTTTTCTTTAATAACATGTTTCTCTCGATTTTATATTTGCTTAAATCCCACTCATTTTGACATGTATTTTTGAAAGCTTTAGCTTTAACGTCTCACTTAAGTTTTCAGGAAGAACCATCTAAAAAAGATCAAGGAGAGAGAATTGAGAGACCCAAGAACAAAGCAACTGAGGCATCTTTGCTGTGTGCCAGTACTTTGTACTGGATGGAGAACTTGTTTCCTCATCCTCTGGAATGTGCTGCGTGTCTCCGCTGAAGTGCTGAATAGGACATGTGAAATATTAAACACTAAGACAGACCTCAGGTCCAAAAGGGCAGCAAAAGGTCTGACCACTATCTCCTACCTAGCCTTCTGAGAACAAGATACTACCTGAGACACCGTGGCCTGAGTAGGATAAGGGGCAGAGACAAAACAAAAGATTAGTTATACTGGGGATATAGGTCCACGGGAATGCACTTGCCTAATGTATTTGAGGTTTCCAGTACTATCATCAGCTTGGTGAAGACATGCAACTTTTTAAAGAAAAAATGAAACTGAGAGGAGTAAAGGGTGTATGGTTTGCCTAATTATAAAGTAGCTGATTAGATGAACGCTGTTCCCACCAAACTCTACATCTCAGAATGGGCCTCGCTGTCCTCTTGTGAGATTGTTCAATATATTTATCTATACAAAGCTTATCACTTGGAGATGGAACCAAGAATATCCTCTTGGCTTGGGGATATAGTGCAGTGGTAAAGCAATTGCCTAGCATACATGAGGCAGCACCACAGAAAACAACAGCAAAAACAGAAAAAGTATTACTTCTCTTTCATAAATATACTAAGTGAAGAATAGGCAAGAAGGTAACTGAGTAATTTGAAAATGGTATTTTATACATGATTTGAAAGTTATCTTTAAAGTATTATGAAATAGTATGTATATGAAACGAAGAATGTCACATGGTCAAATTCTGCTTTTTTTTTGGCCCATGTAAGACTTGCACTTGGTCAAACTGCCCAGTCCATTTAGCTGCTTTGGCTAGCTCTGAGACACAACTGACAGATCAAAGAACTTAAATTTAGTTCAGTACACAATCTACTATGCAGTACCTATTCTTCCCCCTTCCCCTTTGCTTCCTTCCTTCTTCTTCTTCTCCCTCCTGGCCCTTCTTTACCCTCTCATTATTCTTTCCTTCCCTTACTTCTTACTTACTTTCCTTCTTCCCTCCCTCTCTCCTTTCCTCCCTCTTCCTCTTTCCTCCTTCTCTGTCTCTGTCTCATTTGTCTTTTGCTATTTTTGGGTTTGTCTGTCTCTCCCATTCATAACATGAAAGACCACTTCAATGGAGTTATGTGTACAAACTCACAGCCATTGTATTAAAACAGCTGAGTAAAAATATGATGGCAAAACAGATCCTAAGCTTCCTCCTTCAGCTAATAATCAGAGAGCTGTGGGGAATAAGGCCTGCTGTGCCCTTCTCCCTAGCCTTCCCCACTTACACAGGACCAGTGAGAGCAGCCTCGCCTTGGCTATCTATCTGAGCACTTTCCTCAGGGGTTAGAACACACCAGGTGTTAGTGGTTATCTATCGAATCATCTACATTTGGTGACAGCCACACATCCAGCATCGGGACACAGTGACAATAGCAAAACGGAGTCCACAGGCTTGTATGTGTAGTTTTGCAATGATAGTCAGAAAGTAGACAAAAACACACATGAAAGAAACGTTTTCAAGAGTGTTCATTGGTAATTTCTACTCAAGGATGATTACAGGCCTCACCTTAAAAGTCTATCTACACAATAAAAATAAATAAAAAACAGTCTATCTGATAGTGTAAGAATTAAAGCATGCTGGGGCTGGGAAGGTGGCTCAGTGGTAGAGCGCTTGCCTTGCATGCTCAAGGCCCTGGGTTCGATTCCTCAGCACCACATAAGCAAAAAGAAAAAGCCGGAAGTGGTGCTGTAGCTCAAGTGGTAGAGCACTAGCCTTGAGCTGAAGAGCTGAGGGACAGCGCCCAGGCCCAGAGTTCAGGCCCCACAACCGGACCCAAAAAAAAAAAAAAAAGAATTAAAGCATGCTATTTAAAAGAATCAGCTTATTAAACATTAAGCTGTAAATAAAGAGCCATTTACACTCATAGAAATATTTTATGAAACATACCATGTCTTGGGGAACTTTAAAAGCAAGCAGGTAATCTTAAACTTTCCCATTTCCAGAAACTAGTGCAAACAATACTGCCTGAGATTTGGTTTCTTCTTTAATAGCCTAGCTGAATTATATAAAATCCCGATGTGGTTTTCCTTTCCAGGCAGAGTCTTAGATTTATATAATCCTCAAAGCCACTGCTTAAGTGTTGCCCTACCTTTTGTAACTCATGTTTCAGAGATGTGCTGAGCTTTGAAGAATTTGAAGGAAGAAAAATCCAGCTGCCTTGTAACATTAGCGTAGAGCAGTCGGTCTGGAGTGGGTACAGTAATTACATACAGAAAGGTGGAACTTCTGTGTTGTTACATTTCTATATGTAGACCCAAACCCTGAAATAGTTCCTGTAGCTATATAGACTCAACAGGAGATCTGTTTAAATCACCTGGTTTTGGCATGTGGTGTCTGGATGCCAGGCAACCTTCTGGTAGAATATACTCTTTGTTTTATCGTTCTGTCTACCTATAAGATTGATGTTAACCTTCCAAGAGGAATTTTGTCATTGGCTTGCATTTCCTTTTCTGATCTGATCTATTCTAGTTGGGTGAGATTTTTGCAGCCAACTTGGCATTTTGCTTTCATCTTCAAGAACATTGGTGGCCCTGCTAACTCCAGTGATTAATAATAGCTTTTTCTTAAAAACCACTTACTATGGATTATGGTTACTGTCATCTTTGGTGTTTAGTATATTAAGTATCACTTTAAGAACAATTCTTCATGATTTAGTTTATTTCTAAAAGTGGACTTGATTGCTTTAAAATAGGACAAAGAAAATAAGAGTCATTTAAAAATATTCAGGAGGTTGGATGTGCCTATGAAATATGTATTTAGAAAAACTCTGCTGAAGGGCTGGGAAGGTGGCTCAGTGGTAGAGTGCTTGCCTTGCGTGCTTGAGGCCTTGGGTTCGATTGCCTAGTACCACATAAGCATAAAAAAAAAAAAGCCAGAAGTGGTACGGTGGCTCAAGCGGTAGAGTGCTAGCCTTGAGCTGAAGAGCTGAGGAACAGTGCCCAGACCCCACGACCGGACCCCCCCACCCCCTCAAAAAAAAGAAAAAAAAGAAATTCCTACCAAATCTCTGGTTTTGATTTAAAACTTACCAAGCAACTTGAGATATTAATATTACCTCAATTTTGAAAATTTACAACACAAAATCCAAAAACAGTTCTGAAATGACTAGCTTACTTACCCTGCAATTTTGCTTACAGTCACTAAAAACTATACAAATCTCCAAGAAGCTACTGCAGAGTGAGCACAAGAGGAACAGAGTTGGCAGAAATGCCCAATCACGAAGTTCGAAAAAGTTTTTCAAGGTCCTCTGTGTGTGAAGAGAGATTTTAGGACAGGACCATTCCTGTGTGATACCAAATATTACAGAATGTTGCTAATCTACAAAAGCAAAATCTTTCAGGAAGCCAATCTCCATTATACTTCTGACAGTTCCTTAAAGTGACCTCTCCAAGTAAGAGGAAAACAGGGGGCAGTGTTTCAAAGAATTAAGAATTCTTGGGGGGGAGAGGGGAGGGAATCACACACACACACACACACACACACACACGTACACGCACACAAGCACGCACGCACGCACGGTTGACTGCTCTTCTTTTGTCTTTTGTGGTTGTACTGCTCTCAGAACTCAAGAAAAGACCTGACAGATTACCTTAATGTGTAAAAATGTTAACACTTTGTTTCTGGATTTTAAAAATTCATATATATATATATATATATATATATGATTGCTGTATATATATTATTTCATATATATAAAAGTACACAATAAAACCATTAAAAATGAGAACTGGAGAGAAAAGAACTAAGAAAGAATAGTATAGGTACATTTGATTGAAGCACAATACATGTATGTAAGGAAATGCCATAGTGAATTCCTTTGTACAATACATGTATGCAAATAAAAATAAGATAGATTCATAGAAACTATCCTGGTTATGGACACCATTTTTCAAAAGCTCAAGTTCTGCAATATTAATTATAGTTATTCTTTTTTAAAGATAAACACCTCAGATAACATTAAATAATGCCTTTAAGAATCCCAGAAAAATACTAGTTTTCTTTCCTTTCTTTCTTTTTTTTTTTGTCAGTCGTGGGCTTGAACTCTGGGCCTGGGCCCTGTCCCTCAGCTCTTCAGCTCAAGGCGAGCACTCTACCACTTGAGCTACAGAGCCACTTCCGGTTTTCTGGTGGTTTATTGGAGATAGGAGTCTCACGGTCTCTCCTGCCCAGGCTGGCTTTGAACCGCGATCCTCAGATCTCAGACTCCTGAGTAGCTAGGATTACAGGCATGAGCCACCAGTGCCCGTCTCTTTCCTTTCTTATCCAACATATATTTCTTTCATTGTAAATCTAGACAGTGTTCTACAAGATTGAAGCAATTCATACCTTAAATTTGTATTAACATGCAATATAGTATTTTTGCATACACCTTATACTGTGAGCTTGATAACTTAGTTTGGATATTTTTAAAGACCCTTCATTAACCATACATGGCTTCAATGAACTGCCAGTTGCCAAAGGGCTTAACTTATTTTAAATGCAAAATTTATATACCAGGAGAGTTTACTCTTCCCGGTTTTCTAAACTATCAAGACACATTTACTGAACTTACATGCTGTTTTTAAAAATGCATTACTCAAAATAATCTTCAGCTTCACATAGTTTTAGAGTGAATCTACTATTGGGTAACTTCTACTGCTTTCTTGCCAAGTGAGTCTGATGGATGTTAATAGTGATATTACTGTATTGCCTAACAGTTGAGCTAAAAGTAATCTTTATGAGTAATATTCTGTCGTGGTTATTCAAATATTGGCTAGAAACTGGGCTGAGTATTTGTTCTTTATACTTAATTATTATTTCCAAATCTGCTTATCACTTGGAGCCACACAAGTCACTTCAATTGTCAAGGACTGACTTAAGGGCAAACAATTAGTTAAACAAACAAACAAAAATCTCACTCAGCAATGGGACATCTTCCTAGAGCAAGAAAATGGCATGAATGTGCTGAATAAAAACTATTCTAGTTGAGTTTCATTAGCCTTGTATGTGGTTAAGCAAGGACTTACCATGGCATTGACATTCCATAATCCTGTTTTAACAGGAAGAGAACTGGCAGGGATGGTTTCTTATTGAATGTCACTTGGCTAGGTTTCAGATGAGACTTTTTGGCCCTTTATGAGATTTTCCTATTTATATTGAACTGCACAAAAATCTTCTGGTTAGAATACACAGGAATGTCAACATCTATGAGTCACTATAAAGGAAGTTTCCATGGTTCATAAAAATGTAATATTTAAGCAAGATGTTTCATTCAATTTTCTGTTCTTTCAGAGCAGGCTTCTTTGTCCTCTGAACTATGAATGATCTTTGCAAGATTCTACACCTGCTAAACAAATGACACGTCAATACTGCAACATGGGATAGACGTAGGTGATTAGATTAGACGTAGCTCAGTCTGTAGCTCTCTTAGGATCCCTACTAAACTCATTAAATAAGAGTGACTTGAATTTGTCTTGAAGCATTAGGCAGATTCACCCACAGTAGTATTTATTTATTTTTCCTATTATGTAGCATTTTTAGGATCAAACAATGCAATTATGTTATTTGTTTCCTTAGCTGAACTCTATAGCTATAAGCAAAGACAAGTCCTCTTTGAAAGAGATTATTAAATCCTTAATCCAATCTTTATTAAAATGACTCAAAATTGCAGGCAAAGAGGTTAAGGCAAATCCTCAGAAGATATTGACCCAGCTCTTCTACACGCCATGGAAATCTTACAGTGCAGCAAAATGTGAAATTAGAAAACGTTTGTAGTTGGGGCTGGGGATGTGGCTTAGTGGTAGAGTGCTTGCCTAGTGGGCATGAAGCCCGGGGTTCTGTTCTGCAGTACAACATCAACAGAAAAGGCAGGAACTGGTTCTGTAGCTCAAGTGGTAGAGCACTAGCCTTGAGCAAAAGCTGCTCAGGGACAGTGCCCAGGCCCTGAGTTCAAGCCCCAGGACTGGCAAAAAAAAAAAAAGGAAAAGGAAATATGTGTAGTTGCAATGTTTTGTTAACTAGCAAGAACTCAACTGACATACTGTAGAAGCATGTAAACAATTAGTTGCTTCAAGGAAAACAGTAAAAAAAAATCAACAATAAACAAACAAATTACACCAACGCTCTGCTTCGTCCCTCTAAAATAAGCAAAGTTTTACATTTAAGATTAACTATTAGACATGGGTACAAGTAAAATTTTTTTAGTCTCCACAGTGTTCAAGGTCCTTACCCTAAATTCCATTTTACCCCTGAACCCTCCAAATAAGAAATTCTCTTGAGTAAAAAGGAATTTCAATTCTTGATTTTGATTCTCTCGATTCTTCTTCTGAATATGTTATCTACCTCACACTGTGCCTAGCCTGCCTCAATAGGCAAATGCTAAGTCAACAGCTTACCATCCAAGATGACCATCAGATTCTACTCTCAGGCTATGAGTATTAGGAAAAAAAAAAAACCCTAAAGGCCTTCAAACGCAATTTCAAGTATGTGGAAGCTGGAACCATTCTCCAAGTTTTTACAATTAGAGACTGGAAATAAGCTTCACCCTGAAAGTTGGTGAGGTGTGCCAGCAAATTAATTAATATAATGAATCTATATCCCTACTGTGCACCAATTCTTCCATAGGTTGGGATCCATCTATAAACACAATAAAGCTCTTTTCCCTTACAGTGTTACAGTCTGGACAAAATCTGTCAGCCTAAAGGTTGACAGGCTTTCAGAAAAGAGACACAGTTAGCAGAGATAGGTAAGGTGGAAGAGCAGGAAGTAGGGTTGGGGGTAGTTTGAATGGGTTCTTTAGAAATGCAAAATGAATTGTATACTTTCTTTTTTTTTTAATTGTGAAAATACTGTACAGAGGGGTTACAATTACATGGGCAAGATAATGAGTACATTTCTTATCAAGCTGAATTATATACTTTCTAAACGTTTAAGATTAAGTAGTTGTACAAAGAGGTTACAATTCCATAAGTCAGGTTATGCATCTTGGTCCATGTCAGCCCTTCTTTTATCTTCCCTCATTTTGAATACTTTATTTTTAGAAGTGAAATTTATTGAATGTGTATTATATACCAGGAAGTCTCTCAATTAAATCTTTGGGGGAAGGTATTACCATTTCTCTTTGGTTGGAGAAGAAGCCAAAAGAGCAGAAGGAAAATAACTTTCTGAAAGTCACATGGTCTGATGCCAATGGTGCAACTTATTTGCTTTAAAACAGCATAGACAAAGGAAATTAATGAAGCTTGTTCTTCAAAAATAGGTGCAATTTGCATTAGCCAGAAAATCCACTTGGGAAAGAGGATTTCATAGCAATGTGCAAAGGGTATTCATGTCAGCTTAGCTTGTATACTGGGCTAGTGTTGGGTGATGCCAGAGGAAACTTGAAAGGTGGGTCAAGCTGGATTGCAGGGGATTGTGGGGGGGGGGGAGTTACAGCACCATGCTTTGTCTAGACTGTAGCAGAGAGACAGAGAGGTTTGGAGTGGTAATGTGGAGGCTGGAGTAGTGACAAATATGAGTATAGAGATGCATCAAAGAGTGAAATAGCTTTGTAGTATGACAGCTGCATAGACTGTCCCTTGGAGTGAATCAATGCCACTAGTTTCTTTTATTTAAATACTTGGCTTATCTTCTGGAAAACAAAAAGTCTTTTAATAAAAAGGTTAAGGTCTAACGATATGAAATGTCACATTCAAGGTTATCTCTTCATGACAAGCTGTGGTGCTCAGTGACCCTCAAACTTCAAATAAAGCACATCCTACAAGTGGCTTTTAAAGATATTCAAAGGTCACTGCATCTTGCATCCTTTATTCTAAGATCTATTTCTCCTAAGAAGAAGTACTTCTAATATCAGCATTAAAAACATCTTATAAATGAAATTGTATTTGGAAGCACACTTGCCTCAAAAAATAAAAAAAAAAGGAAGATCTTTTGTTAAAGGGAGCTGAGTAAAATAGTGTCACACCCTTTTGGTTTTTTGTAAATCGAATTACAGCATTTCGCAATTTCTCACATATTTTTCATATAACTATTGGAAGTCTGAATCGATCAGTGCTAGGAAAGGCTGCTGAAGACAGTTGCAGATGTGAAATACAGTATGATAGAATAAGTAGAGTTTGAGTAAGTGATATTAAGATGGCATATGCCTTTATTTAATTTAATTTTATTTATTTATTTATTTTTGGCTGGTCATGGGGCCTGAACTCTGGGCCTGGGCACTGTCCCTCCGCTCTTCAGCTCAAGGTTAATGCTCTACCACTTGAGCCATAGCACCTCTTCTGGCTTTTTCTGCTTATGTGGTGCTGAAGAACCAAACCCACAGCCTCATGCATGCAAGGCAAGCACTCTACCACTAGCTACCTTCCCAGTCCATGCCTTAATTTTCATTACGAAATTCCTCAGATACATGATAATTTGTGAGGCCTCAATGTTTAAAATGTAGGCAGTGTTGGAGATACTGCTCTGTGGCAGAGAACTTGCCTGGCATATTAGCACGCTGAGACCCTAGGTTTGTCCCTTAGCATCCAATAGGGGAAAGAAAAATCAATAGGTTGTTGTCTATATTTTAAGGTCCAGTAACATTCAGTGGAACTCCAAAGCCAAGAAAATCTACAGATAGAACATACAGACATCTGCAAGAGAAGAGAACCCTGCACACCTCCAGCTGCTGCCATGGCCAGCTCAAACATCATTAACTGGTACTTACCTGTCCCAAGTTGTTGGGGAAAGCGCCCAATAAATTCAAAATTCAACAATAATTGATAAATCAAAGGATGACATGAAAAAACAACACTCTGATGATAGGATTTTGTCGCTGATCAAGGTATGAATTATTGGTTTATAGCCTGGGATTCTTGGACACAGTAGAGACTGTGCAAACAGTAAAGGGTTAGCAATCGAATCTCAGCTGTTTAAAGAACCTAACAGACATTACATCTTAGCCCACAATACAGCTGTACTTGACTTTAAAAAAAATCAAGTTTCTTTGATTTGGGAAGAAACTGTGTGAAGTCAAAGCAATTACCCATTCAGCCCTGAGCCAAAAGTTTTATCTATTATCTCTACTGAACTGGTTATTTAATCAACAATCTTGTGGTGGGTATGTTTTAAAAGCAGAAACAAAAGACTAAAGTGTGATCTTTGGATCAAATATCAGCTTGAAAACTTTTCCTTGCAATTGTATTAGCCAGGTGCTTGCATCCACCAAGTCTGATAGACATATGGGTGAAAATGAGTCTTCCATTGCTAGAAGTTAAACCGTAACTTGGAAAGACCACACCATCTGGAGAATTTCAGTAACAGCTGTCTGCCATTCTCAGGCCCTGAGCAGATATAAACTAGAACAGCACATGAATATTGTTCATTATTAATTAACTTAACTTTTTTTTTCAAAAAGAGGGCTTGGAACTGTTTTTACTTACACCAAAAGATGATAAGACAAGCAAAGGCTTTCCATTTTGTTCACTCTATAATAAATTATGGTTAACTTTGTAAGTGAAAGTGGCTTAAGTTACTCATTTATCTTGCCATCTGGTTATTGTTTTCAAATGCCTACTACGTTCAAAGCACTCTATTGCGCTTATATTTGGCATCAAGGCAGGCATGATCTCTGTTCTCAGTGGGTAGAAATACTCTCAAGTATAGACAGGAAGAAAGAACAACCAAGTAATAATTATAACTGATGCTAAGCATTTTGAAGGAAATGTTTCTAATTTGGATAGAAAGCTTCTTTCCTATCATTGTAAGAGAAAACAAAATAAATACTCCTTCAAATAATTCATTTCAAATCACTCTCTTATTGATATCAACCATGAAAAGCTATCACTTTCATCTTACTATCCTTTAACAGTTTACAAATTATAGGTTGAAGCATCAGGTGGGGGATATTTGCATTTCCTGTTTGCTGAGTGTCCTGTAGCCATTTTGCTGCAGGAAGTACACCTTTCTGACAACACCTGAGGAAGGAGATAATTGTGTGATATACAGGTCATTAGAGATTATCACTTGCAAAGTTATGTGAAAAGCCCAAGTTCTGAGCCATCACCATCTCCATTAACACAAAGAAGAAATCCTATGCTCATTTAACGTTCAGTGTTGTCACCTACAGAAGCGCAAATAATCGGGAGGTGATGCAAATGTGTATTGCTGAAACCAACCATGTTCTTAACCACCCTATTTTCTAAGAATACAAGAGTCACTTTCCGAGGAGATCCAACTACTAAACATCAGATTTAAATGAAACAATATTATGAAAATGTAATCAGGGCTTCCCACTGCTGGTATGGGTTCAAATGTGCTACCTCATTCTGAGAGAATTAGCAAGGGAATATAAAATCACACTTAGTTATGTCACTTTTATCAAGGAAGTGATCTTGGTAAGTTTTCATAAGTCCTGGCTGTATGCATGAAGTGTAAGAATCCAGATTCTAAAATACAACATAGTTACATCCATTATTGCTGTAGAAAAGAGTCCTTGTCTAGAAAGCTGGGTGTTTGCATTGCTGTTCACTAACTGGGAATGGACTTTGGAATTTATTTTGTGCATTGTTTTGTTTAAGAGGGCTATGATAGTATAGGCTGTATAGCTCACCATGAATCTAAGACTTTGCTACTTTGCTATAGATTATTTACATGTCTGCTCCATCTAACAAGCCCTGCTGGACCATGTTTCATAATGACCCTCTATTTACATGTTTCCCTTCATCCCTACAACACATTTCTTTATAAAGAGTTTCAACAAAGCTCCCCAACTTTGCCTAAGTAGGACAAATACCACGCCAAATTCCCCCTCTCCAATAAGCTGTACCACCTTGTATCATATGCATAGTCCTTCACTGCCCATCTGACTCACACTGCAGTCTATTTTTACCTTTTGTACACACACAGCACAGATACTCCTTATTAAACTTGAAACACCTCAGGTTGAAAAGGTATAAACTTTATAGGATGCATTTTCTTCCAGGCTTTCAAAAGGATTCTTATAAGAATAAAAGCTGTAAGAAAGTCTGACTGCTCCTAAATTTTGTGCCCTGTGGGTCAAATTTTCCTAATACTGTATTAAGCAGGTATCACTGTTGAGTCTACTATGCACACTTTGAAATTTAGAGGCCTTTCCAAACAGGCTACAGATTGTACAAATGCAGAGCCACCTGTGCTATACAGATAGATTATTCCCTTCTCTTTTCCCTGAATACAGACAAGAATATACCAGGCTTCTGTTAGTGTCTTCCTTCCCTGTTAACACTGACTTTCTTCACTTACTTATGTGTCATTTAAAGCTCACACAAGATGTGTAGTCTCAGGGAGATTTCTACTGATCCCTTATGAGCCATATTATTTTTTCCACACTGGCTGTAACTTATCACTTGCCTCATGTAAAATTCTCCTCTCAATTCAGCAAAGCTTTTGGGGGTAGAGAATAATTTGTCTGCTTTTCTAAGGGCCTACACAGTCTGGTAAAGAGCAGTGTGCTTTAAAACACTGAGCAACACACAACGAAGTTGGGTGGAGCATGCCTGCAATCCTGACGCTCAGGAGACTGAGGCAAGAAGGTTCGAGACTAGCCTTGGCTACATATTGAATCTTGTGTGAAAAACAAAACAAAACAAAAAAGCAATGAAACAACAAAGATGAATATTCTTTTGCTCATTAATTAGATTTAAATAACTTTTACTTTGTTATCTTTTAATGGAATATACTTTTTTAGTTGCTAATCAGTCTCCACTGGAATTCATGCATCCTCATAGCTAGGTTAACTCCTCTGAGTCAACATGTAACTTTTCTGCTTAAATGAAGGGGTCTGCTTAACAATTACAAATCTGAATTCTTAGTCTGATATCTATGGGTTGGTATAAGTCATCTCTTCTTTCCATGCAATATGGTCTCATAGCTCTCTGCCACCTGTGTTCTCACTTGGCCAAACTTTCAAAGTTCAATCTTTGGTCAAAACCTATACTTGCTCACCTATGTGATTTCTTTGTGTTACTTCCTAACACTACATCTTCTCAACTGACCTTTGCTTATCTGACTTCCATCTTTTCTTTAAAGGCCAAGCCCAATGACTCTTCCTCTTAAGCTATGTAGCACCCTTTATCCCTTAGTTATAATAAAATTCTGCCAGGGGCTGGTGTCCCACACCCATAATCTTAGCTTCTCAGCAGGCTGAGATCTAGAGATTATGGTCTGAAACTAGCCTGCGTCTATGAGACTTAGCCAGAAGTGAAGGTATCTCTCAAGTAATGGAGTGCCAGCCTTAAATGAAAAAGACAAGCAAGAGCACAAAGCACTGAGTTCAAGCACCAGAACTGGCACAGAAGTAAACAAACAAACAACTAGATGCTACATAAGCATTTATATTTTTCTATAACTTTTTTTGTAGACAGCACTTGACATATGTCCTCCAGCATTTGTAAGGTCAATATTTGCATCCAATTTTCAATAACAACCTTTTTTTTTTATCATTTAGAACTTCAGAGAGCCAGATAAATCAGAAATCTATCCCTCCTCAAAACAAGCCAACAAGTTATCAGGCAATTAAGCAAACAACTCTACATCAAATACACTGTAAAAGGTACCTTGGACATGAAATAAATTTTTAAAATAGCTGTTTAAATTGAAACTATAAGCATGTCTTATGAGTCTTACCTATAATTGAACCTTGGTCCAGGTAGAAATGAAAATGGAACCTCAGTATCACTTAACTATTGATAGATGAGCCTGTCCCATTAGCTACATATTTGCTTTCTGTTTCAAAAGTGAGATCAAATAGAACCAAATCCAATTTTAGAGGACAAGGGGGAATAAATAATTTAAGGAAATATAACAACAGCAACAATAAAAAATAAAACAATTAACAGCAATAGGATCCAGTGCTGATATAATTAAAGTACAACCATAACTTTCCTTAAAGCATAAACATTGGAGCACCTACTATGTATAATCATTGTGATTTCTGATCTTCTGGCTTGCAGAACAACTGTATGGCTTAACACTGCAGCCAAAAACCCACCTGGTTCAATGTTATTCATACAACTACGCCAACCATCTGGTATATATTCAAACACACTTGGCTTATTTCTATTGCACTAAAGGTTAATCAAAATTACAAAGTAAAAAACTGCACTACCAAGATGAGTTGTATTTATAAACTGATTTTGTTGAACCCCCTTTGTAAAACTACTTAAAAAGCATAAAATAAAATGTACTTTAGCCTATAAATTACATATCACAAGCAATCAGAACAGAACTTAGTCCTAATCAAACATTTAAAAATATGAGAAATGAAAGCTGAATGCATTGGTATGCATTTGCAATCCCAGCACTTGGATGCTGCAAAGTTCCAGCTTGGGCTACATGCTGAGTCCCTCTCTCAAAAATTAAGGAAGAAGAGAAGGAGAAGGAGTAGGAAGGGGGAGGGGGGGAGGAGGTGAAGGCAGAGGAAGAAGGAAGGCAAGGAAGGGAAGGAAGAGAAGGAAGGGAAGGAAGAGAAGGAAAGAAGAGAAAGAAAGGAAGGAAGGAAGTTAGGAAGCAAGGAAGGAAGGAAGTTAGGAAGCAAGGAAGGAAGGAAGGTTTGTTGAGTCCAGTCTGGAGCAAGGAAAGGAAAGGATTATTTTTCAATTTCCAGTTTAGAGGGTATGGATTAACTCTAGACTGTTAAGTAGATTTAATTTCTTGCCTATATTACAGTGGTAATTTAAAAGTTAATGTTCATTTCTACTCATTTATGAATGAAGTACTGCAGTATTCTATTGGAACTCACATTCAATAGTTTCATGACTTTAAGGCAAAGTGGTCAAATTTTCAGTGTAAATTCTCTACAAATTAGCTTGTCTAAAACTCATCAAGGAGCCGGGCATTGAGGGCTCACGCCTGTAATCCTAGCTACTCAGGAGGCTGAGTTCTGAAGATCGCTGTTGAAAGCAAGTCGGGGCAGAAAACTCCATGAGACTCTTATCTACAATAAACCATTCAGGAAACAGAAGTGGCTCTGTGACTCAAGTGGTAGGGCACTTGTTTTGAGCTGAAGAGCTGAGGGATAGTCCCCAGGCCCAGAGTTCAAGGCCTATGATCAACCAAAAAGAAAACAACAACAACAACAACAACAAAAAATGAGAACATTTTCTAATATCACCTTAGTAAGTGCCCCAGTTGCTCTAAGGAATCTTGTTTTTGTTTTCCCTTCTCTTTTTACCTTCAAGGCAACTCATTTTACTGATGGAAAAAAATGAAACTCAAAATTATACTTCTTCTCTTGTACAGCAAAGCTGGCTTGTGGACATGTCATTTGTAGTTCAGAACCCAAGGTCTTAACCACTAACCTATCTCCTCAAAACCAGAGCTCCAATTTGCTACCGAAGGATCACACCCTTGTATTTTTCAGTCTGAAGTACGATCCCGGCCAAACATCAGTCTCTGTGTAGGACTAGTCATTCTTAGGATGGTTTTGCAAGGTGGGTGTGGGACTTAAGGGCCAGAAACTCTGAGTAGCATTTCTGAGAAATGGGAGAGCTGTAATTCCAGTGAAGGTCTGCTGATGGTTAGACTTTCTGGACATTGCTTCATTGGTTTCTTCTATGATTTTTTTCCTCACTGCAAATGTGGCATGATACTTATTATTCAGATAAACATGGGGATTCCATTTGTAAAGTTTGAAGCTTGAATCCTAGCTCTACCACTTACAGCTAATCATATTAGCACTAAGAAATGTTTTTTTTTCTCTTTCCTGTTATTTAAAGTCAAGTCAAACATAAGGCTCCATAAAAATTAAGTGCAATAGACTCATTTATGGGGGGCCTTCATCTGTATTCTGGACAGAGCATGAAAAACAAAACAAAATATTTTATGGGTTAGAGAAAACCATCTGGTTCAAGGGTAGTGGTTTACTGGAGTTAGAAAAAAGGGTAGGTTTACTGGAGTTTAAAAAAAATAACTAAGACAGTCTCCTAATAAATTGAGATTAATTATACTCTTTAAAAACTTGAGCAGAGGACAAAAGATTTAGAAGTGGAGTGATAAGACAAAACAAAGGCATATATTGGTATTCTTTGGATTAAGAAGGCAAAAATTGAGATATTGGGGAAAATGACCAAGTTAGATAACTGTACTTTTTCATCTTTCTATATCCTAAGATTCACCCATGGTGTTTAAATGCTTTTGCTTCATTATTTCCATGACTAGTTTAAAGCATTATTTCAAATATTTTCTTACACTTTCCACTGAACAACTGAATCATAAAAGTGATTTATAGAAGTTGCTTTTAGGTCACATGAGAGCTTGTTGAAATACAGCTGGCCGAGCCTTCTTCTGAGTTCGGTTCAGTAGAGATGGCATGGGGACCACACTCTTAAGAACCACGGCCTTAGAAATGTTTTATCTATGAAACACACACTGAGCTAAGTGTCCAATCTTGAGAGATTGAGAGTTAATTTGCTACAAGTGAATTTATGTATAGTCTAAGCCACATAAAATCTGTCACATGAGGACCCAAGCCAATGCCAAAGTAACACTAAATCAGATTGCTGAGCAAAAAATAGAGGCACATTTTATCAAGAGAATGTTAAAAACATTTCCACTACCCAAATGTATTCTAAGTTTAGCTGTATTTTTTTTATTTAGTTAGTATTTTACTTTTGATAGTGTTGAGGATTGAACCCAGTGCCTTCATTCATGGTAGTTAGGTAGCCTAGTGCTGAGTTCTTGGACAGTATTTCAGGTTCCGATTTCTAGAATTACTGCTTCCTACCTTACTCTCTCCATTCATGACATTCGTCATCCATTCTTGCTTCCTGGTAACATTCAGTTCCACTTCCCCATTACTCAGAATTCTTACCAGCTGACATCAGCTAAAGGTTACTTTTCCCCAGATAGCTTGTGTCAGTCATGATAGCAGACAGAAATTGCCAGGTGGCTTCTATATTGAGGCAATAATTTCTCTTCGAAACTGTGTAAGCCTCCATGTTTTGCTATCTAGATAGCGTAAGAATTAGCAAAGGGGACAAAGTCCTGGGCTTCAAATAAGTTTGAGGGATAGGAAGAGGGTAATGCAAGTAGAAAGGAGATTCTACTTCATTTAGTCATTTCCATTTTTTAACCAGGAAGCAATCTGTTCCGATTCTGCTTGGTCTAGAGGCAAGCTTCCTTCCAGGGTTGGAGAAGGATGAGGAAGGGGGAGTAACCATGGCAACCTGCCCAGCTATGTGGGCAAGGATAGGATGAGGCCCTGCACGTCCTGGGAAAAATGTTCAATTCTAGTCTAGTTTCTCAGTTTAGTCCGGGTGGTCCCTCCCTTCCCACTTCCTTGGCTAGACTGCTGACTTCAGTGGAAGGATTGCTCCTTCTCTGTAGGGAGTCTGAGAGGGTGTGGGGAAGACTTAAACAAGACAAGAGGTCATTTTGACCAAACCAAACAGCAGGCTGAGAACAGAGAGTAACTCTCTGTCTGTTCTAGCGTGAACACAAGCTAACATTCTGACTTTGTGAATATTAAGTGCTTGAAAGATTAACATTTTTTTCAGGTAGGTAGGTAGGTGGTATCCTATTTTGATGAAGAAATTCTCCATTTGCTTTCAGTACTCATAGCAATGTACAGTTTAGTTGGTCAGGGGGCCAAAACAAATAACCTAACATCTATTAACCAAGGTATTCTAAATCAATAGATTATCTTATCTTCCCAACAATCCAGGAATAGGCACTATTGTTCTTCAGATTAGAGAAGTTGTGGAGATCATATTTGGAATGAGACTTCAAAACTCAGGCCTTCAGTCACTAATCAATTGTGCTAAGTGGTTACACTGTGAAAGCTAGCCCTTCGTGTCTACAACCCAGTATTATTAGTTCTTCGCTCAGCCATTTGTCTGGGTTTTACCTCCCAAATAAAACATGATAGCCTACTTTCCTTCATAGTCACATGATTAATCTGTGAGGATACTATGACTTAGAAGTCTCAAATACACTTAGGATATGTCAAAGCTAGTCCATCTTAGTGTAACTCTAACCTCTGTAACATTTAGTGGCGCTGCTTCAACTTTAAAATTACACAGCCACACTAGTAAGAATTTTAAAATACCACATTGTGTTATTCAGGTGTTTCATACTGCCAATCTGATTCTGGTTCCATTTCTGTCTGAGGGATAGAAAGTTTTTGTGTTTAGTCAGTTCCTAAACCTCCCTGGCCAGTCACTTTGCAAACTCTCCTTCTAGCTAGGGAGATATAAGTTCTGGCTAGCCTTAGGACAACTTAAACACCTGGAGAACTCAGTGTTCAGGAAGTAGTTGTCCCACATATTTGAGCATCTTAGCTTTGTCTTTAAGAATACTAATAATTAAAGCCCCCAGTTGAAAGAATGAAAGGAAACAAACACACACACACACACATACACACACACACCCCACTTACAAAACTAGCCAGGTGCTGGTCACCAGTGTGGTGGCTCACACCTGTAATCCTAGCTGAGGCTAGGATCTGAGGATCTTGGTTCAAAGCCAGCCCGGGCAGCAAAGTCTGTGAGACTCTTATAGCCAATGAACCACCAGAAAACCAGAAGTGGTAGAACATTCGCCTTGAGCTGAATAGCTGAGGGACAGCGCCCAGGCCCAGAGTTTAAGCCCCATGACCAAAAAACAAAAACAAAACCCATAAAACCCCCACGAAAAACAAACAAACAAAAAACCCAACCAGATCAAAGTATAGTTAGTTGCACACTTGAGCCTACAGAAATACAAGAATAGATAAGCAATGAAATAGCAATATATTAATTATCTATTTCTCTACAAAGACTCCTACTGGCCATGAGCTACTCAGCAAATCATACATTCCCCAGCTCTCTTAATTCTCAGATAATTCAGGCATGAGTAAGCAGGCCAAGAAATATCACCCTGACCATCCATCCAGTCAGCAACTTCCAGAGGCCCTACACCATTGTCATACCAACCAAGAGCCTTAAAAGCAAAACTCTTCCCCTCTAATAAGAGGACTGAAATCCCTCCAACCTTTGCAGCAAGACACCAAATAGGCTTAATGAACAGGAATTTGGACTTTAGGTTAAATTCTAAACTCATAAAGTCTGTGGTAGAAATGCAAACTCCGGATTTTGTCCTTCACGTATCAGGAATGGCTTTTAATGAATATTGTCTTCCTTCCTTCACCTCGCTCATCTCCTCAGGTAAAGATCAATTGTGTGTGCTCCGCACTACACAGAATCATCACACAATGGCAAATGAATACATACTAGAGCTCAAAGGTAGAAGGCATTTTTCCACTTTTCTGCAGTGTAGTTTAAGAATAACCAGTTTCTAGGGCAGTGATTGGTATGAACGGACAGGGCTCGGAGTAGGAGGAAAAGGAGAAAGTTATTCAGCAAATACAGAAGGAAAGAATCCAGTTGGCCTTAGGAAGAAACTAAGAATCTGGAATCTGCTCCTGCAATATGCTTTGGAAAAGACCATGAGACCTTCTTTGTGCTTTCTCCTGGAGACGTTATATTCTCCAAGGTTCATGAAATGCAGTGTTTCTTTTTTTCAGATACCCAGTACTTTACCAAAAAGGTCTTTCTGCAGATATTTAAGGAAAGCCCGTATTCTCAAGACAATGAACTCACAACATTGTTGAGGCTTATTTCCCTTCACTGAGGGGAGAGAGGGAAGCTGGGGTGAGTGGGCATCGGGTCAGAGAAGGGCAGCCTAATCAAGGGGAAGAAAGGGGGCATGAGGACAAGCCATTGGTAGCTGCGGGGGGGGGGGCTCCCCCAGCCCCTTCCTCCTTCTCCAACTGCCAGTAGACCCTTCTATGTGGGGAGCCCACCTCAAGACTGGAAGCAAGATAAATTATATACCCCATCAAAGCCATTCCAGGAGCCTTATCATGTCAGACATCTCCACGACATTGTTTTTTTGTTTGTTTTTGTAGCTGCCTTCATTCTCGGGCCATTATTTCAGTTTGAGTTGTCTTGCCTCCTTCTCCCCCACTCTCCTACTTTGCCTGATTGGGGCCAGAAATTCTTTCATTAAGTCACTTTATAGAGCAACAGCAACATTTACTATTCATGAAGTCGCCCCTCCATAATTTTTAAGTCTTTCCATGTGTCTGGAGGCTTGTTCCTGCTCTTCGCATTTCATAGAGCAGATCTTTTCCTTCCAAACACACACACACACACAGAGAGAGAGAGAGAGAGAGAGAGAGAG
>NW_012267257.1:9607155-9608460 GCF_000151885.1 Dipodomys ordii | reverse complement strand
AGAGAGAGAGAGAGAGAGAGAGAGAGAGAGAGAGAGAGTGGGGGGGTGAAAGGGGGAAGGCAGGGGGTGGCTAGCGTGGAGATAACGTCGAGATTCTTTAAGTATTTTTAATCCAGTTAGATTTCCCTTTGGATTCCAAGAGTTCCCTGCCGAATCCGGCCAAGGACTAGAATTCCACGCTAAGGATGAAGTCAAGAAGGAAAGACAAGTCACAGAGACAGAGCGATGCGATGAAAACCCATGAAACCGCTAGCTTGACTGCGACTCCAAGGATTTAACCCATTCATCACCCCCCGCCCCCCGATTCTGGACAATCCTCTGTCTCCCCCCACCTCCATCCCGCCCTTCCCAGCCGGTTTACAGCAGTCAGGCCAGCGCCATCGAACACCTTCAGGGATTTGGAACAAGCTCCCGAAGTCCCCCGGGCAGATTCTTTTCTCAGGAATGCCCGCCTAAGACAAAGTTCACATTCTAGTCCCAGATGCTGTCAACCCGCAGGACCACAGGCACCAGCCAGGTCCCCACCCCCCCTCCATTCACGAGTTAATTAAAATAAAATAAACACCTTTCGGGAATTAAGAAGGTGATCGCAGCCACGCCGGCGTCTTCCCGAGGCGGCCCGCCGAGCTCTTACACACGCGCGCGCACACGCGCACGCACGGGCGCTTGTTAACGCCACATCTGGAACCAGACCTCCTAGGTAAACGCGGTCCTCGGAAAGCGATCGCCCCGATCAGGCCCACCCCTTCTTCTTCCCAAGATCCGCACCCCCGCCCTCCTCCTCCGCCCGTCCGTTCCCCCCTCACACACCTCCCCCAGGTTCTGCGCCCAAGGTGGAGGTGGGGAGAGGAGGGGGGCGGGAGAAGTTAGCCGGAGGGGGGGCGAGGAGGTCGCACCCAAGTGTGGAGCCACCGCCCGGGGTAGGGGCGCACCGCGGACTCACCGGCTAGCCAGCTAGCGCCTGGGCGAAGCGCGCATGACGGTCCCGCGCCCGGCCGCCCCGGAGCCTCCCCGGCTGCAGCGGCCGCCGACTCGGTGGGCTCCGCTTAAATAGCCGCGGGCCGGGAGCCTGGGAGCCGCGCGGCCACTCCCGGCGCGAGGGAGATATGGTTCTAATCAGATGCTGGCAGCCCCGGGCGCCCCAGGAATGCGCCGGGATGTTTTTGCTGCCGGGTTTGGTAACTCCCCCTCAACGTGTCTGCCCAGTCTTCCAAACTTAACTGTTTATTAACTCGCGCCGCCGCCGCCGGCGCACGGCGCACGGCGCACAGGGCCGGTTCCGGGGCTGGCCGAACCCGGCCGGCT
>NW_012267257.1:9581724-9607080 GCF_000151885.1 Dipodomys ordii | reverse complement strand
CGTAAGGACAGGAAAGGGAAAGCCCGGAGGGAAGGCCTGGGGTCGGGGTGCCGCAGCTCCCCGGTCCCTTCGCGGGATCGGCCCCTGGGAGCGGCGGGGGGGCTTCGAACAAAGAGCCGCCTTCACTCCCCAGGAGGGGCGCGGGGCTCCTGCCCGCCGCTCACCAGGACTGCCCAGGCGGGGTGCTCAGACTGGAGCGGCATCTGTGCGTGTGCGTGTGTGCACGCGTGCACGTGTGAAACAAACGCGCCCTATTCACGTCTGAAATCGAATCCTGCAGACAGACGCCCAGCGATGCCCTGCCCACGAAACTGGTGTCAGCAAGCCGGGTTAACCGATGGGATCAGCTCCATTCAACCTACCGCAAGGAGCCCTTTCCTTCTTCCTTTCCTCCCCTTTCCTACCTATGTTTTCAGGTCTAGAAAACCTATCTCAAATGAGCGCGCTCTCTCCATTTTAACCCACATTTTCCTGTCTAGAAAAATTGATCTCAAATAACCTCTCTCTCTCTTCCCCACTCTCTCCCCCCCCACTCTCTCTCCCTCTCCTCCTTCCCTTTCCTCTTCCCCCCCCTCCCCTCCTTCTTTCTTCTTTTTTTGTTTATGGGCTCATACTGGGGACTTGAACTCAGAACTTCTCCCTCTTTTTGGCTCTTTTCCCGCCCAAAGCTGTCACTATACCTACCACTTGAGCCAGAAGGATACTTTCAACTTTTGGATGATTAATTGGAGATGAAAATCTCATTGATCTTTCTGCTCTGGATGGCTTCTAACTGTGATCCTTGCATCTGAGCCTCCTGAGCCAGCTAGGACTACAGGCATGAGCGGCCAGCACCCAGCTCAATAAGTTATAATTCTGGTATAAAGGAAGATGATATGTTGGATTCCCTTGCAGTGTGTCGAACATTCCTGTGTGAACAACACAGTACTTTATCTGCATAAATTACCATGGTGTATTCTGTGCCTTCAGGAAAAACAACAACAACTATGAGATATGAGTAATAAAGTATTATCAAGACTCAACCTAGGTCTTGCAAAGAATAGTGAACATTTAGAAACTAGGAATTAATTTCCTTTGTATTTTGAAATCAGGAGCACTATAAAACATTCACAGACGTTCTGGTGCATGTCAAGAATGATGAAGTTATTGTTGTGAAAGGTGTAGCTGTTTTGTTCTTTTTAAGTTGGGGGTAGAATATACGAACCATAAAAATGCCAAATTGTGTCTTGTGTGGGAAGGGGTTACTCTCTTATTGTGTAAGCATCACAATGGACTTGCATCTTACTGCTGGAAACTGAGGGTTCAAATCGGGCTTGGGCACACCAAGGATGTATTTTGTGGTCCATGCTGAGCCCCTGCTTGCAAAGCCACTGTGTAATTTGGGGGAGCTCAATGTGAGTGGCAGGCCCAGCTCGCAAGTAGGTCAGGCTTGGAAAAGCCAGTGTTCAGCACAGCACAGCTGCCCCTTTGGGCCTCTCCTATTCCTAGGCCCATCCCCCGACACCTGGGTATGCAGGAGGCGAGGGGTGATGCCAGTCTTCCAAATTGCTCTGAGGTAATTTGCTATGATTAAAAAATATATATTACTTCGTGTGAATGAAAAAAAGGTATATAAATTCTAGTCCTATGAAGGCATTCATAACATTTAAGTGGGAACTTCACTTCTGGTACCTCTAGGGATAGAGTGCTTTACTTCTAAAATCTAGCTGTGTAAAGGGAGGGTTTTTTATTTCTAAAGTCTACATAGCTTGAGGGATTAAAAATAAAAAAGGGCAGCTGATTTCAGGCAAATAGGGATTTTGACAGTACCAAAAAAATGGATCTTTTTGAACCTTAATGTGTAATATTTTCTCAACTCAGAAGTGCTTGCCTAAAACTATTTCTTAAATTCAAAGACTTAGCAGGAAATATTAACTTATGTTTACTCTACCCCACCAAATGGAAGGGATTTGTCTAAGAAGCCCAAGAAGGAAAATGATTTCATCTGCTTTGAGCTAAAGTTTGAAGAGCAGACTTTGGTGAAAACAGCTCATTTGTGAGCAGTGTGCATACACATACAACACAAAATGGACACCTCTTAGTTTACACAGGAATCCTTAAAGTTGACAGAGGAGAACTCTGGTTCCAAGTGTATTTTTATATCTCTAGGGTGCTGATATTGCTTCTGGCAGTAATTCAATGTCCTGCTCACATTAAGAGAAAGGGAGGGGGAGGAGAAAGAGAGAGAGAATGAAAATAAATTTAACTCTTTTTTGACTCCAGGAAACACTATTTCCTGCCACATGTAAGTTGTTCACTGTTTAGTAGGGTTAAAATGAATTTCCTTGCATCTGAAGAATCACATCAAAAGCCCACCCAAACATTCACCTGCTGAAAACATGATGTTTTCTTATCACCATTGAAATTCATGTTTAGAAAATTAAGAAGAAGCAAATCAAGTTCGATGTGTTAAAAAGTAAAGTCCCCAGAAGACAACTATCCTTTGCGTAAAACCTGCTGTGAGAGTGAAGAGGGGAAAAAAACTTTAAAAAAAAATGGACTGCACTCCCAGCCTAGGAAAGGGGTAGTTAATCCCGTGACAGTTTGCCGAAGAATGCATGGTTTATTATTAAAGTAATCTCTTAAGATTTTCCTGGAATGTGCTTCCACAGCAACTCTGCCTGTGCAAGCTACCCTATGTGTGTGTCTTCTCCTCCATAATTAAGCTGTTTTCCTCCACTCAAGATCTAATACTTTCTTTCCTTCTACACATCTTCTTTATCTTATTTTCTACTGTTCTTGTCTGCCTTCAGCTTCCCATTTCCAATCCTGCCATTATCTATAAACAATAGATGACACTTGGGACTTGGACACAAAGGAAATGGTGTACTCTGCTTGAAAATTTAATATTCAAGCTGGGAAAAGTGGCACATGTCGACAGAACTAGCTGCTCTAGTTCTGCCTGAGATAGAAGAATCCTTAAACCTAGGAGTTCAAGGTCAGCCTGGATAACTTCCTGAGGCCCTGGTGAAACATACACACACCAAAGAAAATGAATATGGTCTTGTTGAAGGCATCTAATGAGGGAGGTCACCTTCCATTCCATGTCATTGAAAAGAAAAAGTAAGAGAATGGCTTGGACCAATAAGAAAATGTTCTTTGGTCTTGACTGGACTTGAATATTTAATACAGTAAAGAAATGGATCCTATTAGATTTTATCTACCTGTCTGTCTGTCTGTCTAACTATCTATCTAATCTAATGTTTGTTAAATATTTGGAGAATAGACTTTCTGTTTTGCTGGTTGCTTTCATTTATTTTTGTGCATGCACACACCTGCCAGTACCCCATAACTCAGTCCTCATTTCCTATGCTTATAAGATTAGTGAAACTCTGGTGGTAGAACATGATACCTATAAAAATTAGAAAATTATGAAATTAAATGTACTTAAAATTCAATATTATAGATTTATATAACCAATTACACTATTTCCTTGTACATACATACCTGTACATATACCTATATGTATATATAGATATGAATAGAATATATATATATATATACATATATATATACTTGAATGCATATACATGTGTGTGAAAATTTTTCTTTATTGCTGGTACCAGGGCTTGAACACAGTCCTCCTGCTCATTCATCTTTCTTGTTCAAGAGTGGTGATCTGTCACTTAAAGCACGCTTTAAGAGTAAATGGTAAAGTGGAAAAAGTACTTTATCTAGGTGAATAACTGTCTTACTTGGAAAGCAAATTATGGTCTTATTATTATTGTCATTGTCTTATTTGGAAATAAAAATACACTGTAAATTAAATACATTAATACATATAGCCCTGCAAGAATACTAATATACTTGCTGTTCTAACTAAGTCTCATGCAGTTCTCTTTCTTATTAGTAAGAACCTATACACTGGAAATGAAGCAAATATTTAACAAACAAGACTGTTAATTGCTGAATTGTTCACATTAGTAGAGGCGTAGGAACAAGGTGTGCCTATCAATGTGGAATGACTGAATAAGTTATGGTTCATTTACAATGTGAGCTCTTATTCAACAATTTAAAGAATAAAGTAGAGTTAAACCTTGTAATATAGAAGTAATTTATTAGGTTTTGTTGAGTGAGCAAACGAATATAGAAAGGAATTTAAAATATGTTCCTAATTCAGTAGGACAAAAAGCAATATCTACAATAAATGTGTGTGTGTGTGTGTGTGTGTGTGTGTGTGTGTGCTTTTGTTTAAAAGGGAGGCTGGAGACTAGATTGAAACAGATTACTATTGTCCTGGCAGAGATAATAGCATATGAAGAAAGAGAGAAAGGGATGACAGGCCTGCAAAAAAATTGAAATAGTCTCTATGGTGCTATAGATACACTGATTATCACTGTGAAATGATATTGTACAGGTTTGTGCAACTTCAAAAACTCATAGTATATGATTTTAAAATAAGGAAAAAGGAGATGTGGAAGAAATTCCAACTTCTACAAGGGTTTTTATCTTTAGATCGTTCAGAAGTGAGTATTCATCAGTTTTCCTAATAGTCCATGCTACCTTCTAGAGCAAGCATTCTCAAGATTCATAATTTATAACAATCACCTTGGGCATTGGCTGCAAAGGCTTCACCTACCTCCCAGATATCTGTGATCACATGTGAGTGAGTATGAGTGTAATACCTGGGAATTTGTGTGTTCTCTTGCACTTAGGGGTCCTGATGCTGTGGCCTTCGGAACCACTTTGAAAGTTTCTCATCTCTCCTGAGGTCAAGGACGTTTATTTTGTTATTCTATGTGGAATGGACACACTGTGGAAAGGGAAAGGGATCTTCTTGTACAATGAGAGGTCTAGTAGGGAGACGCAGCTACCAGCTGTCATTAGCCACTGGCCTTTCTCTTTTTCTGAGCCTTCTGGTAGGACCCTGGCTCTAATGAGGATGTCCCTCCAGCCTCCTCATTAGTTAGTTTGTTTTTGAAGACAGATCTGATAGTAGCCGTTTGCATAAACAACTATGCCCATACTTGGACTTACATTCCTCGCCCTTGGGGGAATGAGAGGCACTATATACTGTTAAAGAGACCTGAGGCATTTCTGTAAAAGCATGGAGAGATTCACTGTGTTTGAACAGATGGAGGCAATTCTTCAACTCTACCCTGCCCCCAGTATAAAGTCACACTGAAAAAGAGAATAGAAGTTTATAATTCTTAGGATAAGGTTGTGCAACCCCAAAGTCAACTTGCATCTCCACTTGCCGCTTTGAAAGCAGACACTACCTATTGAGTACCCGATGAGAAGATGGGACTTAGGACTTAAAGTCCAGGCTCCATATCTATGATGAGATAGGCCAGCCATCTACTTCTCTAGGACTCACTTTCCTAATCTCTAAAATAAGTATCTTCTAGTTTCTTCTCCCAGTTGCTTTCAGTGGGCAAGTCAATGAATTTGAATTATTTATTACATGATTTTTTTTGTTGCTTTGTATGTCCCTCCCCCACAGTATAACCCCTGTTTTCACTATATTTGATGTTGGTATAATTTGGGGAGAGGAAGGGAAAAGACAAATTGTTTAAATAGGGATACAGGTGAACCCATTGCACCAATGAGATGTACAAGATGCTTTGTTGAAAAACAAACTTTATAACTTTGGGGGGGGAATGGGGGGGTAGGGGTTGAGGGGGGAGTGTAGTTGTGGAGATGGGAGGGCAGGGATGGTAGGGGAAAAACAAAGGAGGAGGCAACAATGCTTGATAAGAAATGTACTCATTACCTTGCTCATGTAATTGTAACCCCTCTGTACGGTATTTTCACAATAAAAAACTTATTTTAAAAAAGTTTGGGAAGTTTGGAACTCTACAAATGAAGCAATTTAGAGAGCATGTGAGCATAACTTTATTTTGGAAAACTATTTTTTTTGGTCAAATTGTTCATACCACTCAAATCAGAAATTCCATCGTTTCTAAGTCATGTGTTTCGACAACTATGCACTTCTGGCTGTAGTGAAATTTGCTATGGTCAATTCTTTAGATGGGAGGATCTCAAACCTGATTTTCTGAGTAACTAAAATTGCTTTATTGGGCCAACTTTATTATCTGCTGAAATGGAGATATGGAAAAGAAAGAAAAAGTTAATATCAATAGTATTTATTTCTGTTACTGTGATTGAGAAAGGAGCTTGTTGACTGACAGATGTCCAGTGTAATCTAAATCCCTACTCCAACACTCCCAGGTGCACAGGATTCCCTGAGGTTTCTGGACTGGTCTAGCAACCTCAGTTGTCAGGTGGAGCAATCACTTGTGAATTAGGAGGAAACACCACCTGTTTTGTACACTCAAAACTCAGGTTCAAAGTTGCTCTTTGTTTTTTTGAGAAGGATGTCTCTATATTGGTCAAGCTGATCTTGAATTTCTGTACTCAGGGATCTTCCTGCCTCAGCCTCTTGAATAGCTGCTCCCAGCTTTAAGTTATATCTTTTAATTTGAAACTGGAAAGGATCCATTTTCTAGATTTCAGGATTCTCTAATGTACGAATTACCTTGAAGCTTATGTACACATGGATTCTTCTAGAAAGGTCCCTATTCATTTCATTGGGCAGTCAAAAGATCCTATAGGAAAAAAACAAAGCTAAATTCCATTGCTCATTCTTCCTATTCATTTTTATCTGGAGATTTTATCTGAGTCTTTTACTCCAATCTGATATTTATTCTCTCAACATCATTGTCGAACAGGTTAGGCCAAGCAGTCTTGTTTGTAAGGGGGAAAAATGTTAGGTCAAAAATTCTTAATGTCTTGGTAAGGGGGGAAATGTTAGGTCAAAAACTCTTAATGTCTTGTGCTTCACAGGATTACAGAAAGAGCAGGAATTATAACCCAAGTTGCCTGGATGATCTAGAATAGTTTGGCTCTTGCAGCCCTACTCGGTTCCATAAGTCTAGTGGTTAGTGGAAGCTTTTATGGTTCACTGTATCTTGTGTTAGCTGGCCATACTTGGAAAGTAATTTCTCTTTTGGATATTCTGTCATGGGGAAGACATTGGCTAGTGGAAGGGCATTCGAGCAGGGCGCTGATGCACTGAGGTGACTCCCCTGCCTAATAAGCCTCAACAAATTTTTGCCTGGTTTTCATACCTAACACTGCCAAGGGCTTGCTCATGTGGCCTCTCTACAGTGGGATTGTGTAACCAGGTCAAGAGCAGCCATGAGTGGGGGAGGGAGATGTGTGAATAGTAGAACACTTTTTTTTTTTTTTTTTTGTCAGTCGTGGGGCTTGAGCTCTGGGTCTGGGCGCAGTCCCTCAGCTCTTTAGCTCAAGGCTAGTGCTCTACCACTTGAGCCATGGTACCACTTCCGGCTTTTTCTGTTTATATGGTGCTGAGGAATCAAACCCAGGGTTTCATGCAGGCTAGGCAAGCACTCTATCACTGAGCCACCTTCCCAGCTCTAGAGCTCTTTTCCAATATCAGAAGACTTGTCACGAATAAGTGAATACCACTTCTCCCTTTGGCCAAGGACAGTAGGAAGAGATCATTTCCACTTGGGAGTCTCAGGATGTGCCTTAAGGATCTTTGTTGATCTTGTTAGTTTAGATGAGATTATACTGGATTATATAAACTCTTGTTCCCTTTAAGGACATTTTAAAATCTGCTTTTTGGTCATAGTGTCTTGGCTTCTCATTATATTCTATTTTGCATGTAGTACATTTTAGGACACAGGTGTGTCTAGGTATAAAGACCAGCTCTATAGTGTAATAATTATGTGATATGAAGAATATTGCTGAATTTGTAGAAAGTGAGGGAAATATCAGAACTTCCTTAAGAGTGCTGTTAAGTAGAATGATGCAAATTAATGTGTCTAAAACGTTTATTGTAGCATCTATCATGATGAGGTGATGAGGATCGCGTGAACTTACCTAAACATTTATCAATTAAACCATTTTTGAGATAGGATCTCATTATGTAGCTCAGGCCCACCTTGAACTGTCTCAGTCTCCTAAGTGCAAACATTTCTGAATATGATAAATAAATTGGACCATTTGCTTACCCTAAAACTTAGAAATTACACTTCTGGAACAGCTGTGGTCCGTGAATCCATGGGGAATAGGATGATAATATGGAGGGATGGCCCAGAGTTGTATATGTCAACATGGTGGACTGTTAGTAGAACAAAATATGAAGAAGACATGAAGTTTGATGACATTTATACATGTATAAATAGAAATGAAATGGTTTACTACTTACTCAATGAAATGTTTGTGTAATTGTAGATAGAACAGAGGTGATAAATCACAAATTCCAAGTTGCAATTGCCTCTGGAGAGAAGGGAGGGGAATAAACAAAATGGAGCTCCAATCATGTTGATTGTGTGTATGTTTGTGTGTGTGTGTGTGTGTGTGCATGCATACATGTGTGTGTGTGTGTGTTTCTGTGTCTATGTGTCTCTGGGTGTGCTTATATTCATCTCTGTTAGTTTAAACTATAAATTGATTTAGAATATTTGCTGGCAGGAGATACTTGTGGAGATAATCTAAAATAGCCAATAACCTTCAACATGTTTTTACCTGTTTTTCAGACCTAATTCCACATAAACAAGCTACTCTGTTTTCTCCCAATGATGAAGAAATTAGTCACTTTGGTTTCTATCTAGACTGATTAAACTCTTAGGCTCTTTTGGTAAAAGGCAATAGGCTCTGACAGGCTCAGCAAAGGAAAGCTTACCATATACCCTTGCTGGTAGAGGAACCGGACTGCTGCAAACCCACAGAACAGAACACTACTGGGTGGCTGTTGCTTCCATCTGTGTGGGAGAATCAAGCTTACTGCAACTCCATCTGGGAACACTATACCAGATGTGGTTTTTGGAAAGGAGAGAAAATCAGGGTCTAGAAATACTGAAATTGCAGCTGAAAATTCTAAATCTTGTAGTCATTTTGCTGAGATCAACCAGGGAATGGTCTATCACAAACTTTTTTTTTTTGGGTCCGGTCGTGGGGCCTGAACTCTGGTCCTGGGCCCTGTCCCTCAGCTCTTCAGCTCAAGGCTAGCGCTCTACCACTTGCGCCACAGTGCCACTTCTGGCTTTTTTCTTTTTGCTTATGTGGTGCTGAGGAATTGAACCCAGGGCTTCATACATGCAAGGCAAGCGCTCTACCACGGAGCCACCTTCTCAGCCCATCACAAACTTTTTAAATGAATTTATCTGAGAATTAGATACTTTCTGTTAGTATGGCTTAAAATGAACATTAAGCAGGTTGAAAGAGCTCATGTTAGATACAACTCACATCTAGTATGCTAAGAATGTTACTCTGTCTGCCTGTCTCTCTCTCACTCTCTCCACACACACACACAGACACATTCTTCATATATTTTTGTGATCAAGTTTAAGTTATAAGCAATAAAAGGCTGACACTAAGATTTCTGAGTTAAAAAGCCCTGATTTGCTGTATTTTGGAGTTTCTCTGTGATAAAACTTCTACCATTACTGAATGTGGAGTCAGGAAGGGGTGAGTACATGGCTCTCTGAGCACCAAAGCGGCTCTCCCACACCACTGGCTATGGGATAGGAAGCAGCCTCTATTCCTGCAAATACATATTTTGCCTACTGAAGAGTCTCCTTTCATCATATTCCTGGCCAAGAACAGCCAAAGCCATTAACTGTATACTGATAAGTGCAGTATCTCAAATGAAGTCTCTGTGGAACCTGGTGTTTAAGGGTAAGATCAGCAAACATGGATTCGCATTTTGGCTTTCTCATTAACTATTCCTATAACTTTTGATAAAATTGCTTAACTTCTGTACAATTTAAATATCATCTTTGCAGGAGAGGAGATGATACTTGTGCTACAGATTAATTGTGAGCATGAAATAATACAATAATAGATAACCCATTTCTGGAAAAGTCCAGGCTCGATAGAAGCCACTCCTATTAAGTGCAGATTAAAAAAGAAACATTGAGGTTCTCATTATTTTAAGATTCTCACACAAAAAAAGTTAAGATGAGATCATGCAGGTTTAGGATTAGTCTAAATCCAATCACTAGTGTCCATATGAAAGGGAAAATTTGGACACAGGCAGGGAAGAAGGTCAAGTGAAGGTAGAAGTAGAGGTTGGAGCAATACAGTCATAACCCAATGGATGACACCAAGGATTGAAAAAAAAAAAACACCAGACAAGAGTAGGGAATTATGGATCAGTCTTTTCCCTTCAGCCTTTGTGAGGAAATTGTCTTGACCTAATCTCAATTTTAAGCTATAGCTTCTAGAACTGATTTGTTTTAAATCATTCCATTTTGAGTAATTTTGATGGCAGCCCTAGAAAACTAATAGAACCATCCTAGTCCAAATTTCTACTTCACTTCCTTAACTCTCTTTCTTGTCTTACCTTGTATCCATACTACAGAGCTAGATGAGCCCCAAGGTTTCCTCAAGCAGTACATTTCCTTATCAGGAAAATATGTCCTCCCCAAACATAGTGCAGATTTTCCTTCTCACTTAATCTTCCAAATTAGAAACATTTGCCCACATATGAGTTTACAGTACCAGTTAAATTTGTTCCTCTAGGACAAATTCTCTATTTGATAAAATAGCTGCACATAATCTTGCTATTGGATCAATAGTAATTGGCTAAAACAAGCAAGAAAGGGGGGAGTATGAGAGAGGAAAGAGCATAATATTAATTAATTTGAGGGTTAATTAGAGGATAAAGTAAGTATAGAATATATTCTTTCATCAATTTAATTAAAGTGTAGGGCATCAAACTCAGGGCCCTACATATGATAGGCAAGAGATGAGATAAGCCACATCCTTAGCCCTAGCGTTGCTTTATTCTGTACTTGGCAATGAGACATCCAAATTGGTTCTTTCCATGTGACACTTGAAAAAAATCTCTTTGGTGGGATACATTATGAATGAAGCTAGCTATGAATTTAACTTGAGGTATATGGAATCTATTCGAACGCCTAGAAGTATCTACCAGTTTAGAGAAAGCACATGGAGGATCAAATTAAATGATGATAACTGATTACCCAGCATGTCGACCAAATTCAGCATGTGGTACATTTGACCAAACACATGATTTTCTTTCTCCAATTCAATGCATTAGCAAAAGGGTGTGCAGTAGGAAAGATATAGACAAGTGACCAAATAAAACATGCAATTCTGTGACTTTGAAAATTCTGATTCTAGCCTTGGAACAGGAAACTTTAGTTATTGAGGACACCAAGAAATTATTATTAATTCTTTAAAATACATCTATATGTCATTTTTAGCGTATTAGAATTGTGTAGTAAAAGATTTGTAGGTGAAAATGTATGATACATTGACTTTTCTTCAAAATAAACTACCCTATATTCTAAATTGAAGGGAAATCAAACAACGTTGGTAAAGCAGCGTGACTGATAGTCATAAATTGGATTCAAAATACAATTTGACTTTGGTGAGTCCCTGAAATTGAGCATAAAAAAATAAAGGTCACTGTTCTCATTTGATTTTTCATAAAGTCATTCACTTATGGTTTTCCATATATTCATCGGGTCCTGAAAATAACAAGTCATAATTTCATTTTCTAAGATTTCTTTGATTGATCTCAGAGAATGTCCTATGTTGAATCATTTTATAGAAAAAACAAACAAACAAACAAGTAAGAGAGTGTTAGGCTTTAGTTACCCGACTGCTCTCCACTGGTGGACCCAGATCTCTGTGTGTGCTGGAGAAGATCCTCCAGGGTTCAAGGATCAGTAGCGTTCTTTTAACCATGGGGCCCAACCTAACAAATCTGTTCTGCTTTATCAGAAAGTACAGGTTAGGGGCCCTTGGAGGCCCCACTCTTTCTCAAGTGCTTGTTTCTCTGGGTTACTGATTTAGTTTGAAGTCAGATGATTTACCAAATCACCCAGTCTTTCCTGTCTGCTTCACACCACAACGGGCAAGAAGAACAAATAGGTACAAAGTCTGCACCTATTTTTTTCTAGGGCTTCTGAATCCTAGAAATACTCCTAGATTGCTGTCATGTGATTGTGTGATGAGATGAGTCTTGTTTTTCTTCTTCCTGGCTTCAGGAAGCCAGACTATTGCTGTACACAACTGCAGGTCGAGTAGGACATGGCTACAGAAAGCTGGTCTACCTCGTGATGGTACTGCTGAAATTTGCCAGGAGGGAGCATCTCTTTATCCTTCTGTTGCTTAAGTATTACTAGCACCTCCACCTGAGGGCAGAGACCAGAATGGGATAGAACTCAGCCACAATGTTGTTCTTGCTCAAGATGATGTTACTGTTGAGCCATTTGTATAAAATTTTAATGTTGAATGAACTTCAAAAATATTACAACATGATTCTCAAATCCTTCTTACAAGTTAGACGATTGTGTCTGTTTCTGTCTTGCAGATGATAAGATTAATTGATTAATCACCCTAATGTGAAATAACTATATAACTGTCTGCTATATTTTCTAATTATAATTCAGTTTATCCAAAATATTGTAAGTGGGTCAAAAAAAATCACTTTGGAACCATTTGAAATGAGTGGTAAAACTTAGTCCTTTTAGAAATTATCTTTAATAGTTCTACAAAGGGGTGTCAAATCGACATGTCACTCTAGTAGTCTTCTTTCTTTAGAGAACTTTCTCTGTTTAAATGCATTTCATATGATGTAAAAGTGAGACCCTCCGCCTTTCATTGGCCATATTACTGGGGTTACTGTAAGTCTCAGAGTGGAGTTAAGCCAGCAGTTATGCCCTGTGAAAACACCTTACCGAGGGGAGATGGGACTGGGACCAGCAGCATTTCTTCACGGCCATCTGGATCTCCTTAGCTCAGGAATGCCCAGGAGTCATTGTAGTGTTGAGCAAAACTCAGAAAGAGATACAGACTTCAATCCAAGCAAGGAGAAAAATGTGAGGGAACAGAAGTAAGCCAGCAGGAAAGTCTTGTTTACAAAAAAGTAAAGCCTGTTATAAATCAAGTGGAAAGCTTACCCTTCGTATTGGAAAACCTTATGGGTTGAAATAATCTTTTTGGAAGGTTGGTACTTTCCATTTCTATTGAATAGTGTCCAGGCTGAACTACCATAGAGAAGTCCAAGCCTGCTAAAAATTTGAGGACTTTAAAAAATAATAAAAGTATTGTGTTAACAAAAGAAGTAAGCAAAGATACGTATCATTCCACAGAATGGCTCCTCTTAAAATTCAAGATACATTACAGAACACAAATTCCAACGAGGAAATAAGATCATAGGGTAATTTATTCATAATGGAGTAGGCTAAAAGTTGATATTCATCAGTGGAAAACTTATTTTTTTCTGCCTGAAGGAGGAGTATTCCGAACGGGGATGTAGTTGACCTGGAATCTAATATTAGCACAATCATATACCCAGCCCTGAGGCAGATGATTAATCAATCTCAAATTTTTAGTGACACATTAAAATAATGTTTGGCATTCTTCTAATTTGAAAAAAAAATTGTCCTGCATAATGTTACGGAAAGAAAAACCAATCACCATAGAAATGTTACATGAAAAAAATCTATTTTAAAACAGATAATATTCAATTTTATTGTAAACATAGTATTGAACATATCAAATCCTTTCTTTCAACTGTTTTTTTTTGAAAATCTTAAATATTTTTCAGGTAGGTACTAGGTTTAAGCCTAAGGTCTATAGAATGTCAGGCATGAGCTATACTAATGAGTTACATTGCTCGCCTCTGAGTTAAAAATCATCTTATACTTTGAGGTGTTTAGTATAGTTTCTTTCTTAACACTACTTCAAATTACAAATACAAGGCCAGGTAGAGAAACATGTTATTTGGTTAATAATAAATGATTTCTATAGAGTTGGAATAAATGCACCTTAGAAATTGGCATTATGAAAGCAGATTATGCTTTGAAAGCAAATTTGAAAGCAGATTATAAACCACTTAATAATAAATTTAGGTCATTAAATTATTTCTTAGCCACTAAATAATATGAATTGGTAAGAAAATGTTCTGAATATCAGTTTAACAGATGTTATGATGTTTTAAAACTATATTCACATATAATCTGGTTTCAGTTACAATATAAATCTTCTGTAGATCCAATTGCTAGATCATAAAACTTTGATGCCTGATAGTCTATCAGACCTCCTGGGAAATGAGTTTTCTTTTATTAAATCTACAGGCATTTATTGGAGATTAAATAGACATTTTTACTTTTCTAATATCTGTAGAATATGTCATAAAATTTGTTCTGGCTTAAATCCAGATTTTAATTTTTCATATTTTTCTCTCTTTAGAATCAGGAGAAGTTGCATTTTCTAATAAGAAAAATAGGTTTTCTCTTAAAGATATTGTTTTGGTCAAATATTATCATGCATGCAACTGATTTCATAGAAGAAACATTACATTACTGCTACTTTTTGGAACTTACTAAATCCACTCAGTGTGTTGGGAATTTTTGGTTTAAGCACCATAGTTTTCTTTCTCTTCATCTTTATGTCCTTTAGGAAGTGGATTGGGGTTGGGAAAAATATTCCTATAAAAATCACAAAATCAATATGACTTACTACTAAAAGAGTAAGCATAATAATGATGGTTTGGAAAGTGACACCCTGCAGAACTATTTCAGTCATTCTGCATAAGACTTGAAACAACATTTTAACAAATCTCAACTCTGGATAAAAGCAGGAGCACTGGGCATCCAAACAATGCTGCCTCTATTAGGAGGTAAACCTGAAATGAGATGGAAATTATGGTTGCTTTCACTTCCCTCCCTTCACACTTCTAGGGGTGGAGAGAGGAGGGGAAGGGGGTGTGGGAGCTAGCAAGCAAGCTGAATGAAACAAAACTATGCCATATTTTAGGAACATTGCATGCAAATGTATGTGTGGTTCTGATTGCATGAATGTGTGTCCTAGATTTCAGCTAGAGAGTATTTTCTCCACTATTTCAACACCAGCCTGAGACCAAATAATATTTAATCACTTCCATAAAAATGCCAGAATTACAAAAACATGCATGAAAGAGGCAGCAATAAGAAGAAAGCATGCTATATATGTTGTAGCTGACCACAAACGTCATTCACAAAACAAGCAAGCAGCCCAGCCAGGAATTTTTCAAATGCCTTTTTTTTTTTTTGGTCTGGGGCCCCAGGGAGGGCGGAGGATGGGGAGGGGGAGTGAAAGATGGGGAAGGACTCATGTGGGGGGTTAACTCCCATAGAAAGAGCTTCAAATTAGAAGAGGAAAATGACAGGTTAGAGTGGATCCATTTTTACTAATTTATTCCTAAAGACTGCTTTTTGAATTGAAATGCAAATTCCCAGGGACTGATTATAAGAAAGCATCATAAATACAAATATTAACTCAGCATGAAGACGCTCTTCACAGCCTGTTTTCATCCCCTGTGTACTGGCAGACTAGGCTGTTCCTACCTGGCTCATCTTTCCACATTGGATTCAGTACACTTCTCCTTTCAGTGTGTTGAGGGAATGGACAGAGATTATCCAACAGGAAATACTGGAATAGGTTTTGCAAGACTTCTATTTCCCCATCATTGGCTGGAACAGGAATCAGAACTACCATGTGGGCAGTCCTGAGCTGCTGAGCTTGGCTAAGAGCTTTGAGGCCTAGGCATTCAGTCAGGTTAACTTGAGCTACATCTGGGGAAAATTGAACTGGACAGATTCTGAATAACTCCTGGAACCACAGCCTCTCAGAATCTTAAAGAATTCAGGCTCCTCCAGATCAGCCAGTCCTTACAGTCACTTCTATAGTATGTCTCCCTGCCCCAAGGGATTTTTCCAACTTTCCCTAGGAGAATTGCAGTAAAAGGCATTTCCTGAGGCTTTGTGTTTTTAAATATTCAACCTTACTTTGTTTGAATAGCTTTAAGATTTTTTTCTCATCAAATGCAGATATGCTGTTGCATTCCATCTCTGTTAGCCAGCTATAAGATTTGCTTACATTTTTAAAAGTTTGGAGATACTGCATAAAACTAACCCAGATGTGAACTGATGTTTTTTGAACTTAGTGGAACCTTGAGTTTTCTTCCTGGCTCTGAGAATACTTAGAGATGACTTAAAGGACTCAGAATTCTATGTTGGTCAGTTACTCGAAGGCCCCATATGAAACCAACCCAAGCAAGTGCTGTCCCTGCCTGGGAAAGTCAGCCTGTCAGCTTGCTGACAATAAACTTGGCTGTACGTGACTTCATGTCTGCTAAGTCTTCTGGGCTGAGGCTTTCAGTAAGTTTATCTGTTTGGGAGAAGGGTAGGGTGTGCACAGAAATGTGGGACAAAGGGTGAACAAATGCAGCAGTGATACTTACTAGACACTCTGTTGAAAATGAACTATACAACCTGTGGGAGCGGAAGGGTCAGGAGGGGAAAACTGGGAGGAATGAGGGAAGAGGTGACACTCTTCAAAATGAAATGTACTCACAACCTGACTATGTAACTATAACCCCTCTCTCCATCCTCTTTACAATAAAAATTAATTAATTAATTAAAAACATGAACTATACAACTTGAGTGTGGGATGGGAGGGAAAAACTGGGGGAGATAATGAGGTAAGGGGTGATGTTGTCCAGAAAGAAATGCCCTCTTTACTTGATTTATGTAACTGTAACTCCTTTGAATATCACACACATGCACGCACACACATATAAACTATACAAATTAAATTAAATTCCTATCAACCAGGGACGCCTACTGTTTCTGGTGATGAGTAGTAGTATAAGCAAACCTACTGTACCATGGGTTGTATAAAACCATAGCACATAAGGCTACATGCAGTCTATAATGCTTGAAAAATGATAACTAACAACTATGTTACTGGTTTTTGCCAATATTATATTTGTTTGTGTTATTGTTGTTGCTGTTCATGGGGCTTGAACTCAGGACCTGGGCGCTGTTCCCGAGCTCTTTTTGCTCAAGGTTAGTGCTCTACCACTTTGAGCCACAGCTTTACAATCAGTTTTTAGTCTTTAATTGGAGATAATAGTCTCATAAGGACTTTTCTGCCTGGGCTGGCTTTGAACCACAATCCTCAGAACTTATCCTTCTGTGTAGCTAGGATTACAGGTGTGAACCACTGGTGCCCAGCCTAATATTATACTTCTTATGAATATTTTATTGGATACTCCTTACTAAAAGTAATTTACAGTATGCTATCTATGCCATCTGACAGCAGCTTCATATCTCATGTCGACCTTGCCGCTTGATGGCCTTGTTTCCTCCTGTGCTATTTAATCTTGTGTGGTTTTGTTCCTTATGGCCATAGAAGCAATAGACCATATAAATACACATATAAATATTATATATATACACACACCTCAATATACTTATGTCCTACAGCACGCTTGTTTCATCCTCACATTTTTGATCTTCCATATCTAGTCAGCTAGAAATGTATGGTTTTCTCCTTCTTATCTCTGTTGGCAACCAAATCCTTGCTGGTATCTTGCTGATGTCTTTGTCACAACCTTTTCTGTGTCCTCAGGTTCTTATTATCTACTCCAAAGCTTTCATCAGGACATTTTCAGTAAAATCTGTTCCTTCTTTGGGGAAGATATGGCCCTATATACACGAAAATTTAATTTTTAATTTGATAGTCTTTCCAGGTGCAGTTCCATTTAGAGTTCATTTATTGATTGAGAAAGTGACAAGGAAAAAAGAAAGAATTCAAACAGTGCAATTCAAACAGTAAGCAATGCCTCCCACAAAATAAAGATGCTGTGACCCTTGCTGGTTCAGGGTTCATCGGTGCAATGACAAATAAAAGATAATATGCCCTTCTCAGCCAAGTTAACCTTCATCTAAATTAAAATTTGACTGTCTGAAATTTAATGAATAATTCCTTTGAAATACTTGTGAAAATACTTTGAGAAAACTGAGTAAGAAAGTTGGAGTGGAAGTGAACATTTCATTGGTTCAAGTATTCCTGACCTATAGCTTTTCCGTTTTATTCTGTGACTTTAGTTAAGGCCCCAGATATAAAAAGAAAAGTGTTGTCTAGGAATTATGGTTAAATACCCTAAAGTTTATAAGATGACTTATACTTCAAATGTTGTGTCTTTACATCTCTCATATAATTGAACGTTTTATAAATTTACAGTTTAGGAAATATATTTAATATATTTTAGAAAATGTTACTTCATGTCTGAGCCTGAGAAATATTGAGCTAACATATTGCAAATCTAAATAGCAAATATAGTATTTAATTGAAAATTAAATTAAGTAAACTCAGTTATTTACCCTGTGTCTTTCCCTAGTCACCTCTAAATTGCTATTAAGTGACTAAGAGCCTATAAATCTAGGACAAAGAACAAGAAAAGGTATTCACTGGGTAAGTGACTTGGATGGCTTAGTGAATAGTCCTTAAGTCATTCCTAACTACCTAATGGTATTGCAATGTGGAAGCTTTGTCAAATGCTTCCATTCCATAAAAGTGACAATTGAATAAGCTTCCATATATTAAAAAATGATATGAGAAGAGATATGGAAAAAATGCTGTTTGTACAAAATACGGGATTTCATTTTGACATTTTCATGCATGTCCATGATCTTCTATAATACTTTTGATACTGTAATTTTGTTACTTTTGGCTCTGGTTTTGCTTTAATTACTACTAAACTTTATTTGAACACATCTTTTAATCCCTTCTCAAACTGTTCAAAGGAAAACTTAAAGGGCTTTAATTTTTATTTATTTTCTTCACATTTTAAGATTGACAATTGGTTGTTCACTTTTAATAACTTCTATCAGTTACATAGGGAGTGATTTCATTGTTACATTTCCACGTGTTTACCCTGTATTCCAATCAACTTCACAATCTGTATCACACTCCAAAGGGTTTCATTTAACATATCACTGTACCTTGATCAGACTCTTCCACTCAGCCACTCTTTAAAGGGCTTTATTATGTCCAAAAGAAATTTTAAAATCTTAAAAAACTAACATGGGAAGAACTCTGACAACAAACAACTGCAAGAATTAAACTTGATTTTTTTGGGGGGAGGGGAAGTAGGATGAAAGGTGAGGAAGAAATTAATGTTTTTCATGATCAGCCTTTCCAACCAATGATTGCATACGTAAGATTTTATTCCTCTATGGTAAAAGTAAAACAAATTAAGAAAGAACTAAACTGATCTTGTCATGTTATCCTTAAGCACTTCCCTGTCACGGATTTCCTGGGAATCAGTTCTGAATGCCTTTGTACAATATTCAGGCCATTCATGAGCTGGTCCTAGTTTAGCTTACTCCTTCCTAGCCTGCAGGTTCATGGCACCCTTTATATTTGCCAGAACATGGTGTTAAAGTTTCTCTTATGGCCTGCTGTTTCCTCTGCTCATATTGTCCACCTTTCTCTTCCTTTTCTGTCTTTTCCTCATGAATGGCTAATTCTACTTTCTCATCTTCGAGATCTTGGCTTAGCTGTTCTCTTTCTGGACAGCCTTCTATGACCAACTAAAAAACCAAGTCAGGTCACCTTCTCTTGTGCTCCTGTGGAATTCTTTTTGCTTGGTACAATGACAGTCACACTATTGTAATTCTCTGGTCAATTTTGGAAATACTCCCAAAATGAAAGCTCCCCAGCACAAAGACTGTTTCTTGTTTATTTCAAATCTCCAGCAAAATAGGTGCATGTAAGTCAAAGTGAGTCAAAGTTACTGGTCTCAAATACACAACACTATTTACGATACTATCATTTCTTTTGGTTCCAATTATCATGCTTCATCAGTTTAATATAATTTTGTTCTTTATTTTTTGTTATTGTTGAGGTGCTAGGAATCAAACCTAGAATTTAAATTATATATATCAGGAAAACTCTATTTTGGAGCTAAAGCTTGGTTATTTTTCTCATTTTAGTTTCTCAAATTAGAACATGTCATATGTTTTATGACATGACATCATGATGTAGATTCTTTAGTAACTTTTACTTTCATGGATTCACTTATTCAAAAAGTAAATAAGTCCGGACTTATTAAGTCTGATGAATACTGAGATATAAGTTGTGTAAATTTTTTTAATTGGCAGCTTATCTCTCTCTCTCTCTCTCTCCCTCTTTTAGTGAATCTTAGTGCATCTTATAATAAAGAGAGGGTTGGAAGTCAGGTTTGATGGTACGGCCCTGTAATCCCAGCACTAGAAAGGCTGAGCTAGGAAGATCCTAAGAATAAATCTAGCCTGGACTATGTAGTCCTCCTATAAACCAATACCAAAACCAAACAACAAAAAAGAGTGTCTAAGAGTCAGTAACCTTGATATGTTTAAATTAAGCATAGACATAATCTTTGTTCTAAGTATGTGCAGGAACAGAATGAAATTGGAGTTAAGAGTTGGACTTACATAGAATGTGAAGGTTAAGAACTATGGGATATTAAAGCTTTTTGGCTGTTTGAGAGTGAGGAGGGAGGCGTGGTGGCAAAAAGAAAGTTGTTTCTTTTTCAGGTTAGTAAGATGGGTCTGTAGGCTGATGAATCCCTTCACCTAATACATTTCTAAGCTGTGAAGGCAAGAGGCTGTTTTAACTTATGTTTGGTAGCATTGAAACACATGTTTTATTTAGTTAGGTTCACAGGCCACCCTGCAAGGAGGAAACATTACCGAGAAGGCAAACAAGGCATCTAGTTTCAGAACGTATCACCAGTCAGTTAAGAAAACTTGGAAAGTAGAATTCCTCCATGTTCTTACAGGCCATGATGCCAAAACTCAAACCCAAAGGAACAATAGTTGGGTAAAACCCCTATTATAGCAGAACCCATTCCCAAACCAGCTGGTTTGGCTGGTTGAATCACGCAAGGGACAATATTCAGAAAGTATTCTTTAGAGGAATAGCAGACTGTGGTGGAGGGAGAACTCTACTGTTGAAACACCCTGAATATTCGAACAGGTTTCAGTCATTTCACAGAATTGGGTGGAAAGAAAAGGGCAGATTATGAACAAATTAATAGGAAATATCTTCAGATAAAGAAACAAAGGATAGAGTGCAAAATGAACTCCCTCAATGAGTAAAGAAGGCTCGTCTCCTGCCCCCAATAGGATTTAATTGCTACTTCAATTGTACTATACCTCATTTAGATTTTTAACTTTTAATTTGGCTTTGGTTCTAATGATCACGAATCTCATTCTCCTTAGTCCTATACTTTCTCTGGGTTTATTCATTTCTATATGGACAGCTATGAGTAGCTACAAAAAGCACCTGAAAACAGAGAGAGTAACGAGCAAACCAGTTTTGAAAACATGAATTGTAGAAGAGACTGGATAATAATTGCTCTTTCTAATGCTGAGTAAACTGATCTTTGGCATGAAACTGCTCACTCCCAGGAACTGAAATAATTGTTTCCTGGTAAGAAAATCCCATTTAAGTGCATGAAAAGAAGCCCTTAGCTTGCTGTTGTTTTGGTCACAGAGATATATCATTAATGTTCACACACCTTGGCTAACCATTAGGTTTTAGTCAAAAGCTATTCATGGCTACTACTGTAAAGATAAAAGTTCTATTATTATTAATGTTTGATGATAAGTAATTGGAGGACTTTTTAAATCCTCTGCTCTAAATTATTTTGAGGCCTTAAAGGGAAATGCTCTTTAAACTATGGAGAAGTGGTCTCCTTTATGACTACAAAGAAGGAAATGAGTTGGTTGGGCCTTCAATTTTCTGAGCCACGGCACTGTACAATCAGGGGGCAGAATAGCTTAGAAACTGAGGTCATTTTGTCTTCTTAGAATTACATTTCTGGAACACATTGAGTCTGACTTTCTGACTATTAAAAGTGCAGGAGATTCCCCGTTCCTCTTCTCAGCAGGACTTTTGAGGGCTCTGAGATGCTTCATATTTCATAAGGGCATCATTGTTGTGACCAGGTATAATGAGTTTTGTGTGCATTGGTGTAGCAAGCAAACATGTGTCTACAAATTGAGCATTTCTTAGACAAAGATTGCCATTGTAGCCTCAAACATGCCTATTTGTTTGGGCAAAGGGAGTGTTTTGTGAAGAAATGACAGGCTGACATATATTTATTAATGTCTCTCATACTGTGTGGCAAAATCTGGCTGAGTAACTGTGAATGGAACAATTTGTCACCATTTTATGGAACCTTTTCATACACAGAATCCATGTCTTTGTTCAAGCTGAATACAGCAGTGAAATTTTCTAAACGATTTCTTGGGCACCATTCCCATAAAGTTTCCCCTGTCATTTTCAAGGCTTTCAGTTCTTACTTATACACGAAGGAGACTGTCTTGTTTTACATTTTCTTTTCCAGTAGAAAATATTTTTGTCTGGAACATTCTGGGAAAAAAACTTGAATCTTAAAAGAAAAGTTGTGGAATTTATGTTTCTAGGCTTGCTGTTCTTTTTCTTTTTTAAATAAAAAATGCCAGTTGAATTATGAGAAACATTTTTGTGTGACAAGTACATCTGTAAGAATCAATGCAAACAAGAATGTAGATATTTTTTAAGCATGGGGGCCAGTCCCTTAATGACTGTGACATCAATTGTGACATCATTTTGACCTCTTTTGGCCTTGTTACTTTTCCTAAACATCGTTAAATATCATTGATATTTACTGCTAAAACCTAGTAATGTTATAACTACTAATCTATTAAAATAGAGTCCAAAGAGGTCACTAAATGTGAGTACTTGTTAATGTTACAATTACATATATCTATGCAATATATAATCTGTATATATATGTGATATATATTATATACTATGTAACATATATGTATTATATATGTAATTTTACAAAGTGTGGCTTTGTAATTTTACAAAGTTGACAAAAGACAAAATAGTAAACATTTTGAGGAATTAGAAGGTGGTATAGTATCTACTTTATATACATCAAAACTACCTTATACCTGGAAGAGTTGCTTTAGGGAACAGTGGAGTTTTTGTTTTTAGAGGTGTTTAAGTAGAGACTGGAACTCTTGCTGGAGATAATGTTAAAATGCCAAAGTCATATGCTGAAAAGTCTCAAAGAACCCTTCCCAATATAAGACTTTATGAAATAAAACAATAATTTCAGAGACCTTATACTTTAAATTCATGTTATTTTGAACTAAAAGGAAATCTTCTGAGTGGAGAAGGAAAGATGGTTCAAAATTATTGAATGCCTAATGTTCAGACTAGAATAAGCAGTTTATACAGCATGGTATTTGTTCTCCAAATGTTTATACTCAATGGGATCAGAACCCTAAATAACACTTAATCATGCCTAGATTACTTTACCACAGCCTTATTGACTGACCTTTTGGTTTTCTCTAAGTCCAGGATGGGTAGGCCCTTTTTATATGGGTGGAATAATGCCCCCTCCCATTCACCCCTACCCCAACAAAAACTTCAGAGCACCTTAAAATATAGCTTTTTGGAAATGGAGTTGTTGCGGATATAATTTCAGCATAATTAGGAGGGTGTTGGTCTAACTGGTCAGGAGGGAAAAGCAAGACAATATCTCAAAAATAAACAGAGCGGCGGGGCACCAATGGCTCACCAATGACTCTAATGCAACGAAACTGTCCATGTAATATATCTTCTGTTCTTGTCATGGAATACTTAATGTTCCTTTTTTTTTACACCTATGAAGCTCTTGTTTTATCCTCACCTGATGAATATGTGTTTGTGTTGTGTTGATATTGTAGATGTGTTCATGGTTCTATTTTGAATACTCTGGATTGCTTTTTCCTGTTCATTTCCCAGTTTTCAAAATCAATATTTCTACTTCAGAAAGAGATGTGATATATTCAGGAAGATATATGTATCTTGCTGATCTCTACCCTTACTAAGTTTGAATCTCTTTCTCTTACTATAATCAGAAAAACAAGGGAGAACTTTGCTAAGTCATCCTCCAATTCTAAAATGAGTTCTTCACAAGGAGGAGAAAACAACTAATGAACATAGCCTGATTTTCTTTTCTTTTCTTTTCTTCTTTGTATGTTTTACTAATTTTTAGTTTGCAATGAACCTTCATTTATATATCTCAACCTTTATTTATTTTCATGCTGATATTGGGTCTTGACCTCAGAACCTGGGCACTGTCTTTTAGATTTGCCTTGCTCAAGAATGGCACTCTACCATTTGAACCACAGCTCTACTTCTGTTTTTTTTTTTGAAATAAGAATCTTATGGGGTTTTCTACCCAAGATGGCTTTGGACTGTAATCCTCAGATATCAGCCTACTGAGTAGCTGGGATTACAGGTGTGAGTCAACAGCCCTCTGTTAATTTCTGAATCTTGCAGCTAACTTTCACTTGTATTAAGAGATCTTTTATTGTTTGAATTGCCTGGTATCTTTCAAATACTAACAGCTAGATTGGAGCCATCCAGGAAGTTGAGATTCCATAGGAGTAGCATGGGAGCCCCTTTTTGGAGAATTAAAGACATGCAAAATATAATTAAGAGGTTAGAGAGCAGGTTGAGAATGTGGCTTAGTGGTAGAGTGCTTGCCTACCATGCATGAGGCCCTGGGTTCAATTCCTCAGAACCATATAAGCAAAATAATAATAACAAAATTATATTAAAAAGAAGTTAGAAAGCAATCTTAGGATAAGTACTTCTTTGGAATGGCAGCCTGAATGCACTTAAAGAGGATAATGGGGTTGGGAAAGGGCTCTAATGAAGACAACACTGGTCCAGATGTGAGAAGAAGTACATCCTAGAATTATAAGTGCAGAAGGCAAACTAAAGAATAGTGTATGAGTTCCATGAAATAAATATTATGCTTGGCCATCTGAACACCAAATATCAAAGGTAGAAAATAGCGATGATATCTTGGCGTGTCTGTTACTGTGAATACCTGAGCCATTCTTCTGTGAGTCACTATCATTACGGACTCTGATAAGGATGGAGGAAATGGAAGATAAATTGCTAAAACCATTGTCATATTTGGGATCAGTAGATATTTGCACATCCTTTTTAGACAATGTATTAACTATGACTGGTTTCCTTGGGAAAACAAGTCTGCTAAGGCAAAGTTTCTAATTAGCATCTGTTTCACTTAGACTATGTGAACGGCAAAGACCATGCAGGCCATCTGTTATGCATAATTATTTGAAAAGCTGTCTACATTAATCAAATTAATTGTGTAGAGCTAGGCTTCAGGTTTATAGACTGTGTTTTAAAAACACATGCACAAGAAAATGTTTCTTCTTGTTCTTTAAAAAAAAATGTGGTTATATCTAATGACTTTTCCCCTTTCAAAGCCCTGTGTTTAGAGCAATCATTGATGACTTGTAATGAACCATTTCCAACCTCCTTCTCATCTTAGGCAACGTTATTCTAATACATGGTTTCAAAAAGAAAAATTTAGGGCCGGGAAGGTGGCTCAGTGGTAGAGCACTTGCCTTGCATGCATGAGGCCCTGGGTTCGATTCCTCAGCACCACATAAGCAGAAAAAGCCAGAAGTGGTG
>NW_012267257.1:9574396-9575676 GCF_000151885.1 Dipodomys ordii | reverse complement strand
CACAACTTTGTTTATTGCAGCATTATTTACCATAGCTAAGATATGGAACCAACCCAGATGCCCCTCAGTAGATGAATGGATCAAGAAAATGTGGTATACATACACAATGGAATTCTGTGCCTCCACCAGAAAGAATGACATTGTCCCCTTTGTTAGGAAGTGGAAAGACTTGGAAAAAATTATATTAAGTGAAGTAAGCCAGGCCCAGAAAAACAGGTCCCATGTTTTCCCTTATTTGCAATAACTAGTATAAGTCTGAGACAAGCAGCAAAGGTCAGATAAGTTGATGTTAGGTGAAATGAGCCCCAAGATCCCAATATAAGTATTTAAATGTTTTTTATTTCATGCAATTGTTTCTAACATATTTATAAGATGATTTCTTTGTTGCTTTGTATGTCCCTCCCCCATGGTATAACCCCTGCTTTCACTGTATTAGATGTTGGTATAATTTGTGGAGGGGAAGGGAAAAAACAAATCGTTTAAATAGGGATACAGGTGGACCCATTGCAACAATGAGATGTACAGATCATTAATCGAAAAACGAACTTTACAACTTTGGTGGCGGGGAGAGAGGGGGAGATGGGAAGGGATGGGAAGAGGAAACCAAGGAGGAGGCTACAATGCTTGATAAGAAAAGTACTCATTACCTTGACCATGTAATTGTAACCCCTCTGTATGGTATTTTCACAATAAAAAAAAGAAAAAAAAGAAGAGTAATTCTGTGAAAGTTCATAGTCTTTACCTCTTCTTGATTGAAACTCCATAACTATAACAAATCTTACATTTTAATTTTAGCCCAAGAATTAGTTAGATTTTTATGGCTGTTGCTTTTGTGTGAATAGTCTGCTTTCAATGGCAACATGAGAGAGCCTTCACAAATCTCGTGAGAATCTGAATTTCTATTCCCAAATCTCTCATGTTCTTTAACCAAGCACTCCTTTGAAAGCTGTATAGATATGAAATACATGTAGGTATTTATAAAGGTTTTAATTTTTTTGATGGGGTGCTCTGTAAATCTTTTATTTATAAATGTAATGCAAGTATTGTCAGAAAAATACATATATATATATATAAGTTTTATAAAGGATTATGTACTGACTGGATACATCTAAAAAATATATTTTAAAACCTGTTCTGCCATGGGCAGAGATAATATCTTTTTACAGTGCTGTTTGTTCTTATGTGAAGCTTCCTAATGTACAATAAATCTACAATGGATTAAAAAATAAAAGAGTGTCTTGTCGCGACCGCCTCGACCCGCAAGGATGACGCGACAACAG
>NW_012267257.1:9560458-9574346 GCF_000151885.1 Dipodomys ordii | reverse complement strand
GAAGTGGTGCTGTGGCTCAAGTGGTAGAGCACTAGCCTTGAGCTGAAGAGCAGAGGGATAGCACCCAGGCCCACAGTTCGGGGCCAAAACCAATAGAAAGTAAGAAAGAAAGAAAGAGAAAGAAACATTTATAATCTGAAATTTATATTGCTAGCTCTACATTCTTCCTTACACTCCACACTCATATACATACATTCCCTACTGGGAGATCCAAAAGGCTTTTTAACCTAACAGTTGCAAAGTTGTTCTTAATTTTTTAGTTCCATGGCATCCTGTTGACTCCTTGTTCTTCCTGCTTAGTTGATGATTCCAGCATCTACATGGTTGCTTGGATAGCATTTTGAAAGTCACCTTTATGCCTTTTCTTTTTTTTCACCATTAACATTGATACTACTAGTGAGTTGAGTCAAATCTATCTACAAAACTCTTTGTGAATCTGCTCACTTTTCCCCATATCCTTGGCTGTTATCCTGGACTGTCTTTCACTCCTAATAGCTGGCTATACCATTGAGACAGAGTAATAACTGAAGAATACTTCTTCATACTTGAAATATCCATCTAACTCTCTGGCCTTAACTCTGGTCACCTTTCCCTTCTTGTATGATGCTTGTAGCCATATTGGCTTGCTTTCTCCTTGAAGATTTTCAGGTTATTCCTGACTTACTGACATTTGCTTTCATGTCTGGACTGACCCTCTAGAGCCTCAAACACCTGGATCCATTTGGTTCCCTATTTCTCATAAATCTCACTTCTTCAGTTGAGTCTTGTTTACTTCCCCAACACAGTGACAATCCACCCAAGAGAATGGAGTTATTTCTAAGTGTATTAAACAGATGAAATATAGTATTTTTTATTGGCTCTGCATGCATATGATCAAAGAACTGTGAAGTTAAATGAGATAGCAAAACAAAACCTGCGATTAGCAATAGCAGAGAGCTGCAAGAACAAAAAGAGGCGGTGAATTAACAACTGGAGTTCAGAGACCACAGCAGAAACTAGGACTATAGCGATTTCTCAGCATCCCATCTTGCAGTCTTACATTAGTGATTCCAGTAGTTAAACCCAGACATAAATTAGCTGATATGGAGAATTGAGAAATGTAACTTGGCAGGACCAGTCCCATCAGGGCAGAGAAAGCAGAACATGGCAGAGAAATTAATCTGAGCAGAATCGGATCAAGGATGTGTGTACCACCCAGATTAAAGTAGTTCCCCTAGGCAGATAGATATATTCCAGCCCATCCTGCCATTTCTTCTTTATTTATTTTTATTATATCTATATGTTCCTCTAGCACCTGGCATATTTTAAATGTTCAGTAAATGAATATAAGAAGTTTTCTTCCTATAAAGTTTTCCCCCTATAAAAAAGGATACGTAAAGTATTCCTTTAATAGTTCAAGTCTGACTAGAAAGCAGGGGTGGGTTTTTTTTGCTGTTATTTGGTTTTTTTTTGGCCGTGGGGCTTGAACTCTGGGCCTGGGCGCTGTCCCTGCGCTCTTCAGCTCAAGGCGAATGCTCTACTGCTTGAGCCACAGCACCACTTCCAGTTTTCTAGTGGTTTATTGGAGATAAGAGACTCAGGAACTTTCCTGCCTGGGCTGGCTTTGAACCGTGATCCTCAGATCTCAGCCTCCTGAGTAGCTAGGATTACAGGCGTAAGCCACCAGCGCCCGGCTAGAGGTATTTTTTAAGTCAGAAGCAGAAACACATTCCTGATGGATTCTCTGCCCCAGAAGCAAGGATGAATCACAGTGGTGATGGTGAAATGAAGTGTCTGTTGCGTATTTTTTTTCTGAAGAGATGATTGTTATATTTTTAAAATAAATATCTGTGATAGTTGTGCTTTTATTTCCTTATCCAACATTCTTCTTTCATGATAACTTTACCGAGACAGTGAGATGTTTTTACAATACAATCAAGTGTTTTTGCCAGGCATGGTGGCGCATGCCTATAAACCAAGCACTCAAGAGGCTAAGGAAGAGCAATCACAAGTTCTATTCCAGATTGGGCAGCATCCAGTATGGGATGCTGTCTCAAACAAAAAGACAAAGCCAAACTTGATAGAGTGTTTTTGATTACAGCTAAGTGTTTCTAAAATCAAGAAATGTTGAGGCAGATTTGAATACCTGAAAAATCATACTAAAATTTCTTTTTGTAATGTGTAGAATCAAACCCTGGGTCTAATACACGTTAGGCAAGAACTCTACCACTGGGCAACAGTCTTTGCTTCAAATTAAGAATTTTAAATTAATATAAATAAAATTTCATTAAGTAAAATACTAATTAACTTTATTTGTTAAAGTATTTTTAAAGACCCAATTTCTTCAATCAGAAATATGGATAAACACATTGAATTTAAGATAATTTCACCATTTTAGCAAGAAAATATCAAACATTATAGTTGTAATTTAGTGTTTCCTTTCTAGCTTTAGTTGAGATATATGAGATGTAGAAATAGCAAGAGGTTTTTCTCAGAATTACAGCAGCAGAGGACCAAAGAAATCTCAAGAAAATAATCAAATCTCTTCACTTTGCCTCCAAGATATGGAATTATTGAGCTAAAACAGGATTACATCTAAGTCTACATTAAAGTTCTTGGAAAACCTTTATATTTGTGGCATCATGAGAGTATGAACTCAGGCTCTCTCAGTCTACCACTTGAGCCATACCCCTCCATCTCTGTAAGGAGGATTTTAAGGAGCACATTTTAATAGCATAAACCAATCATATATATATATATATATATATATTTCCAAATATATGTATGACACATTCTTCACACCAGAATTTAAGTTATTTGATTTTATTCTTTCATTATTTTCCATAACACCCTTCAATTTTTTTGTGATTAAGTTTTTGTCAAATGTACTATAACATTGTTCTTATATTATATTGCAAATGAATATTACAAGATTATAAGAAAATTATGTATACTGTATACTTTTACATATAACACCCCTCTTTAATTAATATTGGGAAAAATAGATCATGTCATTTAAAGTGAAGTTTTAAAATATTGAGGATTACCTTTACAATACAGTATTGTAATTCCATATTGAGACTCCAACCTTGAAATTGGTTACTAAATGGGTGGGTGATGTGTGACTTATGAATTGTTCTCATGGACATATATCTGGTTCTGTTTTTTTGAGTGGTCACAGGCTCAGTTTATCATTAGCTTTTGTTTTATTTTGCTCTTTGACTTTCCCTACACAAAATTCTATCATATAACAAGTTAATCTATAAGAATGTCATTGCATATATTACTTCAATTCTTTTTAGCCTATAGATTCCAAGATCCTTCAACTAGCCAATGGGTACAGTTCATACATTTAGAAATGTTTGCACAAACACAACTACCTGTTGCTCAGTGCAGGGGTTATTCCATTTTGGTTTTCAAGTTTGCCAGTTGCATAAGGTCTTAAAAGACTTCTATGGTTTCTCAGTTTGCAGCAAGATTTTTCTTTCCAAATAATTAGGAAAAAAAGCTAAAGGTCAGTGTACTAGTCTCTTACGATTTCTTTTCCTTTTTGTGTAAGTACACATGTATAAAGAAAGATACTAAAGTACTTAAATGATAATAAAGATATAATGTTAGGCTCTATTTTAAGTATACACTTACCCAATCATTGATGTACCCATAAAATCTACATGTTTTGTTATGCTCCCATTTTCTAAGTCACTTTCACATAATTAAAGAGATGTAATAAAAAATGTAGTTGTGTTTTGCCACAACTTTGTGGGGTTGGTACTGTCTTTATACCATTCTAAATAGGAAAGCTGATGTTCAGAAATGTAACCTGTTCAAGAGTACTGATGCTCAAACCCAGGAACCTGTACTCCAGACCACAAGACAGCTTTCACGGAGAGGAAGAGAACTACATTATTTAATAGGAAGTGTCCAGGAAATGGCACATGGTGATTCTAGTTTCAGTTCTCACTACAAGAAGAAGTGACTGTTGCTTGCCACAGCAGACAGAAGACTGCTGCTTCCCAGAGGAAACACAGCTGCCCGAGAGCAGGCACAGATAGCTACCACAAAGCAGTGGTCAGCATTTGGGATGCGTACTGGAGGAAAGCAGAACTTTATGAAATCAGTCTACAAGGATGATGCTTTGAACTGGAAGGGGCAGGTGTGATGGCCTAGATTGAGAAATCAGGACTGTGAAACAAGAAAATGGACATTTCGGCTTAAATCAGGTGTGAAAGTGTACACAGGGATCACTGTATCTGTACAGGAGAGGATTAGACAGGATCAGGCCTGATCACATAGCCATCCAGATGAAGTATTGGGATCAGTTGTTTAGTTAATAAAACACACCAATGTTCTTTTGGAAATCATATTTATACTAGAAAAGTAAAGGACATAAAATTCTTATTTGAGAATGTCAATGTACATACTTTGTAAGCCTTTTCACCATTGTCTAAAAGCTACAAAAGAAATGAACCTTCCTCTATATTGCTAAATGTGCATTCATGGATTTAAAAATAAGGTGGACATTTTCAGTGTCTCTAAGACTCTTTCAGTGTTTCTAAGATGTAGGACATACATGCTGCAGATACACATATGTGCTAACATTATCACCGGAGATCATATTAAAATGGATAAATGGCCAGTGACAGTTAATTAGTAAACATTTCTATAAATAGGTACATAGTTCCATACTTATCTGACATAAACATTGTTCTCTTCTATTCTGGAGTCATTAACTTGATTGTCAAAATCCTGCTAGAGTCTTATTCCACTATCCTGAATGCTTATCATTTTTCAATTTTCTTACATTTTTGCAGATATAAAATCTTGCCACATCCTTTCTCCTACATTTGTCGTTCTTACTGGTGCTGCCAGAATATATTTCTGACTTTTCTAGAAAAGTCCAAATTTAGTTAGTCATTATTCAAGGCTCAGGTCAAGTGCAATGTCATCAGAGGGTGTTCGGGCCCCAATCCTCTCTATCATCTCGGGATCGTCTTCATCACTCCACTTGGCAGCCAGTTGCTTGTGCCCTAAACACTCATGTGTTTACATGTGCGCATGTCTTGTCTCATGAATCAATTGTATGCTTTTTTTTTCTAGGATAATTTCAGACCTATAACTAACTCTCAATGCATAACTGTTCGTTAAAAAAAATGAACTGAAAGCATTCATTTGATTCAATTCAGACTTGCTGACGTCAATAACTACATTATTTTTGAAGGACTTCTTCCTCCTGTGGGCTCCCAAAAGACCTATAGAACACATTAAATACCATAGGGAGAATTCCTTTTAAACCTACTGCCTACTCAACATATCCCCCTCTCTCATGTGCTTTGTTTTTTGTCAGTTGTGGGGCTGAACTCTGGGACTAGGCGCTGTCTCTCAGCTCTTCAGCTCAAGACTAGCACTCTACCACTTGAGCCATAGCACCACTTCTGGCTTTTTCTGCTTATGTGGTGCTGAGGAATCCAACCTAGGGCCTCATGCATGCTAGGCAAGTGCTTTACCACTGAGCCACCTTCCCAGCCCCTCATGTGCTTTTTAATCGGGATAATTTATGCATTTCTAATGTTGAACCAGGGCTGGGAAAGTGGCTCAGTGGTAGAGTGCTTGCCTTGCATGCCTGAGGTCCTGGGTTCGATTCCTCAGCACCACATAAGCAAAAAGGAAAAAGCCGGAAGTGTTACTGTGGCCCAAGTGGTAGAGCGCTAGCCTTGAGCTAAAGAGCTGAGGGATAGCTCCCAGGCCTTCAGACCCCACGACCGGACTCAAAAAAAAATGTTGAGCCAGAGGAGATAATCTCATCTCATATGGAAGGGAAATGAAAGACAAAAGTTCTATTATTGTAGAAGTGCACAATGTTTTCATTTAAACATGCTTGGATGAAAATCCTGCAACTGTGTTTTTTCACATGGGCATGATGTTTCCGCCAGTTTAAGTCTTCTAGGTTCATCATTAGTACAATTCAGTTGTCATGAAACTGGCCCTTTGGTGGGGAGCTGTTGAACAGCTTAATGAGAAGTGATATTTATAAAGTAGCTAACTCATGGTTTTAACCCACTAATCATGCAGTGCAGTTGATATTCCTAAGCTTTATGCCTTGGAGTCTACCACATTTATGAATTCATCAAACTGAATTTACCTAATTTAACCTTCCAGTGCTTTTGATCTTGGCCACTTTCAAGGACACTAGGAATACATCCAATATTTAACAGTTATTACATATTTTTGTGTGTGGGGGTTCTGGTTGTGGGGCCTGAACTCTGGGCCTGGGTGCTGTCCCTCAGCTCCTCAGCTCAAGGCTAGCGCTCTACCACTTGAGCCACAGTGCCACTTCCGGCTTTTTTTTCTTTTTGCTTAGGTGGTGCTGAGGAATCGAACCCAGGGCCTCATGCATACAAGGCAAGCACTCTACCACTGAGCCACCTTCCCAGCCCCTTAGTACGTATTTTTATGGGTCTCACTTCTTCTTTTTTTGCAGTACTGGCATTTGATTTCAGGGCCTCTAGCTTGCTATCACTTTAAGCCATGCTTCCATCCTGTTAGTAAGTGCTTATTATTGGCTCACAATCATCTCAATAAATCCAAACACCAACCCTTGAAAGGATGCTATTGCATTCTGTATAGAGATGAGGAAATTGGAGCTTGATAAGGTTAAGTCACTGGGTCAAGTACCCAGGTTGAATAGCAATTTCTTACATTTCTCACATACCAATCATTGCATTGCTTTTTCCTTCCTTAATCTGGGAGCACGCTGAACAGAGTCCCTAAGAAACAAAGACCACTTGGCTTAAATAGGTGTTCAATGATCATACCCAGAGCAAAAAAGAATGAAAAGTAATCTGCTAGTTTCTGATGCACTTTTTGGAGCTCAAATTAGTTCCATCTAATCACACTCAGTAAAGTCTTACTGAATTCATGAGTCCCTGTGCCAGGCAGATTTCAATTTATTGCTTCTTTGTTTTTTACCTCGGTCATTCTTCATCCAGTTGTTCAAGTCATAATTTAGAGACCTGACCTTGAACTCTATGTCCTTTTGTTGTAATTTCTCCTTTTAAATTTCTCTCAAGTCAGTCTTCTCCATCATGAGCACCATAGTGAGAGTTCTCATCATTCCTGTTAAGATAAAAATTTGAATCATGATCTCTTCTTTTCCTCAGAGTCCCACCCCACCCAGACATTCCTACCTTCCCTCACACGGGCCGGCTGACCCTCTGTGCAGCCAATTCCCTGCCCTGGGCATCGTTGCCTCTTTACCAGAAAAGCGTCCTTTAGAAATCAGCTTCAGTTAGTGAGTGTTCGTCATCCATGACAACCGTGACTGTCAGATCTCTCTTCTGCACACTCTGGTCCATTCACAAATCCATTCAATTATTCAATTAATCCAACAAATATCCATTGTACAACTCTTCCATGCAAGGCTCTGTGCCAATAGCTATGGATAAAACAGTGAACAAAGCCTGTGTAGTTCCTGATCTAATTTTCTAAAGTAGAAATCAGAGGATATGTCTCTTGACCTTTACTTACTGTAGGTACAATTTGACACTTTTTTTTATATGAAATTTTACTAGATTTAAATCTATTCTCTGTATAGACTTTAACTTCTCTGGACAAAGATTTTCTTCACTGTTTTGTTATTAGAACCCAGTATTAGAAGTGACATAAAATTGACACTTGATAAACATACATGAGTTTGATGGATTTTAGATATTTAACCCTATGTGCTCACATTAAAATTTATTTGCTATAAACAGACTTATTAGACTTTGGGTGTTTTGAGACAAGGTCTCTTCATGTAGCCCAGGTTGGCCTTCACACAATTCTTCTGCCCTAGTCTCCTGAGTGCTGGGATTGCAGGCATGTCCTACCACACCTGGCTCTATTTGTTCGACCTTAAAGTGTTTTATTTATTTTCCTTAGTCTTGTTATTTCATGAATCACAGCTTAGTATTTGTGACAAACAAATTTGATTAATTTATTAGTTATCAATCAACACCAACTCATTTCTCTGAATTTTTATTTTCAAACTCAAATTATACCTATTTAGAAAAAGAATCATGAAGTATTTCAGCACACTCTTTTCTTCACAGTTAATCACATTAATTTATCTGTTTAATTCAAAGCCTATTCACATGTAAATATTTCTCTAAATTCCTCAGTGACTGAAGTTCTTAAACAGATTTTATAATGGCTTTAAAAATCTGAACGTAGTACACATACTTGTTATTTTCCTTTGAGGCCTCCTTGGGGTGGGGGGTAGGGGGGAGCATTTCTCAATAAGTGTTCCCAGGGTTCCATGCTCAAATTCTCCTGGCCCACATTGGTTTCACCACACTGAGATGTGTTTCTGAAAGCCCTTTAAGCTGCCCTTTCAGCCTGTGAATTTCCATGAGTGGAGAGATATTGTGTAAGTAGAATACTAGCTTTTTCAAACACATTTGAGAGTTGAGACTCTTTGCTCCAAGATCCCTTGCCCCAACAATTTGACAAGTGTTACTTTTAATTAAATCAACCTGATTCTAGCTGAGAAATAAAATGTCCATAAGTCATTGCTTTGGTTCTTGTTAAGAAATGAACTGTTTCAGTTTTCTCTGAAACTCAGCTGACTCCTGAAAGAATTTGTGTCCAATTCAATTCAACAAATGCTTATTCTCCATCTGTTCTATGACCGTCTAGTGATGCCAGCTCTCTAAGACCGAAAGACTACTTAGGCATAAGGATAAGACATTTGGTTTGGAGCTTCTATTGTGTTTCAGTGCTGCTGCAATACTGATGGACAGCAACCTTCCAAGGTTGAAATGAAGGTTAAGAGCTGAGAATACAAGCAAGGTTTACAAAACCTTGGTTCCTATTCTCTTGCACCATCATCTCTGATTTGCATATAGTCTCCTATAAGAAATTCACTAAAAACAATGCATTTTAGAAACAAATATGAATAAAGTTCTACAGAAATCATTGTTTTCATGTTTTTAAAACCACAGTTTTTTTATTTCTTTAGTGAAACTTGATTTTTTTTCCACCAGAAACTCATCATGTAAAGAATGTGTTTTTGAGACTATAGACACAAAACCCTCTGCTTCCATTGCTATGTCTTTGGAAGTAAGTTGTGAAATTTCCATTAATGCAGAAGTAGAACTACTGTTCAGCAGAAATTCATAACTTGTGCTTGTGGTTTATTTATATTAGTGGCAGATGTGGTTTCCTTCATGTAGTTCTTAGAACTGGAAGGAAATGGAGACATGGTCACAAGATTCTACTTATGCATGACCAGGGGCAACTTGAAGTCTGGAAAGAGTTAATGATTTATTTGCCTGGAGTTACATCAGAAGTAATAAAACAAGTGAATATTAATGACTATGACAAAACCACAATTCCTGTTTATTGTCAATCTATCAGATATTAAGGACCTTATGGAAGAATTTTACTTTATTAGATATTATCCTGATTTTTAGCTAATTCTCAGTTAGATTAAATGACACACCATATATGCTCCTAGGTGGCAGATTCGGGGTTCACACTCAGTTGATTTGAGCCCAAAGCTTTGAATCTTCCTTTGTTTCTGTAACATAGTTTCATCAATAAAGCAATAGGGAATAGTTCAGTTTAATCCCCCAAATGAAATAGAAAATATTGGGGACCTAAGAAAGTATTGAAATTCCATAATTTATAAGATAGATGTTTGAAGAACAGGGTATAGATTTTAGAAGTTATATCAGAGATCACTGATCCAAAGTAGGAGTATTGTCTCCAAATATATATCATCAGAGGATAGGTTTGTTCAATGGTGATACTCCAGTAGGAGGCCACTGGGGAATTTTGATGACCTTTTTCTTTGTTTGACATTACTTTTGTAACTTGAAGTATGTTCTTTTGGTTAACTTCACTAGAAAGACATTGCCTTCAGTAGTGTACATAATCATTCATGTATTTTGGGATCTGATTTGGTATATAAGAGTGGTAGGGTGATAATGGCCAGCACGATGCCAACAGCTTGGTTTCCCTGAATGTCTTCATACACAGACTCAACAGGTCTGATTTAGAGTCCAGCAGATATCTGAGTAGAATCCAAGAGTTCTGTGCAATCTGAGAGAACTACTTGTCCAGCTAGGTGAGCTGCATGGAGATAAGATAATAAAAAACAACCAGAGATTGGGAGAATCACAGTTCGAAGTCAGCCTGGTCATATATTTGAGACCCTCTCTCAGCCATAGCTGCACATGTACCTGAGATTCTAAGCTACCTGAGAGGTAAATTAGGAGGATCAGTGTTCCAGGCCAGCTGAGACAGAAAAATTCATAAGGCTCCAGCTTAATGAAAAATAGCTGAGTGTGGTGGTTCATTTCTGTCCCTACAGCTGCAACAAGAAGTGTAATATAGGCAGACTGTAGAACAAGCATATGCCCAGCAGACCCTACCACAAAGATAAATCAGTCAAAAAGGTTTGGAGGCATGACTCAACTATACATCACCTGTCCCAAGTATGAAGCCTTGAAGTCAAATCCCAATGACACACACACACACACACACACATGCGTGCGCACACGCACACACACGCACTCACAAACACACACTATACCCCCTGCCCCTCCCACAGAGCCACAGAAGAAAAAACTAGCTTCTTTATTATATTTTATCTCTAGTATGTGTGAGATTGCAATGATAATTGCAATCACTAAGTCATTTTCTTATGACACACTTTAGTCATTTGTTTAAAAATATTATTTATTTTTGAAGAAGCAGCCTAATCTTACTTGGTCTATGCAAAGTCATATTAGAATGTCTGTGAACTATTATAAACTTAATTCTTGGCTCTAATTTCTTAGAATTCAATCAAATAATGCATTATATTTGATTTCACTTCTCACGGTACTGGTCTTGTCTTTTTGGAAAACTAATTTTTTATTAATCTACTTTTTTTGGGGGGTCCAGTCGTGGGGCCTGAATTCTGTTCTTTAGCTCTTCAGCTCAAGGCTAGCGCACTACCACTTGAGCCACAGCGCCACTTCCGGCTTTTTTCTTTTTGCTGATGTGGTGCTGAGGAATCGAACCCAGGACCTCATGCATGCAAGGCAAGTGCTCTACTACTGAGCCACCTTCCCAGCCTATTAATCTACTTTTTTGTGTTATCATAGATCAAATCCAAAGTTTTGCACATGCTAGGCAGTTCTACTCACGATCCTAGGCTCTAATACTTAACTTGTACATAATTGCCCTCAATTAAAAGCGTAGTGTGATGTTTGAGTGTAATATTTTTGAGGAAAATAAAATATTTCACTTTTCAAAGATTTTCCCTCTTTTCATTCTTTCTCTCTTTTCTTGTCATGATAAGTGATCAACTGCAGACTTTTAAAATGCAATGCTTTTTTAAACACCTCCTCCTCTTTGCATATTTGCTCTCAGTTGTCAAATAAGTTGCAACTAGGTTGCTAAGGGATGGTCAGTAATTGAATTTAGTTGCTCTAATCTTCATTTTCCAGGACAAGTTTCCATCACTGACATTTCATTTTCATATCAGGAAAGTGCTGGCCTGTGCCACCATAGCTAGAGGTTCAGAACCACTGATTTCACCAGTTGTCCTTGTTGTTTGATAAGAATCTTGGTCAAGACAAAGGTGTCTATTGAGGTATGTTTTAACAATATCTGCTCTCTGTCCAGCTCTAACACTGGAAGATGTTGACTTCAGGCACACTGTATGCTACCAAAAGTACTTAAAATACCATGCAGATAGTCTCCTTTTGGAAGTGGTAGCTTGACTCCTAGATCTAATTCCACTTTAAAGCAAAACATGGCAACATGGATCAGTAAGTATCCAAATCTTAGAATTCAAACTCCATCAGCTCCAAGAAGAGGAAGTCAGTAGTGAGTCGGAAATGGTCTTTTCTCCCAGCAAAACTACTCACTGAATGGGAAATGTGCTTTGTCTCAGAAGGGTTGAAAAAAATGCAACGTTTTCAATTCTACTTTTTTCATTATAGAGGAAGGATGGATTGAGAGGCCTGCAAAACCACAAAGACTAAAATGTTGCTGGCCAGTGTAAATGGCACATTTGGACATCAAGAAGTCAAACGGCTGCATCAGAACCGATGTCCTGCGTAGGTCCTGACAATGGAGGCCCTTTTAGACAGAAGGATAATTTTTAATGCATGCTAATGAGAAAACTTAAGAAAAGTTAGTTTATGTGGCGAGAATAGAAAGGTGGGGTAATAGGTAATGATTGAGTTTGAAAATCCTACTTGTAATAGACTTCAGTTGAAAATAAAAGAGCATTGAGGCTAGGTGTAGGGGCACATTCCAGTAAGCCCGGCACCCAGGAGACTCAAGCAGGTGAATGGTAAATTTGAACCAGTTTGGAAAGATATAAAGCAAAAATGAAACCAAACAAAATAAAACAGACAAAACAAAATTTAAAAGCACAATACTTTTGTGTTCTTCTGGGTTCACACAGACCCATGGCTGCAGCAGTCGCGGATTATACCCAGAAAGGAATTCCAAAACCCCATCAAAGGCATGTCTTTATCAGAGCACTACTTTGTAAATCTGACAAAGGAAAGCCATTTGGAAATCAAATTGGAACTGCTTTGCATTAATCAGTCAATAATGTTCAGTAAGGATGAAATCGGTCTGGAATGAAGTGGGCTTAACTAATTGATGCCCTACTTTAAGTAAACAAAAGTGTCAGAACTGTTTCAAATAAAGTAGCTTCATATAGGATATGCTTAACAATATAGGCTTGTAGTGGGTATAGGAGTGAATGTCTATTACACCAGCACTTGAGCAGGCTGGGCTAGCAGGATTATGAATTCAAGGTTGGCCTTGGCTATGCCGTGAAACCCTGCCTCCTAGAGCCCCAGAAGAAACCAGATATGTATGTATTTATACCAACAATATCCTGCATCCATTTCCAGCCATAAAGACGAATTGAAGTCTTCTATATGTAGAAATCTGCTTTCAATAGCATTGATCAGGTATGTTTGGTAGCCTCTGGCCACAGGAACCAACCAGGAAGGCACAATAGAGAACCACTGGCAAAAACCAAAGCAGAGCACACATTTTCCTTTGTGATCTTTCCTGATTTGTGTTGATTTGACTTTTGAAAAAGTAATTGTAAAGCCCAGGACCAGATATCTTTACAGAGGAATTCTCCAAGGCCTTCAAAGCAGAGCTCACACCAATACTCCAACTCTTCAATGAAATTGAAACAGAAAGTTAACTACCAAACTCATTCTATGAAGCCATCATAACCCTCATCCCCAAACCAGGCAAGGACTCATCAAAGAAAGAGAACTATAGACCCATTTCTTTGATGAACATAGATGCAAAATTTCTCAACAAAATTTTGGCCAATTGACTTCAACAAGTCATCCAAAAAAATCATACACCACAATCAAACAGGATTCATTTCAGGGATGCAAAGCTGGTTCAATGTATGCAAATCAATTAACCTAATTCATAACATCAACAAGAGCCAAGATAAGAACCACATGGTTATCTCAATAGATGAAGAAAAAGCATTTGACAAAATCCAACACCCCTTTATGATGAAGGTTCTGGAAAAATTAGGAATCCATGGAACATTCCTCAATACAATAAAGGCTGTATATGACAAACCTACAGCCAGCATTATACTTAATGGTGAAAAACTAAAGCTATTTCCTCTTAACTCAGGAACCAGACAAGGATATCCACTCTCTCCACTTCTCTTCAATCTAGTATTAGAATGCCTACCTGCAGCAATAAGACAAGATGCAAACATAAAGGGGATCCAAATAGGGAAAGATGAAGTAAAACTCTTCCTCTTTGCAGATGACATGATCTTGTATTTAAAGAATCCCATGGACTCCGTTCCCAAATTACTCAAGCTGATTCAAAACTTTGGCAAAGTAGCAGGGTATAAAATTAACCCTCAAAAATC
>NW_012267257.1:9388084-9557493 GCF_000151885.1 Dipodomys ordii | reverse complement strand
GCCCTGCCATTTTTGCTTTTGCAGCCGTCTTTGGTCGCGGCTCCCGCAGCTCTCCACAGTGTCTGCCTGTCAAAAGGAAGATACAATGAGGAAACTTCTTTAGAATAAATGGGAGATCCTCTAAACCCAAAAGCCTGGTCAGGAATTTAGAAGACTGAACAGGATGCTTCTGCTGTCTTAAGAGGAAAGGCTTCTTGAAGCTCTAATACGATTCTTTTCTGGAGTTGTCCTGTTTTTCTCAGCTAGGTCTGATCCATTTTGTTTTCATCCACCACAGTGCTCTCAGTCTCTGCAATTAAATGTTCATATCGCCAGGCAGCTGTGGCTCACGCCTGTAATCCTGTCTATTCAGGAGGCTGAAATCTGAGGATTTCAGCTCAAAGCCAGCCAGCACAGGAAAATCTGTGAGATTGTTATCCTTGGAAGTGGAGGTGTGGCTCAAGTGGCAGAATGATAGCCTTGAGCAATAAAGATCAGAGACAGCACTCGGGCCCTGAGTTCAAGCCCCAGGACTGGAGGCACACACATAAACACACACACAATGTCCACATCTTCTTTATTGCAACGGAGTCCTTGAGATTGTAGGTTTAATCCCTAATCGGTTATCTAATTTAACAGAATTTATGTTGGTGAACTGTTGAGTATAACCCTCTTCACACCACTGGCCAGTGATCAAGACTTAGCATAGTAAAATGAATAACCTGGATTGTTCCTAGATGGTTATGTCAAGGCCCTTTCCTCTATTCGATTTAGCTAGTAGCTTCCTGGAAATGACTAGATGGGAACCTGAAAATATATTTGCATGGTGAAGGCTTTTCGGTAAGACTTCTCAGCAACAATGATTTTAGAGTGTATGAGGGTATTCCTGTTGACAGAAGCTTGTGGAAAGTATGCCGAGAATAAAATAGATTTCTTTTGGACAAACATAATCTCTAAAAGTGTTTTAGGAAAGGAAGGTTATGGGAAGGGAAGACAATATATCAACCATCCAAAAATAGCTGGTTAATTATTGCGGAAAAAGATAAGATGGGGTATGTTAGTCACAGTTCCTATTTTGCCATTGTACCAAAATTATCCAGTGAATTGCAGTGTTATCTACTGTTCAGACCTCTTAAGTGCCACCTATCCCAGCAACTGGAGACATCTAAATCAAAGTGCAAGACTTCATAACTGTGAGTGGATAGGGCATTCATTCGTCTAGTTTATAGTAAGCTTGCATAACTGATAATGTCTCCATTTCTTTGATGGCTCATGTTGCTTCAAACATTTTTGCAATACACACACACACACACACACACACACACAGAGATTTGCTCGCATTCTTCTGGTCTACAGCTGAGATTTACTTATTAACCCATTTTTTCACATACATTTATTAATAATCTATCATTACTATTTGATCACCTAGGATCATAGGAGCAGTTCATATACAATGATGTCTATAGCTTGCATTTTGCCTGTAATAATAAAAATAATAGCTAATCAATATTCTATGATGTTTAACTTCTGCAAGATTTTATCCTAAGTAGTTTATATGAATGCCTTTGATCCCTAAGAAATCCCCATGAAGACAACCTCATTTATATCCCTACTTTCTACAAGAGAAAATGTTAAATAAGTAATAACATCTCTAAAGCTAGAGTAGCTGATGAGAAGAGGAACTTGGATTTGAACATGGGTATTCTGACACTGGAGACAGTGTTGTCTCTCACTGTGGTAACTCTCTAGTGGTTATGTTTTTGACCCTCCCATAAATGGGCAGATCCCTGGCCTCTGCTTTGAATTTGCTATCCCTGGAATATTTTCACTTGATTCATTCCAGACTCTCAACCAGGATTAAGGACATGTGGGGTTTAAGACTTCGTAAATGTATACTTTTAGCTTTAGTTCTAAATACACTTCTTGAAGACAGCATATTTTTGTTCCCTGATAATTTTTTCAATAGTATTAGAATGTTTTCCTTAAATGGAGGCTGTGTTTTCTTTATTAGAAAAATGCATGTTCTCATCTCAGTTAATTCTAAGATGATTTGTTTTCCTAGTATCAAGTTGTTTTTTTCCCTTAAATATGAGGGTTTTTTTTTGTTTGATTTTTTTTTCTTGGCTCATACCTAGCATAGGCATTTAATTAAAGGTTTTTTAATTCAAGGGAAATGTTAGAGTTAGGATAGGGAACCCATTTTGTAGCAGGAGTTGTCATTCAGCTTGTGATTCAAATATGGCATGTGGGCCACTGTCCAGGGGCTCTTCACTGGCTTATCATCATCATTCACCTTTCCTGACACTTTTTCCACTGACCTTTTCTGAGCTCTCTCAAGATTCCTCATCATCCATCCATCAGTATAAATGGATTCATGTTTTTTCTGTCTGTCTTCTGATTCGAGAGTACCACTGAGATTTGAACAAGTGATTAAATGACTTTTAGTAGAAAATTACATCAAATAGAAAGCCCCTTTCTTACATCACATAACAACAAACAGTTCCAAGGACACTTAAGTCAGGCTTGTATAATAATAAAGGTGAGAGGAAGGAGGATCCCTCTAGAGAAGTCCCTTATTGCACATTATATACCCAGTGTTGGCACGCTGTGTATCAAGGATAAGTCCTCTCCCACCCCGGCTTTCCCACCCTCCCTACAAGTGCCTCTACTATCTTCTTTCTCTTCAGCAAGTTCTGTTGTTTCCTACCTTTTCTGCCAAAAAAGCTAGAGGGACATCATTGAACTTCAAATGTGAGACATGCCAAAGACATCTCTGTGCACTAATTTGATAAAATAGCTTCACGTAGAAATAAGTCATCATTCAGACAGAAATTCAGGAGGTGACTTTGTGGTTTCAGCTTTAGTTCATTGATTTCTGGAGACAGTTAGGTTCACTAATTCAGATTAAAAAAGCACTCTGAGAGCTGAGTCATTCAATTTGTGTATCTCATTGATCCAATGAGTTGGACAAATGCTAAATGTCTATTTTATTTTCTGCCCCTAGTGCTTTTATATTAGTATATATTGTGAAAGTACTTTATGAACTCTTGGGAGGAAAAGGTATTTTCAACTGTCTTTCTTCCTCTGACCTGTTATGTTAACTTTTGATTTTTATGGTCAACACTTAGAAATTCAGGATAACATGGAATACTGTGATAGGAGTGTTCCACAACTTTTCCCAACATTTTCCCAACTTTTCTGATTTGAAGTATCTTGTGCTATTACCACCACCGATCACTGTCATGGAAGAATGGAGGTCTTACCAGTGCCGTCTTTGGATCCAGACGGACTGAAACTCTGCAGCTCTGTCATCTCCTAGACTTCGTAGCATTAGGCAAGATGCTTTACATATTAAAAATTTACTCTTTCTTCTTAGAGTTTAAGCAGGGTTAAAATAACATTAAACATGAAAGGCTGTTATATTATGTCTTCCATTATAAAATAATGTTCATAAAGTTTGGTCATTATTCTCAGTTTATTAAACTTTCTTTTGTGTCATGTCATGTGTTCTAAATTGCATTTCATATCCAGATACTGCTCATAAAGAAGGGAGGGGAAAAGAAGGGAGAAGAAAGGAAGAGAGTAAGGGGAGAAGAAAAGAAGGGAAGAGAGATGAGGAAAATTCAACAATAATTTTTTATTTTCTCTCTTTCATTTTAAGGTGAACGTCTGCTCTTTTCTTTTCTGTGCCATTCCTGGGGCTTGAATTCAGGGCCTGGGCACTGATTTTGAACTTTGCTCAAAGCTAGTACTTTAGCATTTGAGTGACAGCTCCTCATCTGGTGTTTTGGTCATTAATTAGAGATAAGAGTCTCACAGACTTTCCTACCTGAGCTGGCTTTGAACTACAATTCTCAGATCTCACCCTCCTGAATAGCTAGGATTACAGGCATGAGTAATTAGCACACAGCTTTTCATTGTTGTTGGTGGTGATCAAGGGACTTGAACTCAGGACCTTGGGTGCTATCCCTCACCTCTTTTTATTCAATGCTAACACTCTACCACCATAGTGCCATTTCCAGTTTTCTAGTGGTTAATTAGAGGCAAGAGTCTCACAGACTTCCCTGCCCCTGCTGGTTTTGAATGGCATCCCCAGATCTCAGCCTCTTAAGTGGCTAGGATTGTATGTTTGAGCCACTGGTGCCTGGCTATACTGACTCAACTTTTCCCCCTGCAAAGCAGTTTATGAATACAATGATCTTGATCCATGTTACCCCCTCCAACATTCTCCCTCATCCTTTCCTTACCCACTCCTTCCTTCAATCTTCTGAATTTTGTAGGAGACACATGGGCTTTTTATCTGCATTTCCCTCCTTTTCTTCTCTTCGTTGTCTACCACTTTCCCTTGATCCCATCCTACCCCTCTTAAATATTCAGTACTTACTTCCTGGTGTTTTTGTTTTTTGCTGAAATTTGGTTTTGGCTTTCTAAGGAATTCCACTGTTTGAGATCTTCCTTGAATCTACTGTATTTCAGTTAGTACATTTACATATTCTCACATATCGCCCAGCATCTTTATGTATGTTTGGAAGCTAAATCAGCTTCCACATTTAGAGGGTCCTTTGTCTCTCTGGTCCTGACTTACTTCTTTTAACATGACTTGTAAAGAAATTAAGAGTTTACTTTTTTCATGGTAGTTTGAGAAAATGTTAAGTGAAATGATGGAGGAATAGAAATGTGAGATAAATGACAGAAACAGAAAATTGCACAATTCTTTCCCAAATGTTTCGGATAATATGGAACATTTCTTCCTAATTCTTGCAATTTCCTATTTGTTCTAGATGGAACCCTGTGACTTACTGAAAGGGAAGGATGATCAGTCTGTTTGTGAGACAGCGAAACAGAATTATGAAAGTTTGGCAGCAAATTCCCAGAAAAGCTTGTCCTGGCTGTTTGTTGCTCACTAGTAGGCTGATTCCTTAACAGCTGAGTCATTGCTGTGTGCTAGGTGCTGTTCTAGGGTTGGAGATATTGCATAGGGCAATACCATTTGCCTAGCATACCCCCAGGGCCTGGGTTCCATTGCCAGCACCACCAAAGAGTGAATGGCAAATATTGAAGCAGACAATGAATGTCAAGGATTGAAGCCAGACACTGCTGTTGGAATACTCTGAATGCATTGGCAAAGTTGGAGGAGGAGAAGCAGTCAGTGATGACGTGAAACCCTGCAGAACAGGCCAGACACACTCAGTAGAGTTTGTGAGAGGAAGAGTAAAAGCTAAGAATAACTTCATTGATTTTGAAGTGGGAAACTCAAGAGAGCTGAGTGGCTTTCTAAGTGTTTATTGTTGGTGTTGGTGGTGGTTGAGGGGCTTGATGTCAGGACCCAGCACTGTCCTTGAGCTTTTTCATTCAAGGCTAGTACCATTTCTGGTTTTCTGGTGGTTAGTTGGAGATAAGAGTCTCATGGACTTTCCTACCAGAGCTGGCTTAGCACCTTGAACCTCAATCCTCAGATATCAGCTTCCTGAGCAGCTAGGGTAATAGGCATGAGCCACTGGCACCTGGTATTTTTTTTTATAATGCAATATTTTGGTTCCAGAAAGAGAACTACAAATTTAATCAATGATAAAATAATTTTTGCACTCTATTCTTAAACATGTACATATTATGTGGACAAAACCTGAGATAACATCTACTATTGGATTCTCCTGAAATAATATATGGACCAAGGAAATATAATCACATAAACTAGATTACACAGAGATCTTTGGACACGAGTATAGATCAGGATTTCCAAGCAGATTTAGCTTGTGTGTGTGTGTGTGTGTGTGTGTGTGTGTGTGTGTGTGTGTAAGTGTGTGTCCAGAGGCTTGAATTCAGGATCTGGTTACTGTTGCTGAGCTTTCTAGCACTCTATCACTTGAGCCATAGTTCCACTGTGGCTGCTGCTTCTCCTTCTCCTTCTCCTTCTCCTTCTCCTTCTCCTTCTCCTTCTCCTTCTTCTTCTTCTTCTTCTTCTTCTTCTTCTTCTTCTTCTTCTTCTTCTTCTTCTTCTTCTTCTTCCTCTTCTTCCTCTTCCTCTTCTTCCTCTTCCGCTTCTTCTTCCTCTTCCTCTTCTTCCTCTTCCGCTTCTTCTTCCTCTTCTCCTTCCTCTTCTCCTTTTCTCTCTTCTTTCTTCTTTCTTCCTCCTCCTTCTTCTGCTTCTTCTCATTCGTCTCCTTCTTCTTTTGGTGGTTATTTGGAGATAAGAGTCTCAAGGATTTTCCTACCTGGGCTGTGTTTGAACTGTGATCCTCAGACCTTAGCTTTATGAGTAGCTAGGACTACAGCCAAGAGCTACTCATCCCAGCCTTATCAAACATATTTTTCAGTGAATGAAGTTTCCTAACTCCATCATTTCTTTTTCTATGGTGGAATCTAGGTTTGACTGTTTTAAAAAAAAGTTTAGTTGATTGCAGTCCTGTTGAGTCCTGGCCTCATTCTTCCCATTGCAATCCCTGCTTTACAAATTACTGTATTTTATGAAGCTACTGGCTGTGCGGATGAAAACCACTGCATCCTATGAAGCTAGTTGATGTTGTTAGTACTTGTAAAGCAACCTGGAAATTCTTTTTCTTTTCTTTTCTTTTCTTTCTTTTTTTTTTTTTTTGTCAGTCGTGGCCTGAACTCTGGGCCTGGGCACTGTCCCTCAGCTCTTCAGCTCAAAGCTAGCGCTCTATCACTTGAGCCACAGCGTCACTTCTGGCTTTTTCTGCTTCTGTGGAGCTGAGGAATAGAATTCCCAGCCCCTGGAAATTCTTTGTGTATCATAAACACCACACCGATTGCAAGCGTTTCTTGGCAGTGTCGCACTGTATAGCCCAGGCTGGCCTCACACTTTGATTCCTCCTACTTCAGCTTCTTGAGTTCTGAGATTAAAGCCATGCATCATAGCAGCCATCTCATTTTTGCCTTCTTTAAAGCAAGTTTCTTAAGACTCTTTATAGACATATCAGAGTTACAGTGTTGGAAGAAACCTTGGAATTTTCTAGTCTCAACAAGTCCTAAAATTGTGTGCCCAGTTTGGCAGATGGATGGATTTTCACTGAAGCCTAGCTGGGTGCTGGTGGCTTATGCCTGTAATCCTAGCTACTCAGGAGGCTGAGATCTGAAGATCATGGTTCAAAGCCAGTCTGGGCAGGAAAGTCCATGTGACTCTTATCTCCAATTAACCACTAGAAAATCAGAAGTGGCACTGTGGCTCAAGTGGTAGAGCACTTGCCTTGAGTTGAAGTGCTAGGGACAGTCCAGGCCCAGAGTTCAAGCCCCATGATTTACAAAAAAAGAAAAAAAAGAAAGAAAAAAAGAAAGAATGATACCTAGGTTGCTCCTAGAGCTGACAGATCATTGTTTAATGAGTTACTCTGCATACCATATACCTACATCCCATTTTTGTCCATTTTAGGAACCTCACTACAGCTGTCAGGGGGCCCAGGGCTTCCCATTTCTTATCCAGTTTTTTCTTCTGGCACATTCCAAGCACTAGACTATCTGTATTATCTAAAAAATAGATACTTATGTGCAAAAAATTTCTACATATAATACACAGTTAGATATTATTGTTCACTTACCTGTAATCCAGAATTTTCACTAATTAGACAGGCTTGCATTAGTTATTTTTCATTATATAGAAAGGGGGAAGTTCCTTAAACTTAAAGTAGCCTTTCAAGTGTTATTTTTACCTGTTTCTTTCTTTTCTTTTTCTTTTGTTAACATTTGTGATTTGGCATGAAGTCGTAACTATGAAATATAAAACTGAATTTTATAGACTACTGTGGAGTAGATTTACGGCCAACACTATGATCCACAAAAAACTAGCATAAAGGACTTTTTTTCTTTCTTTCTCCAGGACCATGGAATGTAAAGGAAATATCTGAGCAACAGCTGGAAACAATTACTAAGCATTTCCAGTGGTCTTGAAAATGCTATGAATTCAGAGCATCACTACAGATGCCTGGGGCCACATTTCTCAGAAGCGCACATGCATGGATATTTGGCCAAACCCATACTCTGGCCTCTTCTTGGATTGGATTTTGTTTTTTGGTCAGTTGCGGGGATTGAACTCAAGGCCTAGGCACTATCCCTGAGCTTTTACACTCAAGACTAAAGCTCTACCACTTTGAGCCACTTCCAGTTTTCTGGTGGTTAATTGGAATGAGATTCTCATGGACTTTCCTACATGGGCTGGCTCCAACCTTGATCCTCAGATCTCAGCCTCCTGTATAGCTAGGATTATAGGTATGAGCCACCAGTACCCACCTGGATTGGATTTTTATGAGGGATTTGTTTTCTGACAAAGTGAGGTAAATTCTGTTTCGTTTCTTCTTGAATCCCTTATCTTTTTACTTAATTTCTTTTGTTAAATTTATTTGTTTGTTTGAGATGAAGTCTTACTCTCTTATTGCTCAGACTGGCCTTGAATAGGCCTAAATGATCTTCCTACTGGACCCTCCCCAGTAGCCAGGAGTATAGGCTGTCGCCTTGATACCTTACCTTAATTCTACTTTCCAAAATACATTTTGAAAAGCTTATTTAGTTCTCCTATATCACCATTCACAAAATCATAAATGTCCAGCTAGAGAACCATAATTCTATTCTGCTCAGGCATGAAGAAATCTTGCTCTCAGGCCCTCAAAGCACCGGTCCAACATAATTCCAACACAATTGTGAAATGCTGCCCGTATGAATTGTCCTGCTTTTGCCCTGGGGACTCTGAGTTTTAGTCATCTTAGAATAAGATTTTTTCTGAAGAAATCTAACTCCTTCAGGAAAATAACAACATAAAATGCAATTGATATATTCCTTGTTGATGATGGTTGCCTTAGTCACTTAATTTCTGTCCAGAAAGAAAATGCTGTGTGATCATGAGTGGTAAAAGTTGGAGATCTGACCAAAGATTAGACTCATCCCAGGACTAGTTAAAAGTATCACACCAGAGCCTGGTGTGGTCTGGTGCAGCTGGGCCACATAGCAAGTTCTTGTCTCATGAGTCCAAATATATAAATAAATAAACAAGTTTATGGGAAAAAAAGACCATCCCAGGTTCCTTATTACAAGATCTTTGGTCCTGTCAGGTAGTAAAGACCAGCAATTGTGGACCACCTAGATCTGTTAACCATTTACCTTTTGGACATCACCACAGTGAAAGAATAACTTTGCTTTGTAATTATTTGACCAACTTAAACCAGAATATAGATGAACAGAATATTGACAGAAACATTAGAAAAGATGTTTGTATCTCTCTTCTGTCTATTTGTTTTCTGCATTTTAAAGAAATAAATGACTGGATAAAATACAAGTCTTTCTCTGACTGCTACAGATTTAGGTGTCTTGTGGATAGGAAATAAGTCCTAAGATCACAGAAGAAAAGGCTGAAATGTTGTTTGAGTTTATCCTCCAGCTTACAGAACAAGTGTCTCCTCCAAAGTTGAAACATGAGGAGTGACAGAAGGAAAGAGACAGGGCCCTTCCACCCCACCCGACTCTGCCCAGACCTCTTGCAGCTTTGACGCCTTTATCCAAGCTCAGAAACCAGGCTGAAGGGAAGCAAGAGAAGGAGCAAGGCTTCACAATCTTTGTTGACTTTAACATCAGACACTTTCAGATCTCAGGGTGATTTCCATGTTAGGCATAATGCGTTTGTGTATTTCCTTTTCTTTGTGGTTCAAAGCAAGATGACATTTTCAGATGGTTTGTCCCGAATTATGACAAACATTCATGATTATGTCGTATATTGAGCTTGAGCAAATGGGTGCTTGACTGTGAAGTATCAAAGTGAAATTTCAGGAAGCATCTGAGAGCGTGGAATGAAAGTGTTTAAATCGGATAATGAAAACCATTGGAGTTACAAGTCAGATTTAGACTGGGAGAAAACCATCCCTATGACTGGAATGAGTTATTAGGAAACACAAACATTTTGAATTGCAAACATGTGAAGCAAAGTTTTAGTTGCTGTCTGCCCTGTCTCCTGTCCCCCACCCCTCACCTTTTTCTTTTCTCCTTAAGAAAAGGTAGTTTGTTAATGCATTTTGATGGAATACAAGCTTCATATTAAGAGATGAGAGTAGACATAAAAATGCAAATCTATTCTAGTGTTACAATTTTTGATAGTGAATGATCTCCATTTGTTTCTCTGAGCACTTCATATTTTATATTTAATAGGTAATCCTTACAAAGAGAAAATAAAGAGCTGAACTATGTTTATAGATGTTCCAGGGATTGGCAGGAAATGAACAAGGAACAATCAGAGAAATACAAAGAATTCTGACTGCTGAGATACACTAGGAATTTACCCCACACTGGGAACATTTAAGTAAAAGCAGGCTTGAGCAGGTTTAACGGAGGTTGAGAGCAGGCTGCTTTATAATTGAAAGAAGCTAAGGTCATCTATACCTAAGTCTGTAAAGGAAGATCAAATTAAATAGAAACACAGTAACTGGAGCAAAAGTAAAGATTACTGATGGAAATAAGAAAAAGAATGAATCTGGGATGAAGGTGAATTCAGATGAACAAAACAATATTGTTCATCTGAATTGAAGTAGACAAGTCACTTTTTGAAGTGGATTCTCCTGTGTTCTGGCTGATGTTACAGGTGTTTTTTGAGAAGTTATCTATGTTGATCTGTATTACTTGTTTAGCCACTTTGCCTAGGGTTTCTGGGTTATTATCAATAACGTTGTGTCTTTGGTTCATAGTTTCTTCTGTCCTTATCTTAGTAGAAGATGCCCAGATTTTAGAATTTTTCTACACCAAATTTTTGTCTCCCAAGCACCTTTATTTCCATCCAGTCACTGAGGGTGATTCAAAACATAGATTCAAATTTTCATACATCAATATGCTAGACATTCTTTCCTTCCTTATAAAAATCTTGATATTATGAGACATTATGTATTCTGAGAAAGAACAGCAACCTATGATTAGTGTTTATCAATGTGGTTATAAAGAGATGATTCACATGACTTTCAGCCTGATGCAGAAACATACACTATTACCCATCCCAGAAACACCTTCTGTAGCTTCCCCCCTGCCTCCCATCCAACATCATCCTCCCCTTGATATAATGATTTCCATGGCATTTGTTTCCTTAATGTCTTAAGAGCTTCACCACTATTTGTGTCACCTCAAATAATATAGTTTTGTCTGTTCTATTTTTGAACAAGAGAGGGGAACAACAAAATAGATGCTCATTTGTGTCTGCCTCCTTTGGGACTTAACCCTGTTGTCGGTTAGCTGTGTAGCTCTTTCGATTGCATACTCCATAGCATCTGACAGTATAAAGATACTCAAGTTCCTACTGGCTGACATCTGAGATGTTTATACACTGTGTTATTCTGAGTATGAGCATTCTTATTCTGGTGCTCTGAGCACATGCCTTGCACTTCTCTAAGGTGTATAGTCTAGTGATGTGTGTGCTGAGTTTCCGTGCTACACTACAGGCAACAACTTTATTCTACAATATTGCCAGGTACTCTTCTTCCTCCTCCTGGCAGTGTGGGAATGTTTCAATTCCATGTCTTCTCCACTATCTAACATTGTAATAGTGAGTTTTTGTTTGTTTGTTTGTTTGGTTAGCTTTCTAGTCTATGTATCACTTCACTGTCATTTTAACCTGTGTTTCTCCCATTACTAAAGAAGTTGAATATTTTTTCATACTTCTTAGCTATTCAGTCATATGTTTTAGTGTGCACATAATATACCTCTTCAAATCTCTTAACTGTTTTTCCTGAAAGGCTGTCTTTCTTAGAACGTGTAGGCAATCATTGCATATTTTCACCTCTAATGCTTTGCTGCTATGGTATTCTAAATAAATATGGTATTCTAAATATGGTATGCATGGTATTCTAAATAAATCTATAAACCTCTCACATATAATAGGCCTTTTATATGTAAATAAATTTTTATTCAGTGGGGTTTAGGGAATGGAGGGTGAGGATCTGAACCAATATTATTAGTGACAGCTATTAAGAGTCATAACCCAAATGCTAAGGTTTATGCTATGATTTGTGGCTAGCTCCTTAGAAACTATTTTAATATGTAAAACAAAAAACAAACACAAATCAGTGTCTCAAGAAGATCACAGTGATTTCGTTTTCTGCTACTTCTTTAAACAGGAAATAGTTGGAGAGAGAATGTCCTTTAGTTATTTCCTACAAGAACTCTGGTTTTCCTAGCTTTCCTGATCAGGCTTCCTGCCTACAAGGCTGTGAATCTTTAGTCAAGAAACTTGCAGTGCTTTGTTCTCAGATCTAGAAGCCATCAACCAAGGAGGAGGCTGGAGGTCCCATGCTCTGACCTGTGAAGTATCTCTCCCTTATTTCCAGAGGCTATTCATTCATTCAGGGCCTTTTACTTTATATTTTCTGGGTATATTTAGAGAAATGGAATTTTCAATAGCCATTCACACCACTCAGTGTCTAGTTCAAAGCTGAGCCTTAAAGAACAGCAGTAAGGAGAAAAAGGAGAATGTGGAGGGGTGATAAAAGTCAAGGGAAACTACCATTTAAAGCATTGCATTTCATTCTATCTGAAGTTATTCTTTTTTTCATGATGATGTGGATTTATTATGTCTTTATCCACTCTATATTCTGCTACTGAAAGTAAAACAGGGTAATAAAAATGAATTTTAAATTTGTTATAGCTCTTGAGCAGGAAAGTGATCTGGCAATGCATAAGTTAAGTTAAAATTAATACTGACAAGATAACAAAGCCATCACTTTAAAAAGCAAGCTTTCTATTGCATTGTATAAATTTATAAAAGGACAGTACTCAGAGTGTGGTCTGATGATCACCATGGCCCTTAAGAATTTTCCAGGTGGCTTTTAGTAGATTTCTTGTAATTTTAGAATTACAAGAATTTAAATACAACCACATTTATATTTTCTTTGTAGTGAAGAATAAATCAGTTTATAGCCCTCATTAATGTCTCTTTAAAATTGACATGTCTCAACAATTTTGGTCAACATATGTGGTCCATGTTGCTCTGTGTCATATGGAAATGATCCATGATCCAGAAATATTTATGAAACCTATATCACCTATATAAACACTTTCAGTCAAAAGTTTACATTTATTACATAAGTAATATATGTCAGGGATTGCACCAGCTAGTCCTTGACAGAATTTATTGGCTCCAATTACTTATTGCTCCAGAAATGAAGTGAAGTAGCGGTGGGCCTCTTACCTAGAAATGCACTCATCTCTCATTGCCATGGTGATGACTAATGGAATGACATTAATCAGATTGTAGAAAACGTAAAAACTAAATAAGCAGATGCATAGGGAAAATACAGGGAAGATGAGCTCCAAGAAGGAGAAACGATATATAGGCTATCTTGTCTCCTGATGGCCAATTTCTGATTTTGGACATCAGGAAACTCAGGTACAGTTTATTTCCTTGGGTTCTGGAATATGGTTCTTGCCCCTTCCAGTAACTTAATCTCTCTTTGCTCTGTCTAATTAGCCACAATAGAATAAGGTTTGTTTCTTTCAATCCAATTCCTTTCTAAGGCATTAGTGTATTGAGAAAGACAACAGATTATTACAATGTGATTATGATGTGTGATTATGTCTATAACATAGAGCTGAATAAAATACTGTGGGAACACAGAGGAAGCTGCCAGCTATTCTTGGGAGAGTTCACCTAGTTTCACAGAGAGAAGACTTTGGAACTGAGGGTAAGTGAGCGGAGGTAGGAATTTTTACAGAGCACAGAGTTAGGAAAGAGCGTGTTGCTTGAAGAGTGGACAGGACATGATTGGTGTTAGGGTGAGATTACAGTTGATCAGAATACTGGTTTTTAGACTTCAGAATTTGTATTTTTGCCATAGGAAATGGCAAAATGTCACAACCTTGTTTGTTTGTTTTTGTTTTGTCTGTCATGGGGCTTGAACTCCGTGCTTGGGTGCTGTTCCTGCACTCCTCAGCTCAAGGCTAGCACTCTACCGCTTGAGCCACAGCACCATTTCCGGTTTTCTGGTGGTTTATTGGAGATAAGAGTCTCATGGACTTTCCTGCCCAGGCTGGCTTTGAACTGTGATCTTCAGATCTCGGCCTCCTGAGTAGCTAGGATTACAGCCATGAGCCACTGGTGCCCAGCTGCCAAACCTTGTAAGAGCATGATCACTTGCATTTTCCACAGCTGAAAAGAACTATAGATTACTCAGAATAAAGTCAGTTCAGTGAGACTAATATAAAATAAATAGTTGGAAAGTTAAGATTGTAAGAAAATAATTGAAATATTATTCTATTGATACTATTCCATTGTAAATTATTGAAAATTATTCTATAAATATTCTATATATTCTGTAGAAGAGAGGTTAGAAGGGAATACTTGTCTATTGTCAAATAATGTTAGAAAGAAGAACGATACATAGGAAGGGGCGTAGATCAGTGTTAGATACAGTATTTCCCAGAAAAGAAAACATTCAGTTGTGTTTTCTGATAAACTTTGGTCTTCATTACAGTTCAAGAATTTTAGAAGAAGCCGGGCACGGGTGGCTCATACCTATAATCCTAGCTATTCAGGAGGCTGAGATCTGAGGATCGTGGTTCAAAGCCCGCCTGGGCAGGAAAGACCGTGAGATTCCTAGCTCCAATAAAACCACTAGAAAACCGGACATGGCGCTGTAGCTCAAGTGGTAGAGTGCTAGCCTTGAGCTGAAGAGCTGAGGGACAGCGCCCAGGCCCAGAGTTCAAGCCCATGACCGACAAAAAAAAAAAAAAAGATTTTTAGAAGAATTTTAAAACCCTCTAATATAGACCTTGTGAATAATCAAGAATTTAATTTTTAGAAGTTAGTAATTTGATGGGGAGTGTAAATCAAGTTGTGTAGCATTTGACTAGCAAGTGTAAGGCCTTGGTTTCAATCACCAGTATCACATTAAAAAAAGTTAACTGTTGTTTGAGAAAAATTTAACAAAAAGAAAGAAGCATCACAACTAAATTTAAAAAAATCAAATGATGCTTTGATTAAGAATACTTGAAACATATTGCAAAGAGGAGGAATTCATCATTTGATAAAAAGTCCTATAAATTAACATGAGAAGTCCAACCCAAGCAGTTTCTAAAGAAAATTTTGCCAGGGAAAGCACACAAAAATGCTCTATAGACATACAACTATATTCTTCCTAGGAACTGAAAATCAGCCAATGAGATATGATTAATTTGGCTAATCATTTGAGTGTGGTGGCACTTGGGAGGCAGAGGTAGGAAGATCATGAGTTCAAGGCCAACCTGAAATACATAGTTAGACCCTTTCTCAAAAAAACAAAAATAGCTGGGTGCTGGTGGCTCACACCTGTAATCCTAGGTACTCAGAAGACTGAGATCTGAGGATCTTGGTTCAAAGCCAGCCCAGGCAGGAAAGTCCGTGAAACTCTTATCTCCAATAAACCACCAGAAAAACTGGAAGTGGCACTGTAGCTCAAGTGGTAGAGTGCTAGCCTTGAGCTGAAGAGCTGAGAGACAGTGCTCAGGCCTAGAGTTCAAGCCCCAGGACTGACAAAACAAAAACAAAAACAAAACAAAACAAAGAAACCCCAAACATAAAAGCAACAAAATTAAAGAGTATAAAACTCTGCCATAATTAGCACTGGGTTCAGAAAAGTCTATGTAGACTCTTGTTGATAAAAGAGAGTAAAAGTCATAATTAGCACTGGGTTAATCACAAGAATGCAAGACTATAAAAGCAACAAAATTAAAGAGTATAAAACTCTGCCATAATTAGCACTGGGTTCAGAAAAGTCTATGTAGACTCTTGTTGATAAAAGAGAGTAAAAGTTTTACACTTGCAAAGGTCTATTTGTTTTGTTTTGTTTTGTTTTCTTTTTTTTTTAATTTCTAAAGATTGTACAAGGGGGAATAACAATTTAACATGTTCACATAAGTGTCCAGTGCTTCTTGACCAAATCACCCCTCACCTCTTCCTTCATTCTCCTCCATCCCATCCATTTCCTGCCTCCAACCTCATTTCACATTTCCCACTTCTTTAATCCCATTGAGTATTCTGGCTGCATTGATCCCATATTTCCGTATTCATTCCGCCACTATCAACCCACAATCCTAGTCAATCTTGAGTTGATTTTCTGATATTCATTTTATTGAAGGGCATTCCTGGATACTTGAGTCAACATATGTACAAGCATAGGCCTCTGCATGTGTTTACAAGGGAAGTTGTATTTGATGTCTAAAATCCACATATGGGAGAAAATATGGGCCCTTATCTTCTGGGGATATTTTCCATATTTGGACTCAAGTTCTGTGCCACTGCGCTCACATCAAATGCCCCTGCTAGTCAGGTCAGGACAGGTATATACTCCTAGGATTCCAACCAGCTGCTTGGTGTTGAGCAGCTTTTATTTCATAGGGCCCTAGATATAGCAAACAGAGACCACAGTGCCATGAAAAATGAGCACAGGGAACACAGGGCTGGCCAGTCAGTCAAGGGCCGCCGAGCATGAAGGTCACCAGGGCTCTAGTCAAGCACTGTGGCTTCAACATAGGATTAATAAAGAACAGCCTTGTTTCTTGGGAGGGGTTCTCCTATGTTTCCTTGACTCCCCAACTGGCCAGGAATCCACATATGTTAGCCCTCTAGTGTAATCTGGAAAAAGATCTTTCAAGAAGAACCTGGGAGCATTTACAGTATTGCCTTTCGAAGATTTCTAGCTTTGGATTGGATATCATTCTGTCTTTCTGTTTGTGTCCTATCTCTATTTGCTGTCTATCTCTCTCTTGTTCCCTTTCTTTTTATTTCATAAGATTTCATTATGTAGCATAGGCTAGCCTTGAACCCATGATCATTCTGCCTTAGCCACTGGGTGCTGAGATTATAGACATGTACCACCATGCCTGGCTGATTTTCTCATTCTTCCATAATTAACAGAGAATGGGGCACATTTGAAAAAAGAAGGGCTATTGTAAATAAGGGAAACCATGGGACCTATGTTTCTTTGGGCCTGGCTTACTTTGCTTGATATAATTTTTTCCAAGTCTTTCCATTTCCTAACAAATGGGGTGGTGTCATTCTTTCAATGTTTTTTATTGTAAAAATACTGTACAGAGGGGTTAGAGTTACATGAGTAAGGTAATGAGCACACATTTCCTATTGAGCATTGTTGCCTCCTCCTTTGTTTTTCTCCTACCATCCCTTCCTTCCCACCTCCCCAACTACTCCCCCCCCAAGTTGAAAGTTCATTTTCAACATAGTGTCTTATACATCTCATTGTTACAATGGGTCAACCTGTATCCCTATTTAAGCATTTTGTTTTTCCCTTTCCACTTCCCAAATGGGGACATGAGATTTTATCTTTCTTGCTGCATTTTTAATGTACTTATAATGTACTATGTGGGTTTTTTTGTTTCTTTGTACGTTCTTCCCCCTGTTTTCACTGGATTTGATTCTGGTACCCTGCATCTTATATATACATTTTTCTAATTTGGGGAGGGGAAGGGAAATAACAAAATGCTGAAACAAGGATACAGGTTGACCCATTGTAACAATGAGACATATAAGACACTGTTGAAAATGAACTTTACAACTTCTGGGGAGGAGTGGGAGAGAGGAGTTGGAGAGGTAGTGAGGGAAGGGATGGTAGGGGGAAAATAAAGGAGGGGGTAACAATGCTCAATAGCAAATGTCCTTATTACCTTACTTATGTAACTAACCCTTCTGTACAGTATCTTTACAATAACAATATATATTAAAAAAGACACGAAATGTACTCATTACCTTACTTAGTAACCCCTCTTGACATCACCCTTACAAAAAAGATAAAAATAAAATAAAATATATAAGATGTGATAATCTGGGAGAAGAGCATTTCAGTGAAGGTGCTCATACCTGTAGTCCCTCTTATTCAGAAGGCTGAAGCAGGAGGATCACTAGACTCTGGACGTGTGTTATTCCCATCAGGTATCTGCACTAAGCTTAGCATTAGTAGAGGTTACCTAAGGACAGGTGAACTGACCTACATCAGAAATGGAGGAGATCAAATCTCCTGTGCCCATCAATAATGATTCTGCAGGCATTTACAAAAATGAGAATAAATTGCACACTATCTGTTTTGATTCTTAATGAAAGTCAGTACATAGGCTTTGGGAACTAAGAGATTATGAGGTAAGCAGTTGACTGGTAGGTTTGGCTGGTTGGTGAATGGAAGAAATAGAGTGTTGTGATAGAAAAAGAGGAAGAGAAAGCCATCCTGTGATCATAGGCCATGCCATGTTGAAAGAACTACTGCGATAAATGAAGGATGCAATTCATCTATGAAAGAGTGTAGTTTGTGTAAATATATTAATACCTAAGCACAAAAACTAACCGGAAGCATCTATTTAGCTGAGAGGAGAGCATAAGCTGCAGTCTCAGAGGAGGGAGCTTGCAGTCCTGAGTCTGCTTCTGACTAAGTGATTGAGTAGCCATATTTCCATATGTCCCTTCCTTTGTTTCTCTCTCCTGCCATGTTGATGTCCTTGGTCCCATTTGTGACCATTTTGTCACACCTAGTTACTGACCAACATCTTTCAAGTTGAAGGAACACAGCTAATCTTTGAAAGGAAACCCAAGTTTAAAAGCAAGATCTCTTTGCTTTGTGGATAAAACAATTTGCATTCATGAAGAAAGTAGCATATATTCACCCAAATAACAACAATTCCACAGATAAAAATCATTAAACACACATCAATCACGTGGAATAAAAGGAAAAGTCACAACAGCAGAAAGTTATTATAGGATCCATGTCTCCTGCTTTGAAAATAAACTTTCCAACGTAGCTTCATCATTTACTCTCCACATTGCTTGATCTGTATTCACATACCAGCGGGACACTATTACCTTGGAGTAAATAATATGATGTCCCTTGAGAGATTCTCTTCACTGCATTTTACAGTTTTGTATGGGAACACTTCACAGCAAAATTCAATACAAAGACAAAAAAGTCATGTTGAAGAGATGATGTCTTATGTATCTCTAGGTTGAACTGGAACATTTCCTGGGACATTTCTAAAAATGTTGCACAGAAAAAAATCCTCAGGGAGTCTAGTATTACTGAGTATGATACTAGGCAGTTTATTATTGGAATGACATGTCTTTTGGAATGTATTAATAGTTCTGAAGAGCTTTGACTTTTGATCATGACCAGTGGAGAGCTTGGCATAGCTTCCTTGAAAGTCACATGCTAATCAGCTAAGGACGATCTTAACAGCAGCATATAGAAAGTGCAGAGACTTAGCATTCAAGGTAAGTCATAATTGAATGTAATATTTTTACATCAATAAACAATCCCATACAGAATAAGATCCGAAGGGATTCTTGAAGGAAGAACCACATCAAAATTTTAAATATAGGCAGGGTGTTTATTTTTATGCAGACATCAGATTATAAAGAGCATAGGATCTGTCTTAAAGGGAAGTGAGGAAAAGACAGACCGAAGTTTTTTGGAGGGAGGGTTGGGGAGATATAGTCTTAAAGCTTGAACTTAGGGCCGGGGCATTTCCTTGAGTTTTATGCTTGAGGCTAGTGCTTTACCACTTGTCTTTTTGGAAGTTCCTTGGAGATAAGAGTGTCAGGGACTTTCCTACCCTAGCTGGCTTTGAACCACCATCTTCACATCTCAGTGCCCTGAGTAGCTAGGATTATAGCCATGAACTACCAACACATGGAAAACTCAGAAATTTTTTAATGCTAAACTAGTCCATTCTCGGACTCATTAGGCTGGTTTTCTGAGCCACTATTGAGTTAGCAACTAGTCCCTTTCAAATCCTTGACTTTGTGGAGCAAATGAGACTCATTCACCTCCTCCACTCTCAAAGCAATATGCACAGATTTACTTGGCGCCTGCAATGCACCCTTCTCTCAGAAGGACTGGTGGACATTTACATAGATGTTCATCCAAGTGGAAAACTGTTTATCCCAGAAGAAGAAACTGTACTTAGACACACTTTGTTCAATCCTGATGCACAGACAGCCAGTGGACGTGGGTGGAGCAGTGTTCTTGCTGAGAAGGTACAGTGAGCTCTTCTAGGGGTAGCTCCATTGCCACATGCGTGGTTGTTGGCCGGTGCCTCTGGCCATTTCAATAATGTATGGGTGGCAGACTGCCATACCCCAGCAGGTCAACTGCCAGATCATGGGAGGTAGAAGACATTTTCCACCCACTCCCAATTCAAAACAGTTATGGTCACTCTGGGCATTCATTTTACTTCCTTCCCTCAAAGGAGAAGGGAGGTGAAGAGAAGAACTATGATTAGTGAAAAACAATACATTTCAAACTGAGAGGTGAATAGATAATTCCACATTCTATGGTACTCTCAAAGCACATGTCTAGGCTCCGCTTCTCATCTCTTGTTGAATTCAAGCATGGGTGCAGTAGCTTTCTGGCTCAGTAGCTCACTCTTTCCTTGAGGTTTAAGCTCATTTTTGTCTTAGTACTGGGGTGCCATAGCGTGTTCCTGAAATGACATCCATTCTAAATATCTGCCCAGAATGCAATGCTTGTGACCAAATTCAGTAACAAGAAGAGCCACAGGAGTGGTGGGAAAATCAAAATCTTTTCAGCAGCTGATGATGGGGAAGTAATAGAATTTGGAATCTGTATCTAGGCCTCTAGCCCTATAGCCTGTTGGAAGCACCATCAAGTGCCTTGAAGATCTACAGACAATGCTGCAGCAACCCTGCACACACAGCAACAGCAGCTCATTTTGCAGCTTTCATTTCCCTTAAACATGATGAAATAGTTCTGTAAGACTTGAAGAATACTCTGAAGTAGGTAGAGGAAGTGACTTTATAATCCTCCTCCAGGAAAGGCTGATGGTAGCTATTGTTTTTTACTTTCGCTGGTTGAGATTCTTCTCTTCAAAGACCTTTCCTGATGCATACTTAGTGTGGCATTTTAAAATGTTACTTTTAAGTAGTTGTACAAAGGGGTTTCAATTACATGTGTGTAATGTGGCATTTTTTAAATACTGCATTGAATTCTGGTTCATGGGAGTACGGCTGCTCTGTACACATGCACATGAATTTCTGGAGGGAATCACTGCATACTATTTATCTTAGAATTCTCTATACAGTACCTTGAATGGAGTGTTTCCTAAAACCATGTTATATGACTCAATGCCTGAATGAATGAAATTATAAAGTTTCATAAATTCAAGTGGGTCAATGTGTCATTAGACAAATACATTTTTTTTAATTTAAGGAATGTGACCATGTAATGGCTACCTCTACACTGTTGCTAAGCTGTCTTCAAGATAATCACTTGTGATTTTTGCCAAGGCTGCTGGACAATTCAGTGGAGGAAACAAAAAGCTCTCTATCTATCACTGTTGGCACAATTGGAACAACCAAAAGAATGAAATAGGAAACCATCCAATTAGGAGACAAGTCAAAGATCCATATATGAGAGCTAAAAGTACAAAATTCTTATAATAAGAAAGCATGGAAGTAAATATTTTCTACATTCCTTTCTAACTAGAACAAAAATATTATCTCATTTTAAAACAGTTGTTCTTCAGCAAAACAAATGTACTAGCATCAATGACTACCAATACGCCTTTTCCCTTTGTGGGAACCATGAGCTCATTTAATAAATGGTTATGTTTAACACCACAGTGTTGCTTTCACTTGGGGTATATAATCAATGCATTATTACACGTTGATCTGTAGGTTCAAATTTATTTGTTGTTCAGTTCAATGTGGGTTATTTTTGTTCACTTTTCCATAACTTGACACATGGTCCAATAGAGAAATACATGTGTTTATCAATGAAGAAAGAAAGGCCAATTCATTTTCTCCTGGGACTGGAGACAGCTTGAAATGAAAGCATTTTTATGGCAATATAGTTCTGATTCAGTGATAATGTGGGCTATAGAATCCCTGTTTTTATAGAATTCATGGGCAGTATATAGGAAAACTCTAAATGTTCCTGCTCTTTTCTTTTTCACCTCTATGAATATGCCCTACCAAAGTACAAAATACATGAAAATGAGTGTTAAAGATGGTCACCGATGGAAAGACCATGGGCCTTCTAAAAGACTGTTTAGAATAGAAAATGAGAGGAAACAACCCAATAGGCTTTCCATAAAGGCAGGGCCCAAAACTCATGATAGTCACTTTCGGATGCCTATTAGTGAATTAATTCTATATGAACTGACATAGAAAGTTGTTCACATTACATAAATTTAGAAAAGGTACAAAGAATAAATCTACTGTCTTCATTATTTCTTAGAGGACATCTAACCATCATTTGGACAAATATTCCTCCAACTGTCTGGGTTCATGCTACAGAGCAGTAGCACTAGGAGGATCAGCTTAATGCCTAACAAAACCATATAGAATTTGAAAATGTGACATATTGAAATAGGTTTTTACTGTACTTTTAATTTATGCTATTTGTAAAGTCTTCAAATGTACACTCCAAAGTCAACAAGTACTCATCGTCAAATCCATTTAACAAAATAATAAACTACAGGTGGAATATGATTGAAATTTAAGGTTGATTATCTAAAATATACTAAAATGCAGATGACAAACACTTTTCAGTTGTCATTCTGAGAGCAGAAAAATATATTCATACAAATAAATATAAAGAAATGTTTTTCTTTTTACTCTGTATTTTTCTATATTGGAATTTATGATGGATAATTTAGTACATTCATATTTAAAACCCAAAGAAAATACATTGCAAATTTAAGTAACTGAAAAATAAGGCTACATTTGGCAAACAGCATACTTTTTTAAGATATAATTTTGACTGCTTTTCAAAACTTTTGTCCTTTTTATTCCTGAGATGTTAAAAAACATGTAACCTCTTGAATCCAGTTTTTTTTTCTCTTTGTAGATTTCCTTCTTTCTATTTCAGAAGCATTGAACTCGACTAGGTTAAACGTTTTTCTATGTAAATGTCCCCCATCTTAAAGTTTCTTTGGTGTCGCGTGTCCCTTTACCAGAATAACATCTCATTTGTGTTCTGCTTTTTCTACTCACTTTGCATTATTCTGTTGGTTGGAGTGACTTTAAGATTACATGAAAAGATGTGCCAAATGGCATGACCCATTATTAAAATTTTAGAGTGTTCCAAGTTCCAAGACTTGCACCAAGTGTTTTCAGTATCACTTACTGTTTTTTGTGTATGCTTGTCAAAAGCAATTATGCCTGATTCAGCAGAATTCAATGCTTTCTAACAAATGATCGGGAGGGTAAACAATTCATTTACATGGGGAGATTTATATTTTCAGAACTGCCTCACGGGAACCTTTCCAAGAGGCCAGAAAGGAATTCAGCAAAAAGGAAACAGCAGGAGGATCCTGTATTTCTCTGCAATTCAGCAGTGCCGGTTGCCAATACCAACATCATAACATCTCAGAGCTCAATTTTCCATATTTTGAAACTCCTTACAGAGATTCCATCACACAAGGCAATCATTTCTCGACCCTGACTTTCTGTTAGTTGCTGAACTTTGTGCTTCAAGACACCTGAGCTAAATAACTACAGTTTTACTTTCAGAGTAAATCAGAAATGATTGAGACTTGTATTAATTCAGTGATTCTTAAACACTGTCTTATGTCAGAATTCCCTGGAGGGCCTAATATGAAAATCCTGGGACCCAGTCACTAAGTTATGGATTCCATAAGTCTGGGATGGTGCCTGAGAATTTGCATAGCAGGTGAGCTGCCAGCTGAGGCTGTAGCTGCCACTCTGGGGTCTAAATTTGAGAAACTCTGTAGTAGCTCATTAGGCTGCTTAGTCTATCAATAATAACTAATAACTCTGTACTCATTGAAATAACTCATTGAAAGATATTTTCCTCACCCTCAAATATGAAGGCACCCAAATATTGGTCACTGGCCTCTGGATATGATTATTGTAAGAAGATGGTTGTATATGTAAATTCTGTTTATGTAAAACAGTACCCATGGTGGCAGAAAGTGACACCAGTACTGAAATGAAGATGCTTTTACAAAGGTGTTATTATTTTATACAAATATCCCTGGTAATTTCCTGATGCCACCGAATTAACTGAGAGCAATGGACACAGCAGTGGCGTTAAACGGAGCTTTCTGATTTCCAAATTATAACATTGCCAAACTCACTTTTAACAATTGTCTGTGACACACACACACACACACACACACACACACACACACAGGGGGGGTATTGTGGGACTAGAAGTAAATGCTTTAGAAGCATCTCATTAAACCCCTGATTCTATGGCTCTTTAGTCTTTAAAGAAAATTTTATTTCCTTCTGGTCTATAATTTAGAAAAAAGATCACACTTGAGGGTCTCTTCTGCTTTTGCAACTGAATCAGTTAGTTAATTAAACTCTTCAAAACTATATTGAGATTCCATCCCACCCCAGTTAGAATGGCCATTATCAAGAAAACAAATAATAACAGATGCTGGCAGGGATGTGGCCCAAAGGGAATGCTTCTACACTGTTGGTAGGAATGTAAACTTGTTCAACCACTCTGGAAAGCAGTATGGAGGTCCTTAAAAGACCAAACATAGAGCTCCCCTATGACCCAGAAATCCCACTTCTGGGCATTTACTCCAACAATCACAAACAAGGCCACACTAAAGCAATACTATGTTCATTGCAGCACTATTTACCATAGCTATGATATAACCAACCCAGATGCCCTTCAGTAGATGAATGAATCAAGAAAATGTGATACATATATGTAAAATGGAATACATATATATATAAATATGGAATATACTTCCATCAGAAAGAATGACATCACCTGTTTATAGAAAATGGAAGACTTGGGAAAAATCATATTTAAGTCAAATAAGTCAGACCCAAAGAAACATAGGTTCTATGGTTTCCCTCATTTGTAATAATTAGTATATATATAGAATAGTCCTAACAGAGGATCATAATAGCTCAATAGCTATGTACATATGCCCATATACAATGATGCTAATCAAAATGAACTCAAAAATGGAAATAAGAGGTTTTGTTTTAATGTACTGTATGAAGTTATTTATTTTATCCTTCATTTTTTTCCATTGGTTTATCCTCTGTTTTCACTGTTTTTGATTTTGGTACCCAGCTTCTTGTATGTATGTTTATCTGATTTGGGGAAGGGAAGGGAAATAACAAAATGGTGAGACACAAGACAAAGGTTGAACCAATGCAACAGTTATACTCACTAGAACTGTGTTGGAAATGAACTTTACAACTTGGTAGGGAGGGGAGTAGGAGGAAGAGTGGGAGAATACAAGGGAGAGGGTAACACTGTTTGACAAGAAATGTACTCATTACCTTACTTATGTAACTGTAACCCCTCTGTAGTCACCTTTATAATGAAATAAATTAAAAATGAAAACAGTAAAAATAAAACTTTTAATCATTAAAAATACAAGGTGATATTATTGCAACATGAACTGGAATGATGCTAAGCCAATTGGAAATACGAAAACTTCCAACTTATCAGTGGCAAACAGCCCTAATTGTTTTATGTATACTCAAATGTTTTCTTTTGACTCTGTAATATTAAGTGGGAAGGCTTTCTATTTTGCCACCAGTATAGTGAAATTAATTGCCAACTGAATCATACCCACTGGCACTCTTTTCCAGAAAGCTCAGGTTTGCCTAATAAGAAGCCAAAGGCAGTCATAATTTTTTACTGAAAATGTCACACAGAGTGGGAAGAGTTCTGAGCCTATCTCCATTGACACTTAAGGTACAAGAGAAAGAATAATTTCTTAATTGTGAACTTTCAGGAATGTAAATTAGAAGGCAATATTACATATGTGATGATATTTTGTGTGCGTAATGTTTTCATAGCATTTCATTCATTTTAGGGGATCATTTAAATATTCTTGTAAAAATATAAAATATAAAGAAGTATGTGTGTGTGTGTGATAGATAGTAAGAGACAGACAGAGACAGAGAGTCAAACAGAAAGAAAAAAGTTTATGCAGCAGAATAAGATGCCGAGTTCCCTGGCTCTTATTTTTAAAGCTGTAACAATGGAAAAGTCAAACATAGATGTTTTTTCAGTACTGCTGTTGTCCTTACTAGCTAAATAATAATAAACAATTTGACTTTTGGTCATCTGTAAAATAGAGCTAATTATCTTTTTCATAACTTGTATAGTTGTTGTAAAGATTAAAGATAATCTACATATGGTACCATGTGCATAAATACTCAAAGAATATTGCTATTAGCACAGTTTGGAATTGAAATTCTACATTGTTGGCCTTGTGAAGCCAGAAATGTGTTGTTCACCACATTCCCAGAATCTTGCACAGAGCCTAGCAGAGGGATGACATCAAATATGTGTGTGTTGAAAGAATGAATGTACCATAGATAGTAACTAATCACATGGCTTAATATAATTATTCTTATCCAGATTTAAAAATGCTCAATAGGTCATTCCTCTGGACTGACCTCATTCATTTGGAAATGAAACAAAGGAGTCAGGATAGACATCATTGGCCATTTGTGATACTATGACCCTGTAGGAAAACAAAATAATCCACGGATTTTTTTTTCTTATAAACCTGGTAGGGAGGGGGGGAGGCTGGGAAGGGATGTGAAGGGTAAACAAAGGAGGAGGCTGCAATGCTTAATAAGAAATGTACTCATTATCTTGCCCATGTAATTGTAACCCCTCTATACAGTATGTTCACAAAAAATAAAAATTAAAAAAAAATAAACCTGGTAGGGATGGAGATACAAAGCCTTGAAAGGCAAGATCCTGACAAGGTAATGCTGAGAACCCAAACAGATCTCCTATGCTGTGACAACAGTGAATGGCCTAGTGTTAATGGCTATGGAGCAGACCCTGTTGGATTGTCTCATGCCCAGCCAGTAAGGAACAGCAGGTGCACAAATCTGCATATTTTCACACAGGATCACACAGTTCTCAGAGACTGACCTGGTGAAGATCTTTCCTCTGTAGTAAGTCTTTTAAAAAACTTCCAAACTATTAGTCAAAGTCAAACTATTCATCACGATCGAAACCCAGTTTGGCTTCCTTCTAGTTCTTCAACCTATATAAGTCACCCACCCTTCCTGAACCTAAATGCAATACTAAATTAAATGAGGATAGCAATAGAGTCTAGGCTCCCAATAGGGTTTGAGTGTCACATGCAGTAATGCACATGATAAGCACTGGCTGTGACTAGGGAGGAGATCAGCATGTGGGCTCTTTCCTGAGTGAACAAAGGAGAATTGATAGACATCAAAAGCAGACAGAAAAACATCCCAAACACAATATCCCACACATTACTTGTGGATAACCCTGACGCTAGTGAGAAACTGCCCATGGTTATTCAACTTGATAGACTAGTATTAGCTAGTTTGTAACTGCTCTTCAAATTCAGTATTTTTAATTATCTGGGTGTTTTTGTTGTTGTATGTAAGTTTTTCCTATCTTAGCCATGACAACAAGAAGAAGAAAAAAAGAATACATTTAGAAGTAACCCTCCTTCTGGATTCAAGCTGATCAAACTGATCGTCACCATGCACCTCCCTGACGATATGAAAGCTGTGTCTTTTTTCACTTTATCTTGAGCACAGGTGAATGTAGAGCTTATTGTTTCCAATCCTTCCTGCTTCTAGTCATCCAGTGACGCTCACAGGATGCAATGGTCCTTCGGTGATCAGGAAAACACATGCTGGGAGCTCATCAGCACATCATCATGAGTGCTGTTCCTCCCACAGGACTAACAATTTTGGGAAAACATTCTTGAGGAGGTAAATCCTTATTTTACATTGGAAGTAGGAATTTTGGGCTTTGTAGTACATGGGCATGAGCAGGTGCCAAAGGAGAAAGAGGTAAGCAGTTGAGAGGGAAATGCTAAGATACCCCCCTTTTTTTTATCATCATTGGATTCCCCATCTCTGTATATTTTTACCCTCCCCTTTCTGCCACTTCAAGACATTGGAGAGAAAACCCACAAATACACATGGATGCAGATGTTGTAGGGACAAATATACTTAAGATATGTGGATATGTTTAAATACATTATTTTTGTATGGGCATGGTGCTTCCTACCAGTAATCCTAGCTACTAAAGAGGCAGAGGTGGAAGGATTTTGTGAGGCCTTCCTGGACAAAACTGCCCAAACTCTATCTGGAAAATAAACTAATAGTAGGGAAGGACTAAGGCATTGCTCAGGTTGTAGAGTGCAAGCATGAGACCCTGAGTTCAATTCCAAGGAAGGCTAAATAAATAATAAGTAAACCAAAAAGACCATACTAATGTTACCAGCACAAACATGTTTATTGCAGCATTATTTACCACAGCTAAGATATGGAACCAACCAGCCCTTCAGTAGAGGAATGCATCAAGAAAAGGTGGTATATATACACAAAGGAATTCTATGCTTCCATCAGAAAGAATGGCATCGTCCCATTCATAAGAAAATGGAAAGACTTGGGAAAAAACATACTAAATTAAGTAAGCCAGGCCCAAAGAAATATAGATCCCATGCTTTCCCTCATTTGTAATAATTAATATATGTCTAGTATAGTCTTAGCAGATAAGCAGAATAGCTCAAGAGCTATGCATCTATGCCCACATAAAATGATGCTAAGCGAAATGAACTCCAAGATATGGAAACATTTCTTTGCTGTTGTTGATTTTTAATATACTATGTGATTTCTTTTTCTTTTGTATTTTTTCCCTATAGTTTATTCCCTGTTGTCACTGTATTTGGTTTTGGTACCCTGAGTATCGTGTATATACATTTATCTGAATTAGGGAAGGGAGGGGGAACAACAAAATGGTGATACAGCAACAGTGATACTCACAAGACAATATGTTGGAAATGAACTGTACAACTTGGGGCAGGGTTGGAGGGGTGGGAAAGTGGGAGAAAAATGAGGGAGGAGGTAATAAGTTTGACAAAAAAATGTACTTACTACCTCATCTATGTAACTGTAACTCTTCTGTATAGCACCTGGACAATAAAATTAAAATTTTTAAAGTGCTATTGTTTACACAAATGCATTAAAGTTTTAAAAATTGAACAGCACGATTTTATATGTTTACAACAAACTCAGTGCAGATTACAATAAAGAAATAGAATAAACTAAACTCTTAAATCAATACTATGGATTAATAGTGGCAAACTAAAATGTTTTCTAAGATTGAACTGGAGATCATAGTGTTAAGTGAAACAAGCTAGATTCAGAAGGCAAATATTGCATTTTCCCTTCATATGTGGAATCTATATTTAAAAAGAAAATATGGTGCACTCTTCCTGGCGAGAGGAGTCAGCAGGAAGGGGAGGGGATAAAGGAGAAAGTGATAGAAAGATGTACAAGATTGAAGCACATTACATACATGTATAATGATTCAACTCACTAAACACTGTTAAAAATGAGGAGATTAGAAAGCATAATAGGGGGGATAAATATGATACAGGTACATTATGTGCACATATGGAAATACCACAATGAAACCTCTTTGTGCAATTAATATATACTAATTAAATAACATAGTAATTTTTCTAATTGTCAACAGTGTTCTCAGTAGTAAAATAATCTTGGTAGCTCAGAAAAGCATTGGTTTACCTGAGCATGATCTAGCTGAAGTTATACTTAATTTTCAGGTAAAATAAATTATTGAATTGTGCAATATATCATATGAGGACAGAGACCTTTATTATTTCCCATAGATTCTGATACTGAACATGGCTCCTGTCAGGAAGAGCCTCAATAAATATTAATTGATCAAACAAAAACACACCACAAACTTGTTATGATGATGCTTATACTAACAGAGAACATGCTGGCCATTTCAATGTGTCACTTGTGTCACATGCTTTGGGAATTTACACTGGGTGAGGCCACAGGCTTAGCCCTTCTGGATTTATAACCATTTTTGTTCTGAAGCCAGGCTTCTAAGAACTGACAGTAGTCAGTCACTAAGCGGTGTGTGGAGGAGGAATGGGGAAGATGAATAAAGGCTAATTTCTGATAGAAATAAGAATTTTTCACAACCCCAAGAAGTTCCTATTAGCTTAGCCAAAACCTCCTTAGAGTTGTGTTGCTGTCTGATATGCTTCTACCCAATCTTCTTTCCTTCATTCTCTCTTCTCCATTGATGCCAGACCTATAACACCATCTGAAAGATCTCTTTACCTTCTCTTGCTTCCTCTTCCAGAAAATCAGTTGCAAACGTAATTCTGTTTTGCAGTTTGCTTCTAAGCAATACTGAAATAGCATGCAGATATACAGTGGCTCAGTCACAGAGTCGCAGGAAGGGCTGTCTTATACATAGTTTAACTTTAACCTTGGTTAATCCAACCCTGAAAATAGTGTTCTAAAAATGATTGAGTAAAGACATTCTACTCACATCAGCAAAATTTTCATTAGTCTTTTTCAAGTGTACTTGGTGACAGCCTTGGTCTTCAGGAGTCTCTTACTACAGCAATCCCAGGAGGGTGAGAATGAGAAAACTACTGCTTTGATTACAATTTTTGAGAAGAACAATGACATTTACAGCACCCCCAGTACTTGCAGATTTAAATTAAAATTCATCTACTATGAGTGAGAAAAAGTAGGGACAGAATTTTGTACATGTCACATGTGCTCAGAATCCTGTATCATTTGAGTCTCTGGGCATGTGATCTAAAGCTTATTTTTACATCTGGGTTTACCATTCTGAGTGATCTGTGATGTCATGACACATCATATGTCTAACTGACAAAAATGGCAAATCTTTTAAAATTTGAATGTCTTACCTCATTTTAACATTTAGTCATTTGTGGAATCTTACAGGAAGCAAATATAGTTGGCCACATACAGGCCTGACAGTATTTTTTTTTAAGCCAGTCCTGGGGCTTGAACTCAGGGCTTGGGCACTGTCCCTGAACTTTTTGCTCAAGACTAGCACTCTACCACTTGAGCCATAGTGCCACTTCCAGCTTTTTCTTTTTATGTGGTACTGAGGATCAAACCCAGGGCTTCACGCATGCTAGGCAAACACTCTACCACTAAGCCACATTCACAACCCAAGCCTGACCATTCTAATAGCAGCTCAGCAATACTGAGCACAAGCTGGATATTCAATATCTCCTGTGGATAAACACATGAAAAAAATCGACTATGAAGATATAAAAACATATTGAAATGGAATTTTAGTATTTAGGTCAAGATGTCTTCAGCAGACACAGTTGGTTAATAAAAACTAACAACTGAAATGCAAAAGATGATATTTGTTCTTGAGTTTAAAATGTGATTCGTTCCAGCAGGCAGAGGAAAGCCATTACCCCAAAGGTCTGCCTTGCAGGGCCGGGCCGTTCCCAGGGAGCGCTCAGGAGCCAACAAACAGTCATGAACTGGAATAACATTTACTGGAAAGGGATAGGGAGGCCTCCTGTTGGAAGACTTTGCTGTGATTCACAGAAACAATTTATAACATTTTCACAGGGTTTCAAACTCTTCTGTTTTTTAAAAAAATATGTATTTCTATGTACTGGGAAGAAGGGAAAAAGAGAGCTATGTAGGTGATCCAAGTTCACTGTGTTTTTTGAATCAATGCAGATTTGTGGTTGCTATTATTATTATTACTACTACTACTCAAGAGTGTGGCTCAAAGCCAGCCAGGACAGGAAAGCTAATGAAACTCTTACTTCTAATTAACCACTAAAAAGTTAGAAGCGGAGCTATGGCTTAAATGGTAGAATCTAATCTTAAGAGAATAAAGCTAAGGAAGAGCACACCCAGGCCCTGACTTCAAGCCCCAGTACCAGCACAAGAAAGGAACAAAAAATAAATAAATTTAAAAGCTACCTCAAAAGGCAAAAGGGGAAAAAATAATCATCTTGAAAGACTGAGTGTGGGTTGCTTGCACAGGTATTTATCAGGTGACTCCTACATTTTGATGGCTTAAAACATGTTTCTACATATTTGTGTGTGTGTGTGTGTGTGTGTTAAACTTGGTTAACTTTACTCTTGACCTGGATCTGTACAGCTCCAGTTTCAGTTTTAAGGAGTGCTGGACAATTTGCCCTTTTATTCCATTTATTCCACTTGAAAGTGGTGCTGATCAGGCTACTTAAAGGCTTAGGTGCTGACAAGCTAGGTGCCATCGGTATCTGGGATTACAGGAAGTCCATCAAATTACTGAGCCACAGTCACCCCTGTCACAGCAAGGAAATGAAAATCTTTCATTGTATGCATTCTTTGTTCTTTGTCCTTGGCAGCCTGATTCAGGTCTTCAAACTCTAACTCAAAAGTAACTCTGTATGCTAACATTTTAGCAAAATTATTCAATGCCTTCTTATAACAGATAAATAATAATACCTTGCATTTTTTCTCTTTCATCTAAATATTAGAAAATGAAGGGTTTATTAAAAAAAAACTTATACCACCCTTGATTCTGACTCCCAGTACAAACACAAACCCAACACATGTGCTAAAAAAATCCCTGGATATAAATTGGGTCTTTATTACATTCATAGCCATGGGTCTCCAGTTGGGGATACATAAGAATCATGGAGTTAAGGAGGGCACTACTAAAAATATCAGCTTCTGGTTTGTGTCTTGAATGGCCCTACATCAAGTTCCTTAGCAATGGATGCTAACTTTATCTTCTCCAAAGTCTCAGGACAATACATTCATGAATTCTCTCTCATGGTCTCTATTTAGTAAAAATGAGACTTTCTTTTCCCTTTCAATTTCCATTCTCCTATCCTGATACCCCATACTACAAGCTGTTCTTAGGAGTCCTTGCAGAATGGTTCTTATATGTGTCAGGTGCAGCCAATCCCCCCTGTGTATCCCTGGTGTTTCTCCTCCTCCCCCTGGTGTGCCTTGCTCTGGGCTGGGCAGAGTCTATTATAAACTTCTATCCACCTCTGCTGAAAGCAGTGATCGACTCTTCTGTCATCATCACCGTTGCTTTGACTCTCTATGAAGCTTTACCCCATATAGCAAAGTCCTATGTAAATGGAAATCTTTGACTCCTCTAGTGACCCGAGCCAAGAATCAGATGCAATTGCTGGCATGTTTCCATAGCAATACAGGTTCTGTTAGATAAATCTCTACAATTATTTCCTACTATACGTCTGTGCTTTTTAGACAGCTAATAGGCCTCTGTACTTACATGACATTGGATTATCAAACTATCCCATAGCAGCTGCTTTGGCTCATGGGATTTTCCAATCTGTCTTTTGGCTGCCTGTCTGGAAGGTGTCCTGCCCTATGTAACAGAACTTAGTAGAAATAGTGTCTGGGGTACAGCTGGTCAGTTCAAAAGGTCAAAGAGAAGCATACACAAACTCAGAGTGGGGAGGAGGGCGCCATATAAAGAGCCAAGTGGAAAAGTGATTAGAATGTCTGGGATGTCCCCGTATCCCTGCAGTATCAGTGTAGTCTGTGCCTTCATCTTTTCCAGAAGATTCTCCTTGTGTTACTTAGCCATGCCCAAAGTTTGCCTTTTCAGGAGGTCATCAGTCATGTTGAGCAAGGAGGTCCACCGTCTTCATCTTAACTAATGACATCTACAATAACCGTATTTCCAAATAAGGTCACGGTCTAGGGTTCTATGAGTTAGGACTTTTATGTATGAACAGAGGAAGCAGGATACGACAGATATCATATTTTTTTTGTTGTTGTGTGTGGTTTTTTTTTAACCAGATAACTTTTCATTCTTTTATTTTTTATTGTTATTGTAAAGATGATGCACAGAGGGGTTACAGCTACATGTCAGGTATTGAATATTTCTTTTTGAACATGGTTATTTCTTCCTTCATTTTCTCCCAGTTTTTCCTTTCCAACTCTTCCCCCACAAGTTATATAGTTCATTTTCAACATAGTATCTAGTGATTATCACTGCAGCATTTGTTCACTCTTTGTCCTATTGTTTCTGTGCTCCCCCGTATCCTCCCCCAAACAAATATAAACCTACTTACATACAAGAAAAAAGGTATAGAAATCAAAAATAGTGACCAAGGGGAAAAAATCCCAAATAACAAAAACACCTTGTTTCCATTGCTTGGAGTTCATGTCAATAACATCATTTTATATGGTCACATGCATATAACTATTGAGCTTTTGTGATCCTCTCCTAAGAATATCCTCCTTTGATCTTACTGTGTGAATGTTTAGAGTCCTGTATAACTTATCATATCCAGGTGTAATTTTTTTGTCTTTTACCACCTAGAGTGTTTACTTGTAGATTTATTGGCACATTCTAATTACTACAAATAGGAAACCATGCAACCTATGTTTTGGGTCTCACTTCACTTAATATTAGATTTTTTTTCCAAATCTTTCCATTTCCTTATGAATGGAGTGATGCTATTCTTTCTAATGGAAGCATAGACTTCCATTGTGTATATATACCACATATCTCAATCTGTTCATCCACTGAGGGGCATCTGGGTTGATTCCATATCTTGGATGCAGTAAATAATACTGCATTGAATATGGTTGTGTGGGTAGCTTTAGTGTGGCCTTATTTGTGATCTATTGGAGAAATGCCCAATTGCTAGGTCATAGAAAATGGGAAAGTTCTGTGTTTAGTCTTTTGAGGAAGCTCCATACTGCTTTTCAGAGTGGTTGAGCAAGTTTACATTCCTACCAACACAACCCTGCCAGCATCTGTTATTGTTAGTTTTCTTGATGATGGCCATTCTAACTGGGGTGAAGTGGAATTTCTTTTACAGTCAGAGATGTTAAAAATTTCCTCATGCATCTATTGGTCACTCTTACTTCTTCTTCTGATAAATATCTCTTTAAGTCTTTAGCTCATTTATTAATTGGGTTGTTTCTTTGAGCATTTATTTTGGGTGTTTATTTTGAGCTGTAAGCATATTTTAGATAGCAGGCCTTTGTCTGATGCATAGCTAATAAAAAATCTCCCATTGTGTGGGCTTTATTTATTTATCTTGTTAGCTATGTCCTTTGCCATGCAAATTCTTCAGTTTGATGAAATCCTATTTATCCAGTCTTTCTTGTTCTCATTGTAATTCTCGATTTTTACGTAGGAAGTTTCAACCAGTGCCAAGGAGTTCTAGTGTTTCCCCTACCCTTTCCTGTAATACTTTTTTTTGTCAGTTGTGGGCTTGAACTCTGGGCTTTGGCTCTGTCCCTGCTCTCTTTGGCTCAAGAAGATAAGAGTCTCACAGATTTTCCTGCCAGGGCTGGCTTTGAACCATGATCCTCAGATTTCAGCTGCCTGAGTGGCTAGGATTACAGGCATGAGCCACTGGTGCCCAGCTCTTCTTGTAATATTTTCATGGTATCTGGTGTTACATTGAGGTCTTTGATCCATCTAGACTTCATTCAGTTTTAGGGTGATAGGTAAGGATCTGGCTTAGTTTTCTGTATGTGTATAGCCAATTCTTTTAGCAATGTGGACTAGTCTATCTTCCATCTTGTGTTTTTGGCTTCCTTATCAAATATTAGGTGGATATTGGTCTGTGGGATCATTTCTGGGTCTTCTATGCTATTCCATTAGTCTTAAAGTCTATTCTTTTGCCAGTACCAAGCTGTTTTTGTTACTATGGATTTGTAATAGAAAATTCTCTAATTTATGGAGACTGAACAATTAATTGCTGAATGATCAGTGGGTCATTAAAGATATTAGAACAGAAATTCAAACATTTATAGAATTTAACAAAAATGAACACACAAAATTCCAGCTCCCCTGGGACACAGTCAGAGGAAAATTTATAGCTCTTAGTGCTTACATCAACAAATTGGAGAAATTGCAAATCAACACTTTAATGATGTATTCCAAGCTCAATGAAAACTAGGAACAAGCCAAAACCCAAATAAGTAGATGGAAGCAAATAATAAAAATAATATTAGAAATAAATGAATTAGAGACTAAAAAATCCATAAGAAGAATCAACAAAACAAAGAATTGGTTTTTTAAAAAAATTAACAAGATTGACAGATTCTTAACAAATCTGACCAAAAAAAGAAGAGAACACACCAAATAAATAAAGTTAGAGACAAAAATGGTGATATCATGACAGAACAAAGCAAGATTCAGAACAGTAGAAGGGAATATTTTGCAAACTTGTTGCTAACAAATTGGAGAGTCTGGAAAAAACAGGTATTTTTTTTCCTGTTTTTATTAAGAACTGAAGTTTGAATTCAAGTCCTCTTACATGCTGGGCAGACATTCTACTACTTTTTTTCTACCATTTTGTTTTAGTTATTTTTAAGAGTATTACACTTTTTACTCAAGGCAGACTTGAATTGTAATCCTTCTATGAACATTTCTCTTTACTGGAATTGTAGATACAAGCCATTATACCTGGATTGTTGGTTGAGATGAGGTCTCATTAGTTTTTTTTTTTTTTTGTCTAAGCTGGTCTTGACCTGCAGTCCTCCAGACCTCTACCACATGAGACTATAGATATATAGAGACTATAACCATGATCCTTTCCCTAGAAAACTGCTTTTGTTGTACCTGGAATTCCCTACTTGCACACTCAACTTTCAACAGAAGTTAGCTTGAAATCTAACAGGTCACTGTACTAATTGCTGCCTACTTGACTCAAAAGCACCCCAGGGTAGAATCCCATTACATATGTTATAGAGCAGATCAGATACCTCATGTACCAATGATAATCCAAGGAAAAACTGGGCATGCCTGGACATTTCACATCTATATTTTCATCTGCTTCCTCTTCCCATTTGGAGCCTTGTCTCATAGGTAGGCTACCAACCTACTTTCCTCTATTTCCGTACACACCTTCTGTATGATCCATATACCAATTTTCCATACAAGTCTACATGCATGCTTTATGTCATGGGAGCCCTCTAAGAAACACTCATGCTCTCCCAGGCTCTATGAATTTAGAATTCAACTAATGCAATCACAGAAGTTTAAGCAATACATTGATGGTTGTGGAGTTTGCAAAAGTCACATGTAGGCAACAGTTTTTCAATCATGCGTGACCTAGGGACAATCTGCAAGGCATTGATTTTCAGGATGGATGTAATGATCAGAAAATTCCAAGTTCTGTATGTGTACACAATATAGACTTCTCCTTTACATGGAATCTACTGAAATAGTTCTGAGGAAGACATCATTATTCACTCATTTAACAAAAGTTCTATTTGTTGAGCATTAGTCCTGCCTCAACTTTTGGGTTAGATTTGGGGGATTTAGGCACACAAAGAGAAAGTTCCTGATATAGAGATCACCAGCACCTTCAGAATCTGCAGGATTATTCAAAGGACAAAGAGTATAACTAGGTGATGGTGTCCTGCCTTTGTCAAGCAGGTAAGAGGAATTTGAAAAGGCTGATTTCTTATATCTGGGAATGGGATGAATGTGAACATAGTTTGGTCCATGATTTTTCCTGACACCAGGATTTTTGCATTCTCTGGAGATGGTATGTTATTAAAGGCTAATTAGTTTTCTTGGAGTGAACTTGGCCATCTCTTCCTTCTGACATAACTGCAAACCCTCTGAAGGGGCCCTATTAGGCTATAACACATCAGTGCTAATTCCTGTGGTTGGTTGACATATGAAAGTAAAAGTCCAAGAAAAATAAGGTGACCCCAGAGGAGTAGGAGTGGTGATGGGTGGCAGGGGTGTGAGGGTGGAGAGCTGAGAGGGCCTGGAAGAAGGGAGGCTGAGAAGCTTCTTAGGTTTTCATAAAAAAAAAACAGTAGGGTTCTGAGCTAATAGATTCTGCCAAAGCAGCTGCTTAGAGGTCTCTTCTGTTGATGGCAAAATGGCAATGAAGAGAAGTTAGAGATGGCTGTTACCCAAGGAAAAAGTTTTCTCAGAAACGTAAGTTCATGCCAATAAATTTTCCCTAAGGCACATGCAGAAACAAAGAAAAGAACAAAGTTCCTATGTGGGACATAAGGACATTCTGTGTCAGATCTGGCTGGATGGCTGGGCACACCTCAGCTTCCTGGTGAACTGCTCTTCTACCTATTGCTGGAGGCTTGTGTGGCTCAGGGCTCCAAGCTTCTCACATAGAAAAATCTGAGAAAATCCTTAGGACAGTAACTTGATTTCAGCACAGTGAGTCAGAGATAGAAATATAAAAATTATCATGGCCAAACCACATTACACATGGAGTTTGGAAACCACTATCGATTAACCTTGTTCTGGAAGTTTTGGCTGCTTTTTATTCAATTCTAAGTTCTATAGCTTCACATGATTGTTTTAACTGGAGGTAACTGTCTCCATCTGCTACCTAGCTGCCTCTCTCACCATGTCTTCTATACAAATGTTTTTCTCTTACTTCAATTAACCTTTCTCCTCTTCTACTTCTCCACCTTCCTCTTGAGTTTCTCTTGTTTGCTCTCATAATGGTTCTTTCCATTGGACTCCTTAAATTCTTTGTAGAAAAGCACTAATATTGCATTTGCCTGTAGGAGAGTTCTATTTATGACACCCCCTCCCCCCTCCATTGCCAATCTCCCACCCTCTCTTCCACACTTGGACATCCTGGTGGCAGAACTGTGCCTCAATTACCCAATCCTTCTGACAATGCTTGGCAAGGATGGCCATTTATTCTCTGGAAGCAGAGGAGGAACAATTCTATTTCCTCATAAACATTTTCCAGTGATATACTACTATCATGTTAAGTCATATTAAATTGAGCATCTACTGAGTGAAAGGTACTATATATGAGTGAGCACATAAAGAAAACAGTCATAGCTCCTGTCCTTAGTGGGCTTGGACTCCAGGGCATGGATAAATGGTTGTTATATAACAAACTATAGATAAGGTAGGGCTTTGGAGGGTAAAAGCCCAGATCTAAAATTTAGGAGACCAACTAAGGAGATCAGGAGTGAGGTCTACAAACTCCTTTTCTCCAGGGGTCAATTTTATATTAATTAAGTAAGAGGAAAAAGCTATACCAGTGCTTTCTTATTCAAGCATGAGATAGAATATTTTAAGTGACAGATAGGTCCAGAATTAAGTGAGATTAAGTCACATGGTAAAGAAAAAATTTCCTTTTAAATTACTTCTGAATATATAGAGATAAGGCCATCAGTAGTCTCAGACTCAGAGGCTTTTCATCCTGTTGCAGCAAGGGTAAGTTGTTACATATTTTCAAGCTGGGTATGATAGCATGCACCTGAATTCAAATAGATGGTATTTTCAAAGGCCTAGTGAGTTTGAGGTCAGCCTGGGTTGCATGGAGACAATGTCTCAAAAAGAAAATAATAATAAAAAGAACTGAAGAAGAGAGTGCTTATGATTCTTTTATTCCAATGCACTCTGCACCCTCCTATAGTGGCCTGAATGATTATATAGATAAGAGAGCATGGTATGATACCAATGGGAGAGCACCACGTCTGAGGGCCCTCATGGCACTTGAAGGAGAAGACATAGAAGGATGGTGGTGGAGCAAAATCCTTGCTTTGGACACCAAGGAGCCTTCAGACTCTAAGGATCACTGAAACTTAACTTCTCATTTACCTTACTGAGTGAAATACTAAAAAGCAGATCATTAAAAGAAAATCAATGCACTATTTCTGCTCTAATTTATAAGAAAAAATATGTGCTTTATAGAGGAAGGAGAAATGAGGGAACTATAAAGGCACTGGTCTTCTTTCTTTTCATATCACCTTCACTTTCTCCTTTCTTCTATCTTCTCCCTCTGTCCTCCCTCTGTCCTCCCTCTGTCCTCTCACCCTCTCTCCCTCACTCTCACCTTCCTTCCTTCCTTCCTTCCTACCAGTTTTGACTAACATATATTAAATTATATATTAACATATATTAAATTAAATACAACTCTGTACTATATTTCAACAATATAATAAACTACATACTAATATGTACATGAAAAAATAAAATATGTAAATAATTATACTTCACATGTTACATTTAAGAGAAAAGTAGACAATTTATTCTATACCCATAACCTGGAAAAGACATGATTCTGATTCATTGAAGAAGTATCGCAAGTATATGTCATGACTGTTGTCATCTTCATTTTATTACCACAAATCTAATTAAACCCAAGCACAACCTGTGTTCTCATGGCTCAGGTTCTCATTTCTGTCTTCATCGATAAAACTTTATACACATCCATTTGAATGTCACATATATATATAATATGTATAGTGTATATACATGCTTTGTAATTGTACATAATTTCTGTTCAAAAGTTTCTCCTTAACACCTGTGGGGTGCCAGGTAGATAATTAATATCTGTGGAAAGTAAACAGATAGATAGCTACCAATTATTTTAAGTTGCATTTTTCTTGATAGTCAAAACTTTTCACCTAGGAAAAGTTGAAGTGGAAAACCACAATGGAACATGTCAGTTATATATGTCATTATATAGCATATTACATCATTTCTCCTTCTCTGAAAACCAACACTTAGAGAAGTATGCTATCCTTTTCAGAATTAGATCAGGAATATGGTGAGTATGAGTTGGCGGCCACAGAAGTAAGACCCCAGGAACATTAGCTAACCAGGAGGAAAGGAAAGATGGTCTGTATTGCTTCATAGTATGGTTGTTCCCTTTGTGACTGAATAGAGCTTCAGCGCAATAAATCTATCTATCTATCTATCTATCTATCTATCTATCTATCTATCTATCTATCTATCTATCTATCTATCTATCTATCTATCTGTACCAGGGCTTAAACAACAGGATCTCATACTTTCACTTTCATATCTTGCTCCTGGCTGGTTGCTCTGCCATTTGAGCCATACCCTCAGTCAGATATTTTGGTGGTGAGTTGAAGATAGAATCTCAACAATTTTTCTGCAGAGGCTGGCTTCAAACCATTATCATTAATGTCCAATGCCTGGTTAGCCTTTATTTTTGAGGATGAGACAGGAATATTTAAAATTTCCAAGAAGAATCCACAGTTATTTCCATGAAAATTCTGGCCTGGAAGTCATGTTGACTAAGTTGGGCTCAGACATCCAGTTCCCGTCAGGCTTCTGTTAAATATTCCAACCTTTCTTGTCAAATACAGGCATTGATTTCATGCTTTCATTACTCAAACTGATCCATTTCACCAGACATTGCATGACCACCATCAATTCCAAGAAGATACATTATATTTCCTCAATGTTATGTGTTGTCTTGACCCTTATTGGCTTTTAGGCTCACTTCTCAACCTTTCTAAGGGGTACTGGAAAGAAGAAAGCAAGTGATAGCCGAAACCCAAATATCATTTGTCTGTTTTGAAACTTTTGCACTTTATCTATCTTAGCTTTCCCTTTGAGTCAAATACATTTAGTCCAATTGAAGATACTTGTCTAAAGAGCCTCAGATCCAATTTCTCTTGTCCTATAATACCTACAATCACATTGCAGTGACTTAAATAAAAAGTGAACAATGTCATCATCATTCAAAATTCGGTCTCATTTTTACCCAGTGTCTTTCAGATAGTGCTGCCAACCTTGGCTCCTTGGTATCTCTGGAGGGTCCCTACAGAATACTGCATCCTGGAAGGTTGTGATTTTGTTCTGACTATTAACTAGAACTAAGAATAGAAAAAGGTTATAAACATTCTTGATTCTCTTTTGGAAAGCAACGCAATGTATGAAGTTAGCTTCTCTAAGCCATGATTTATCTTCCTCCTGGGATTGTTTGGAGAGTTGAAGGGAAACATCTAAACCACGGATTGTGACATATTATGTTCTTAATAAATGGAAGTTACTATTTAAAATAAAGAACAGTTACTCTCTGCATGTTCTGTTAAATCCATCCTCTGTGTACTAGGCAATTGTCACTTCAAGACTCTTGTGGAGGAAACATAAAACTCAAAGATTCCTTCAAAGGTGTTAGGATCCAAATGGATGCTTATTCAATGTCTATATCAGGAAATAGAGGTCCATGGCTAAGAGTGCGAGATGGAGATTTTAATGTGGGTTTATATGACTTCTCCCTCATCTATTTTAATGGCCTCCAAATAAGTTCTGCATGGTAGTTTTCCATCCTGCTCCAGTCTCTCCTGCTGCATGAATCTGTTTTGCCTGACTATGGCAACTCTTTCTTTGCTAAGAGCCTTCAATGATTTGTTGGTCTTTACTCAGTTCCATCCCAAGTCATCTAAGCTAGGTTCAAGAAACTGTCAGAATGTGATCCCTTTGGGCCCTTGGTCATATTCTGTGGTCCAATAGGATGTTTGTCCACATCCATTCTTCCCTGCCATGAAACTTTTTTTGGGGGGTCCGGTCGTGGGGCCTGAACTCTGGGCTTGGGTGCTGTCCCTCAGCTCTTCAGCTCAAGGCTAGCGCTCTACCACTTGAGCCAGCGCCACTTCCGGCTTTTTTCTTTTTGCTTATGTGGTGCTGAGGAATTGAACATAGGGCCTCAGGCATGCAAGGCAAGCGCTCTACCACTGAGCCACCTTCCCAGCCCAACCATGGAACTTTTTGTAGGTAATTTCCCTTCCTATTAATCTCCAAAGGATCTCAATCCAAAATTCATTCTTTCCTTAATAGTTTTCCTTCCTTGATCCTGCTAGTAAGAAGAAATTCTCAGGCTTTTGAATGTCTTAAGTTATTTTTTTGGACAACTGCATTAACTATTAAAATACTTTACTGCATAAAAAAGTTTAATTTCACAGACTGCATTAATAGATACTTGAGCTACTCAGTAACCTTTGTTAGAGCCCAGTAGTTGATGAATGAATGAATGAGTGAATGAATGTGGTGGTTAAAACTTTTCAGTGTGGTTGAAAGCAAAGTAAAGGCCTAATATAGTCAGTAATAAAATCACAAGTAGTGTTAATACTACATCGGAGTCAAAAATTATAGAGGAGACATAAATTATGCAGTTGACATGGTGGTTTAGTTTTCAGCATTGAGAAATTTAATAATATCTCACAGAGTAGTAACACCTGAGAATAATACTGAGAATTTCTTACTCCCCACAAATAAATTAAAGACAAATAGGAAAGTTCATTTGTTCCCCATACCAAAGTCACTGTGTGTTCTGAGCATAAATGTGATTGTAAAAAATAATTTAAAAATATTCCCCTCAGGGAAAAGCAGCATGCTCACGTATATATGTAGAATATTTTCTATCTTAAAGATGCACTCCCTATTTTAGACTCTTATCTTGGTTATACCTTCAGATTTGAAATCATATCTGTAGAAATGTCTTAAGATTTACTATTTCCTACAATGCCATACACTGGTGACATTTGGTTGGATTATGAAAATATGATTCCATTTTCCCTTATAGGAATTATTTATTATTTAGATGAGGAAGGTTTCTTACAGGTCTGGATATTACTGAAGTTTTAGAAAAACATATAAAACTAAATGAACCAATAAGATGTTGAGTTTGGATGTTCTTAGTTGGAATTACAGTGTCTTGATTTGGGACTATAATAGATGGGAAAAAATGAGAATCCTTCTCATTGTGGGAAGGTCCACTGGCAAGTTTCAGAAACCCAGACAAAGACATTGCTGACTACCAGGATCTGAGGTCTAGGTGTCTGTAATCCCTGGCATCCCAGGGAGGAAAAGAGGGAGCTGTAGGTCTGAGAGCTGTGAAGCTGTGATGGTCTTGGTAGCAGTGTAGATAAGGTGTTGTCCATTTACAACATACATGAACATCACTTTGGTTACATTTCTTCAAAGTAAGCTTCTACCAGGCATGGTAATGCACACCCAGGCTGACTCAAGAGGTAAAAGCAGAAGGATTCTGAGTTCAAGGCTATCCTATGCTACATGATAAGACCTATTGTGACAAAGCAAAAAAAAAAAAAGCAAAATGTTTCTCAGTTTGGAACTAAAACTTTTTCCAGGTTTCCAGTTTTGAAATCTCTGTGTTCATCTGTAAGTAGGAATAATGCCCTTTGGCTACAATCCCATGGATGACATCAATACATGATTTACATCACTTATTATAGCTTTTAAAAATAGATGAGCTCAGGAGTCTATTCATAGCCTGAGAATGGCATCGGTACCCCTGTGAAAACTATGTCCCTCTAAATCTTCACCAAGTCAAGCACACAAGTTTAGTCTTTATTTTTCAAATGTTAGTACTACTCAATTGTGAACATGTATTTTTTATTTTTATGAAACTCTAAGCTATTAGAAGCTTGAATCAGTAGAGATTATTTAGTTCTAGATAGGTGCCCACTAAAATATACTCAGATAATAATGACTGAGTGATTGTATTCTTTTTTCCTCTATAAGAATCTAAACATATCAGGCTTTGTGCCTTTGTACATAGAAAAAGTAACAGCCATGGTATTGGGTGATTTGGAGTTTCTTGATCTGAGTGAGTATGGCATTGCGCTTGCTTGCACTTCAGCTGCTTCATTTCATAGTGATGTTCAGAACTAGTGAACTCTAATGGTAACATTTCATAATTGTATGAAATTCTTTCACTTTTTATTGATTTACAATGGTGCCCAAGTATTTTTGCATCTAATATTCTTCATTTTATAGAAACATAGACACAATTCTTAGGGGAAAATAATAGAATTGTGCATTATATTAGGAAACAACAACTCTTGAGTAGCCTTTAATGTGCTTGTACTTGAACAGATATTGACCTACAAGCTTCACATCAGCTTGAAAGTTAAACTACAATAATTGTTTGGGTGAACATAAAATTCTAATTAAATAAGCATTTAATGGTTTTTCCTTTACTCACAAGTTATAAGGCACACTAATTGTTTTATGTTTGATACATATATATGTATTTTTCCTGGTCAAAAATAAAATATGAGATGCATTCTGTTTTTTTTTAAACAAGTGAGAAAAAATGAGCTCCAATCAGAACATATAACAACCACAAAGAATTTTGACCTTGGATGCAAGCCTTCAAAAACTAAACCAAACCAAAGAAAATAGAAGTTGAAAGCATGTTCTCTGCCCCTGCTCTCAAATGAGAATAATTTCTTTTTAATCTTTTAAAATACAAGTATGTTGGTCTCCCTTTTAAAGGAGAAAGATTCAAGTAGGGAACCTTGTCTCTGAGCCTTGCCTACCTTTGGTTCTATCTTTCTACCCCTTCCAGTTCAGCCTGGTCTTCCCCTTACAGCCTGGTCTCCATTTCTTGGATATAGTATTGCCTGTGACCCCAGTCTGAAATGTGCTCCCTGGATCTGGAACAACAGCTTCAGCCTTAAAGGGCATCTTGTCACCTATGTGAATAAGCTTGTGCTGACCATCTCCGATAACACTTCCCAATCCTTGTCAGTAACTCAACACTTAACTCTCAGTATTAGTGAGATTTAACAACTAAAAACAATGATGATACTAGGGTTCAAATTTAAGTGGAACCTCAAACTTGCTAAGCAGGCAGTGTAGTGCTTGAGTTACATAGCTGTAGTGCTTTCTATTCTGGTTATTGTTTATATAGTGTCTAACTTTTGTGTCAGGATTGACCTGAACTGCTAGTCAGCCTCCGTTTGACCCTTTTTGCCAAAGCTAGGAAGATGGGTGCATACCACATGCCTGGCTTTTGTTTGGATGGAGCTTCCTGTACTTTTTGTGCGCACTAGTCTGGAACTTCCACACTTTTAATTTCTACCTTGTGCCTAGATGGAATGATACACACACACTACCATGCCAAGCTATTGGCTGAGATTCTCTGGATTCATGTCTCCCAAGTAGGTAGGATTATAAGCAAGAATCACTGGCATCTTATTCAAAATGTTAAGATTCATATTTAGTACTTACTTGCTTTTGGTCCACTTCACTAACCTCTTTATAAATCAGGAGTGTTGACCATCTCTTACATGTCTGGCCAATAGTAGACCATTGATTAATAATGCGATACCTACATTTCAGACTCTATGTAAATTATCTCCTATCTCTTATCCATTCTATCTTTTTGAGACAGTTTTTCCTGTTCCTTTGGCCTGGAACCTGTGGTTCTCCTGCTGGGATCATAGGCCTGTGCCACCATATCCATCTTGAATCTTTGAACAGCGAGGAAAAGTTTCTGATAGTTTAGGGAGGATGACAGACCCAAAGAACTCAACGTGCTTGAGTGCGACTGTGCTTTAACAGGAGTGTATTGACTGCATTCCTTGTTAGGCATCCATCCTTGACAAATCAAGTCCAACATATCCATTAGCTTTTGATATTATCAGAGATCATTGGATGGTACTACTCTTCAATAAGCAGTAATCCTGAACATTTTTTGAAGTTGTAATGTTCCTTCTTTATTCCAAATATAAACTAATCACAGAGAGTTCACAGAGGTGTCTTAATGGCAGTCTTAGCCATTCTGTTTCAGGGACAACAAAGATTTTTGCTTCAAGGTGTCTTTCCTAGAATTAATGTGTTAAGTATTCCCACTCATTACAATTTTTTTCAGGCAAGTTTTCTAAGGGTAAGTGACCAAATACAAATACAATTCCAAAATAAGACAAGTACAAATACAGTTCTTTCTGACAGACATCATGAATTGCCCACCCATTATCTTCCTGGCAAATGAAACAGATCTTGAAGCTGCTGGGGTTCCCGGGGTCATGGAGAAAGCAGAATCTTCATATGCAGAACTAAGGGTCTCACATATGACCTCTTCTTACCAGTAAAGACAAGAAAAAGGAAGATGGCTAGAAGAGAGATACTTTTTTAGAGTGAAATCTAGACACTTTCAACAAAATTGGATCGTTAGTGACATTGTTGAGCAACTGACATAGCACCAGATAAACACCTACCTATTGCATGTTTTGGTGTCAAAATCAACTAAGTTTCTAGCCATTAGCCACTATTAGTCTATTTCATGTACACAGATATTCTAATCCTGAACATTTTATCTTCAAGTTTTTTGCCCCTCTTCCCTAACAAAGTGCATCTTAAGGAAATATGTTATCAAGACTTTTATTATCATGAGTTATAATTTTAAAATGGATTGCTTTTGTGCCTTTGGATTATGACATAAAATATTTTCTTTAATAGAGATCTAACCAATAAGCAATGGTGATAAACAGAACTGGGTGCTGGTAGCTTATGCCTATAATCCTGGCTACTCAGGAGGCTGAGATCTGAGGATTATGGTTCAAAGCTAGCCTGAGCAAGAAAGTCCATGAAATCTTAATTTCCAGTTAGCTATTGAAATTGGAGCTTTGGCTTAAAGTGTTAGAGTACTAGCCTTGAGCAAACAAACAACCAAAAAAGAAATGCTAAAAACAATAATGTAAATAAGTTTTCAACAGAAGAGCAGATTGCATGAATGTAACAAAAGCTAACAGAAAAATATTTAGCAATAGTAGATTGGTTAGCCTAAGATAAGTATAATTTTAACTCCTGAAATATTTCCTAAGATTATCTAATTTCCATATTGTATGCTAAAATCTAGAGCTAATGCTTAAGAATTTTAGGGACCAACCCCAGACCTTCTGAGTAGGGAAGGAAAGTAGGGAGTAAGGAGTAGGGAAGGAAAAAGTATCCCAGGTGAATTTTACATTGAAATAAATTTGGAAAGTACTCTTCTAATGAGTATTTATTTGTGTGAGTTACATGTATACTGTTCTCAGAAATGACCATACTATGCAAGTAAAAAGACTTTATGGGCTTCTTCATCTGGTGACAGCAAACTGAAAACCTATTGTATAATCACTGCTATATTTCTGTCACTTTCTACCTTTTTTGTACGTATTTTTCAGATCAACAAAACTTCTAGATGAAAGCTCTGAAAGTTCAAACATTTAAAAAGTTCTATTGTTGAAGCTCTTTTTGGTTGTTGTTAATTTATTGACTACAAGGGCCTCTTTCTTTCGCTTAAACACACACATCCACATAGTTCTATTGCAACAAAGCAATCCGCACATTCCAAATATGTTTTAGTGAAGTATGATGCTTAAGCATTCTCAATATTTTAACATTACTTACAGCACCGGTAGGTAGGTAGGTTACCCTGGCCCCATTCCCAGAATTTAACAGTAGGGGCCTTGTGAAATGCTAAACGATGTGTATAACAGTATTTAGGCTCTCCTAGAGCCAATTCGTCAAAACATTTGCTGCTTTGAAAATGTGTTCTTCAAAAAAAAAAAAAGGGCATATGGAACTTATTACTCTGCTTGGTGGAGTTCAGGCAGCAGGGTCCAAAATAAGCACAAAAATCTTTTGAGGACACAATCCTACCTAACGGTAAGAGGGTCTCTAAAATTGTCCTTTACTGACCCAAGAGGTATAGAAGTCTCTTGGGAAAACAGCAGAGTTCTAAGTATTCTCCTGGAATCCACGGGTTAGAATAACATAAAAACTGGATAGAAACATTGAAAAGAATAACAACAAAAAAGGAATATTTAAGTAGAAGGTGTGTAAATGAGCATGACCTGTTTTAATAAGTGACTCCCCGGTGCTATTTCTTTATTAGTCATTCAGCACAGTCCTTGACTTGCAATTGTTATTTGATCAACATTTGTGAACAAATAAATCAGGAACATTTTATTACTATATATTGAAGTGGAGATTAAAATGGGTAGGTACATACTTTGGAAACTTGAATGAAAGAGAAATCAAATATTTAAACATCAGGGAAAATAAAGTACCATTTTCACAAAGAAGAATCAGAACCATGACTGTCTTACCTTGAAATTTTCCTTCACTTATGATACCTAAGTCATGTGTATTTAAGAGGGAAGATACCTTTTTAACTTGTATATCCTAGCAGAGATTTGGTGGCTCATGCTTATAATTCTAGCTACTCAGGAGGCTGAGATCTGAGGATCACTGTTTAAACCCAGCCCAGGCAGGAAAGTCCATGAGACTCTTACTCTAATTAAAAACTCAAAAAATGGAAGTGGATGCTGTGCCTCAAAGTAGTAGAGTGCTAGTTTTGAGCAAAAGAGCTCAGGGACAGAGCCTAGACCCTGAGTTCAAGCCCTGTGACTGACAAAAAGAAAAAAAAAATACATATCCGATGTAACATATCAGCATATCAGTGGGCAGAATCTCCAAAGGATTAATGTACTTTTCTTTGGGTTTGTCTAACATTTGCTGTATCCATTATTAAAACAACATCATTTTCATGAGAGCAAAGAGAGAAAATGGTATTATCAGTCCGGCAGACAGAGAAGAATCAGTGCTTAAAGCTGAAAACCTCAAACTCCTTGCTGTGTTTTATTATGCATAACTGAAATTCTTCACAGTTGCAAAAGTGTAAACTTCTCTTGATTGTATCAATATGTACTTCAAACAGGGAGATGTGTAGGTCAGTACTGGGAAGACATTAAAGTTATATTTAAACTTGCTTTGAAGGAATAAAATTAAAAGTAAAGCTATAGTGTGTGTATGTGTGTGTGAAAAATCTACTGTAAGTGTGCCTTTTATTTGGGATGATAAGGTGAATTCATTTGTTTTGCTATAAAACTGCTTGCCTGAAATTTCCTAGAATTCCAGATACTCCTTTCCTAGAATGGTTGGTCACGTGAAAAGCATTGTGCAGGCTGCTCTGATGGTTTTGATTCTCCCGACAATGCTCATTTCTCTTCACCTTATTTTTCACTTGTCTTTTGTATTTTATGACTTCTTTCTTCCTTTGGGATTTTTTTTTCCTAGAAAAATGACAGGAATGATCTAAATAAGTTCATAAGAGAGGCTATAAAATAGACATTATACCATGTGTGGGGTAAAAAAAAATGTATCTGCTGCAAATGGCTGTTCTCACTTTCTGGCATTGACACACATGGCCATCTGTTTGAGGGCTGTTGTGCTTGGCTCTTGCCCAGAATTTATGTAACTGGCCAATTGAAAGGAAATGACATCACTAAGTTTCCTGAAGACTATGACTGGAGCCACAGTAGGAAAAAAAAAGTTGGAAACAAATTGCTTAGTAAAGGAAAAGATGTTTTTCAAATGCCTCTTCTACTTTTTCTTTTTCCTAACATTTCTGACACTTTTTTCTTCCTTTATACTTTCTATATTAATACTTGCTAATATTTTTGATGCCTACATGAGGACTTCTCTCCTTAGAATTATACTGTTATTAAAGAGAAGATGATGGTTTTATTGTTTTGTTTTTTTAATAGTTTTTCTGGGTCTAGATAGTGCGGTCAGAACACGCTGAAAAGCAGTTTTAGGATCCTCTTAACATTCAAGAATACACATGAAGGATTTCTTCATTCAAGTGACAAGAGATCTTACACTATAGGTCTAGGCCTTGAAGAATTGGAATAATTCTTCCAAAACCTATATCAGGGGCTGTTTTTACCTTTAGCTTTACAGCTTAACTCATGGAGCATGCCTGAATGAAGAGAAGAAACTTTCAAGCAATCTATTTGCTGTCCATCAGTAATTCCAAGCTAAAAGGGAAGAGGTTTCCAAAGCCTTGTTTACAGATGCGCTCATCTCTGGGTGTCTCAGGAATTTATAGTACTGGACCAAGGAGTCCTTTTAATCTGATTCCAAAATTAAAGCATCTCTAGGGGAAGGAAGCATAGTTGCCATTTGCATGACTGTGTGGGTTTTGTTGTTGTTGTTTATTCATTTTTTTTACAATTGTGTTTATTTTTAAAAGAATTTGTGTTAGAGGAAATCAAGTATACCAGCTGATGAGATTTTTGGAAGTTAAGAGGAAAGAAGTTCATCTAAGCAAGAATCTACACTCATACGAAACAAACAAAGCCTTTTAGTCAGGCGCTTGTGGCTCAAACCTGTAATCCTAGCTAGGCAGGAGGCTTAGATCTGAGGATTGTGGTTCAAAGCCAGCCTGGCAAGAAAGTTTATGAGACTCTTATCTCCATTTAACCACCAGAAAAATGGAAAGTGGAGCTGTGGCTCAAAGTGGTAGGGTGCTAACCTTCAGCGAAAAAAGAGCTCAGGAATAGCACCGAGTTCCCGAGTTCAAGCCCCATGACCAACAAAAAGAAAAAGTATAAAAAACTTTTTAGAATTTGTAAATGTCTTCTTGTAATGCCAGACTAGCGTAGTAACCTACGCTACAAAATGTGGCTATATCACAATTGTGTTCTGAGTATTCTTTTGAGTGGCAAAGAATACATTGATGAAAAATGCAGATATTTATAAACACTGTTGGGATCAATGTCAATTCTCTCCTCCTGCTTGGTTTCCTTCTCTTCTTCTGTTCCATCATCACCACCCACACTACACACCAGGGGTGCTCAACCAGACTTCTCTTGCTAGCTGTGGACCTGGGCTCTCAGATGTACTGTTCTTTCTGTAGGCTTGCCTTTCTCTCCTGGATGCTCACCAGTCCTGGAAGTTACAGATCACAGTTTCTCCCTCCTTTCTGAGGGGCCACTCATTGAGCGTCATGAAACCTGTTCTCTGGGGTGTGATTTCTGTTCCAGGACCCTACACTCCAGGCAAGACTACACTGGATCTGAGATGACACCTGTCCTTCGTTGGTCTTTCTCCTGCACGGTCCAGCTTAAACAACTTCTTGCCAGATTTTTCCTGAAGATTATTCTCTATAATCTGAAGTCTTTTCTCAGGCTCTGTTTGTAAGATATTTTTCCACATATGGCACTGTGCGCAACAGTATCTGAACGCTAAGCCTACAAAGGATCTGCACATAGCTATGCTCAGTTGGCAGAAGGCAGAGGCAGAAGTTGGGCAGTTATATCTAAGGGAGAAGGTGAGAATTTAAGAAAAGAGGAAATATTGTTATCAGGTTACACAACAGAAGTTAATGAGATCAGTGGAAATTGCAGAGACAGGTAAAAAAAGGTTATTTGGATGTTTAAATTGTGTGTGTGTGTGTGTGTGTCTATGTGTGAAACTTTGAACTTTGAGGGCTTGCTAGGCAGGTACTCTACCACTTCAGTCTTTTTTTGCTTTAGTAATTTTTTAAGGAGGTCTTGTATATATTTTGTTTTTACCTGGGGCATCTTCAGTCCATGATCCTCCTACTTATGGGGTCTCAGATAGCTGGGCTAGCAGGTACCTCACCGGGCTTAGTCATTGAACCAGATGGGGTATCTCACTTTTTTTGTCCAGGTTCTTCTTCAACAGAATAATTCCTGTTCTCTTCCTTTACATCATCTTTCAATCTGGAGTATCTATAATGCAGGTATGCTCCACCACACCTCTTGTGATTTGTATCTTTTGTTACACCATACCTTTGTAACTTGTATTTGTTAAAATCTAATATATGTGATGGGAGAAAATTTGGAAAAGTTAAAAAATACTCAAATTACCTATGATCCTTCTACACAAACCCAACCTCTATTTTGATATACATTTTACCCTAATTTCTGTTCGTTTGAGCTATCTATCTATCTATCTATCTACGTCATCTCTCTACCTACCTATTATATAATGTCTATTATATAATAAATTGATAATTGCTACACATAAAACCAGAGGCAGGGCAGAGCAAAACTAAAAGGTGCTGAGAACTGAATATAATCAAAGAACTTTGTACACATGTATGAAACTAAGACACTGTTTAAAAAGAGGCAGAAGGAATGACGGAGAGTAACAGATATCTATCAAAGCACATTATATACTTGTAGGAAATGTCACAACAAAAATCTTTTATGTAATAATATAAGCTAAAATTTAATATCCTTGTGTTTTTCTTTCTAAGTATTACATTTTAATATTTGCTTCAGAAATCAGCCTACAAGTGCAACAGCACAGTTTGCTACACATTTTCTCTAAAAATCCGATTTTCGATGTTAGCATATATTAAATTCTATAGCTTGAGTTTAGTACCATCAGAGTATAGGTTTCTGTCAGTCATTTGCTATTTGGAATACCACTATAGAAACAGTATCCTTGAACATAAATTTTGGTGCTCAGTTTAGGTTTAGGTTTATGGGCTACATTTATAGTGGTAATAGTATGTGGTTAGATGTATAAAAATTTCAAACAACTTGCCAACTTACATTTGAGATTTTGCCAACATAGTGCCAATTATCTTCCAAAATGGATGTGCTAGTACATAACTGCAGCAAGGGAAGACCAATTTATGACAGCATTACTAGCATGCCATTTTATCATTTAAGTATTTTAGCAAATTGTATAGTGAGCATTGAATTTTTAAAAAGGATTTTTATTAGTGGGCATTAGTTATTGAAGGGGCTTCATTGTGACATTTCCACATAGACATATAATAGACCCTGATCAAAATCATTCCCACCTCCTATCCCTTCTTACCTTTATTCCTAGAACTATTTTAACAGGGTTTATAGTTCTCTTTTCATACATGTATTAAAAAGTTTGAGCAAATGTATCCTCATTTATCCTCTCTGCTGACTCTCCTCCCTCCCCCTAGTGCAGAGCCTGCTTTGCTTGCCTGCCATCTTTTTCCCCTCGCATTTTTATTGGGTATTAATCATACAAAGAGGGTTCACAATAGTATTTCACACACACACATCTGTTGTAATTTAGTTAGATTAACTCTCTGTGGCTCTCCCTTTTCTGTTCCCTTTACTCAACAGCTTTCAGCCAGATTTCTTATGCCATCTACCATGCATTTCATTTTTTAAAAAAATAATTTTTACTTTTTGAAAATGAGTATTACTGCTTGAATTTTTTTCTCTTCCTACTTAAAAATGAAAAGTTTTAGTTGTTGTTAACTTTAAGCACATTCTTGATTGCTTTTGTTAGCCATGTCTTCTTTAAATCTAGAAAAGGCCCCCAAAAGAAGTCCTAGCATTCAAAAATATGAAAACAAACTAACTTGTTGTGGGAGAAGGGAAGAAAAAGTAGTCAATCGACTTATTGTTTAAGAGGCGTGAGCCTAAACAATCAGTTGAGTTCTTTCACTGGAAAGAATAAATGCACTCTTTATTCCAGTTGAATTGTCTTCTTAGGTTGACATACTGCATCACAAACACAACTACTTTATGGTTTTGTCTTAAGGGCATTTTGTCTCTAAATGATCATTACTACACACCTGAGTGACCCAAGAATTGGGCTCAGTATTGGCAGGACTGATAACAAGAAGATCATAGAAAAACTGTGGTATAAAACAAATTTGACATAGTGTAAAAATCCATGTGTCAAGATGGGGATGCAGAAGACAATGACTAAATGACAGTGTGAAGGGAACTCAGGAAATGTGGAAGGCAAGGCTGCAGAGAGATGCGTATGAATAGCCAGAGAATTTATAAGAATGGGGAATGAACCAGTTTTAACTTTCTCCTCTATCTTCCACCCATCTCCAAAGAAGTAGGTATGCTCCCTATTTAATTTTAATCTACTAACCTACATTACGGTATGGATGTGGTAGTGTAATGACTAATTCACTCATCAAATAAGTATGCTATTATAAATAACCCCAATTAACAAAATTGTTTGACTTATAATAAATTGTATGTGTACGTGTTTGTGGATACATAATATGGAGCTATGTTCAGTAATGTACATTTCACATTTTTAATTCAGTGTGGTTTTTTGTGAGCAGAAAGGTGACTAGAAGAAAAAGAACAGAAGGAAATTGTGGAAGAGAAAGAAATAGGAAAGGAGATTCCTGGAATGATAAAGAAGGAATGAGAAGCAGGGGGTAGGATTCTTCTAGACAGTGCTCAGCACAACTTTGTCGCAGAAACATTATGAGATGAGACAACTCAGGTTCTTAGTGATGGGACAGTTCATCATCTGTGTGCTGCTTTGCAGCTAATCCTTGTGCTGTTAGGTTTCTCCAGTGAGGGACATGAATAGTGTTCTTATTCATGCTTCTTTTTGTTGCTGTTGCTCAAGTATGGTGCACCTGTACTTATTTTTGTTATGATATGTTAAATATTCATAGTAAGAAGGTTCATTGTGGTATTTCCAATACATGCATATATTGTACTTTGATCCTATTTACCCCTTCCATTATTTCATTTACTCCTTTGTCCCTCCTTTTACTCCTTTCCCCTTCTGTCTCTTCTTGTTGTCTCCTGTTTACTTCCTTTTTTTCTTTGTTCTTTTTCATTGCTTTATTTTGCATTACTGCAGGCTCTACTACGTTTTGTTTACCTAATCTCTAGCTGTGGGACATTGGATGACTTCAAGTTTTTGGGCAATTCAATGTAAAACTTAGGGTTAGGATCATAGGTCAAGCAATAGTGTTCCTGTTTACCTTCATGACCTTGGTTTTGTTTTCCCCTAGCTTCAACAAGTGAGAAAAGACACAGGTACTAAAATTAGTACCTTGTTCTAGTGCTACCATGCTCACAGATGCTACCAAACAAATATTTTGCCATATAATTTGGGCACAATGTTTCTTTTACAAATAGAATTATATATGATATCCTCACACCATCCCCATATAAAGCTAATTCTGACTAAATTTTAGTTTTGGAAAAGTGTTAATTCAATCATGTAAATTGGCTTTCTACTCACTTGTGTCATTTTAAGCTGATATGATACTGACTGCTATCAAGCAGACCTGCTCATGGCCCCTGCCTTTTATTTACCTCTGAGTTCAAATATGAAGCCCATGAAACACTTAACTTTCTGAATAGTGATTGCTGTGTCAGGTAGAAATATATTTTTCATGTTTTCTGAAACTTAGAATGCATTATGCTTTAACTTAGAGGGAGAGTATAAAGGTACACTATACTTGAATGATTGCTTAACTTTGTTTTTTATAAATTGAATTTTTATGTCAGATGATACTTTTTTCTTTTTCTTTTTAGTTGGTCATGGGACCTGAACTCTGAGCTTCTGTCCCTCAGCTCTTCAGCTCAAACTAATGCTCTACTACTTGAGCCAGAGCACCATTTCCGGCTTTTTCTGCTTATGAGGTGCTGAGGAATCAAACCCAGGGCATCCATGCATGCAAGGCAAGCACTCTACCACTAAGCCACCTTCCCAGCCCCTTGGCTGGCAATCTTTAAAGCCATTTTTGACATGTTCTTGATCTCTTTCAAGTCATCAGGCCACTACGTGGTTTGCATAAACACCAAAGATATTGAAGAATGTTCCCATGATCCCAAGGTATCTTATTTTCTAAACCTTCCTCACACGGTATTCTGAGTGACTGATGATATACAAAGGAAGTCTGAAGCCATTTAACTTTCCCTTGAGAAAATCTCTGAGTTTTTCAGTGAGCAATTAAGCTGAGATAATCTTGTATAAGTAGAATTGATATTTAAAAGTCTGCCCCAAGATGGCCACTGATGGCTCATGTTTGTAATCCTAAAAGAAACTCAGGAAGCTGAGATCTGAGGATCCAAGTTGGAAGCCAGTCAAGGCAGAAAAATCGCCTAGACTCCTATCTCCAATTATTGGCACAAAGCCAGAAGTTGAAGTATGGCTCAGATAATAGAATGCTAGCCTTGAGTGAAAAAGTTAAGAGACAGAGCTAGGTGCTGGGGCTCATGCTTGTAGTCAATCCTAGCTACTCAGAAGGCTGGGTTCTGAGGATCGCAGTTCAAAGCCAGCCCAGGCAGGAAAGTCTCTGAGACTCTTATCCCCAATTAACCACCAGGAAACCACAAGTGGTCCTGTGGCTCAAAGGGTAGAGTGATAGCCCTTGAGTGAAAGAGCTAAGGAACAGTGCCCAGGCCCCAAGTTCAAACCCCCACAACAGATTAAAAAAAAATGAGGACCTGATTTCAAGGTCTAGTACCATCACACATACAAGAAAAAAAAATCAAATAATATATAAAAACATGAAAACTTGCTCCCAATAAGCACATGAAAGACCTATTTACTTTTACTTATATTAAAGTACTATATGTGTGTCATACATATCTATACATACACAAATCTATATTCATATATGTAAATGTATATGTATATAAACATATGTATATAAATGAGTACATACATATGTCTATATGTATGGATATGTATACATAGAAAGACACATGATGGGATTGGTAATGTACTCAGTGGTAGAGTACTTGCTTAGCATGCATGAAATTTAATTACTAGTATTAGAAAAAAAGCAACAGGACAGAAATGCATATATAGTGTAGACGTGATATAGCTGTATGATAATGTGTACATGTGATACCCTTTTAGACACTGAACTTTGGCAAGGTGTTCGTTTTTGCCCTCTGACCATATAATTCTATTTTAAATGTAAAATAATATCACTTAAAATATTAATTATAGAAGCCAAGCTTCTCTGAGTCATGCTGTGACCTTCCTCTACCCCATCCCACCCCATTGCCTCCCACTGTTATTTTTGTGCATTTGGCATGACCAGTTTTATTTAATGAAACAGATTTCCTTTCCAAGATATGAGTGCAAGCTCCAGACTGAAAACACGAAAATGCTAATAAGTAGAGCCTAATTTATCCAAGTTGCTTTTTCCAGGGGTGTGTTGTCTATGTGCTGTTATTTGCTGGTAGTTAGAGTAAATTCTTTCAGTAGAATTGCCTCTCTTAAAATTTCTAAGAGATCAAGATGTCCACTAAGTAAAGAAAAATTGCATATGAATATGCTGAGAATTTTTTACTCTTTACTGTTTCTTTTGGTGGTAGAAGGACCTTTGTCTTGCTAAGGCAAAACTAGTAAGAACTTTAGGCATTAAACAAAAACACATCCATTTAAAATATTTGTCCTGGCTGGGCACCAGTGGTTCATGCCTGTAATCCTAGCTACTCAGGAGGCTGAGATCTGGGGATCACAGTTCAAAGCCAGTCTGGGCAGGAAAAATCCGTGAGACTCTTATCTCCAATAAACCACTCAGAAAACCAGAAGTGGTGCTGTGGCTCAAGTGGTAGAGCACTAGCCTCGAGCTGAAGAGCTGAGGGACAGCGCCCAGGCCCAGAGTTCAAGCCCCACAACCAAAAAAAAAAAAAAAAAATCTAAAATATTTGTCCTGAATGAGTAGACCTGCTGGATTTAGGTTCAACCTTAAGAATAGTTGTGGTGTGAGGTAGACATAAGGTATCTTTATGCTATAATGTCAGATGTTTGATCTGGAAGGAGTCAGAGGCTTTAACTCTAGGTCTAAGGAAAGAAAGGACACTGAATAATATAATTACACATCTGATGCTGGGTGGCTTATTGTTTGTGTCATAACTTAAATAGTTTTTTGCTGTTGGCCACAGGATTTCAGCCTCCGTTCCCTGCTACAATTTATTCTTAAGAAAAAAATAGGAAGTGACACTTTAAGTAACTGCAGATTTACAGTGACTACCAGGCTGATCCTTGCTCTTTGTGGCTGCTTTCCGGTTTCAGTCTGGAGGAAGTGGCCAAGAGAGCAGAGCAAGGGGGGGGGGGGAGGAGGAGGGAGCGTCTCTATTACAATGACCCGGTTAGCTTGAGCCTGACTTTGCCTTAGTGAAAGAATGATGAAAATACTTTAAACAGTTGCCAAACAGCTCAATAGAAAATATTTGACATCTCACCTACATCAACAAGCAAGAGTTAAAGGTTAAATCACACGCAACTGAAGTGCTGGGAAAGGATATGTTTATGTCATCAACTTTTCTTTGTTTTAGGACAGTCCTATATCAACAAGGAGACTGCTCTCAGTCCCTGGCTGGAGTCACCAGGACAATGGGGATGGACCCACACTTTGTGCACGAATGGCAAATTCCCTTGTAAGCATTTGTTAAGTTTGCTCCTAGTTTTGTGGGTATCCTCAGAGTTCATGGCCAACCTCTAAATAGCCATGTATTTAGTACAATGTTGTTGTTGGCCTGCCTATTTCTTTATCCAGATTCTTAAGATCCCAGGCATGAAGTGAAGTGCAGAAGGAGGAAACCTGAGAAAAGGAAGGGAAAGTGCTTGTATTTATACATTTCTTGTATTGTTCCTAACAAAGGAGTACTCTCACTCCCATAATATTTTGGTAGTGGTAAAGCCAGTAAGTAGTACTTGCCTGATCAGGGCTTACCTGCTATAGTCATATTAATAGAAGGACAATTTTGAATAGGCATTCCAAGTATTTCATAAGCACTACAATGAAAAGTTGGTCAGAATTCTTTATAGATTCAGCCAGGCACTGGAGGCACATGCCTATAATCGTAGCTACTCGAGAGGCTAAGAGCTGAGGATCATGGTTCAAAACCAGCCTGAGCAGACAAGTCTGTAAGATTTTTACTTCTAATGAACCACCAAAAGGTCAAAAGTAGAGCTCTCAAGTGGTAAAGCATCAGACTTAAGTAAAAAAATAGGGGACAGCACCAAGTACTGGCAAAAAAAAAAAAAAAGGAATTCTTGACCAATTGAAACAAGAAATCTCTGAATTGTTATTTGTGAAGAAAGGACAATCAACTCAGAAGAGCAATGCAAAGCTGTTGCTAAGGAGACCAGCATGTATATCATAGAATTAAAAAAAAAGTTTCGCAAGGAATGTTGGTGCAGAATCAGAAGGCTTACAAATTCGATCCAAGCCTGGGCTAAATGTGAGGTCCTTGCTCAAAACCCCCACAAAAGTTAGTAGATCATTTGGTGGGCCAAATTACTTCTTGAGATCTGGATAGAGGTGCAGAATTTCAGCCTTCTATTCATGTTAATGAACTCAAGGCCAGCCAATTGCTCTGAGACTGAACATACTTTATTTTTTAAAGCCTTGCATTTTTGTATGGGCCTGCCTTGGACAACAATCCTTCTATATGACTGGGATTACAAATGTATACCACCATCCCTAGCTTCTTTGTTGAGATCAGATCTTGATACCTTTTTTGCCCAGAGGACTTCATCTGCAGTGTTCTGAACTTGTGCCTATTGAGTAGCTGGATTTAAAGATGTCATTCATTGAATCTGACCCTACCCATGTTTACATGGCTCAGAGATCTTAAGAACCTTCCCTCTTGAGAATCATAGATCTTGATGTCCCATGGGCTCCAATGGACTCTTGCACAGGGCACAGAAAAGACAATAAAACTAAAAGCCAAATGATACATAGCAGGTAAGATTTGTCATAGTCAAAAATACTTTTACAAGGTAGTATATTCTAAAAAGCAAGACCATGAGCCCTCTTCCCTGGACAGCGCTGGAACAGTAAGCTTAGCTCTTTCTAGCTTCATAGTTGTTGTGCTTCCTATGAATTGTGTTGTGTACCCATCAGTTTCTACATTGTTTTCATACATGAACATTCTCATTTAAGCCATAACACGGGGCTGAGGATGGAGCCCGCTGGCAGAGTGCTTGCTTTGCATTTATAAAGCCTGGAGTTCCATACCCAGAACTGCCAAAAATAGAAAGGCTATGATATAATTTGCTTGCTTTTCTTATTTGGGAGTTATGAAACATTTGGTGAAGTATATAGACATGTTTACTTTCTGACCCCTTATCAGAAATATGTTTAACTTGGAAATGAATACATTCTACTATCAGTATCTGATGTCATGAAATATGTGCGTTATTTAAAGAAAGAACATCTTTTACTCTTTATCTAATGGTTTGCCAACCATTAGATCCATTTTTTGTGGACTGAGAGTGTAGATATATCTAAATATAATTTTGACAGTCAGTTCAAAAGCTCCAGTCAGTTTAGATTTTATTGTTCAATTTTTTAAAAAAAGAAACATATTTTTGTTAAACTATACTTTTGGTCACACATTTCCAATTTAATTGGTTTCTTTTAGAATATCATTTTAAAAATAAAAACTAAACATTACTCTGAAAACTGGTCCACAGGCTTCATCAAAGAGGATCCATGTACAGTATGTTAAGGACTTTTGTCAAAGAGATGAGAGAAATACTTTTCCCCTCGTACAGTGACTTGCATTCAGGGTTGAAGAACTGGCTGGAAAAGCTGTAAAGGTATCAGCAGTCTAAAAGGGTGAAGACATTGTGTAACTAAACACAAGTCAGACCTGGAGCCTGCTAGCTTATGGCCACAGCTGCCTTGAGTCCTGCAAGTTATTTTTCGAGTGTTTGAGGCATGCATGAAGACTTACCAAATTTAAAGGTAATGGGCTTTTCCTTCCCAGTTAATATCACTAGAGGGAATGTTAGGATATAGATGGAGATTTTCTTTTGTCAACATGTACATGAATGGCATGGTGCGGCTTTGGATATGTGGTCTTTCTCTACCTTTCTACAATGCTTGATAGGAAATGTACTCATTACCCTAGTCATGTAACTGTAACCCCCTGTACAGTATTTTTACAATGAATATATATGGGAAAAATAATTTTAAAACAACATTGATTTCAGGAAAACACAAATTTACATCTTTAAATATCTCTAGAGCTTTAGTGTCTGAATTCAACAATGGAAAATAAAGAAAAACCTTCAGAAAAAAAAATTCTACCAGTAGAACCTGATACCTATGAGTGATCAAAGATGTTTCTGTTTTTGTTTTGTTTTGGAGACAGGGTTTCCTTGTTTAGTTCAGACTAGCCTCTTGTTCTTGTTCAGACTTTCAAGTGCTGGGCCTCAAGGCTTGTGCCTCCATGTCTAACCAAAAATGTCTTTCGTGTTTTTTTCCAAATTATTTTTATTTATTGCAACATTACGCTTTTTAAGTGTTTTCAATAGGAAATTATTTTGTTTTTATTTTCTTCGAGTAAATCTTGTAACTTACTCCTCTCTCCTTCGGGTGGGTAGGAATTGTAGCTGTTGACCTTCCTCAGAAAATATATAGTCTCACACATATATTTTGCACTTTGATTTCATTCCTAGGAGGCAGCATAGTGAGTGATTAAGAACATGAGTTGTAGAGAGAGACATGGTGGGTTCATATTTACTAAGTAACTAAGCAGGTAACCTTGGACGCGCTGACTTGTCAGTTTCCTTACTAATCTTAATAGGGACATCTACGGTGAAATGACACCACACGTAAAGCACTCCAACAACACTAAAGTTAAAGTAAGCATAAAGTAGGTGTTAGATATTATTCCTGGCTTCCTCTTAATTTCCTAGATTATTCTTTTCTCTGCCTCTAGTTTTGCTGCTTCTTTTGTTCCATGAAATTGTGCTACTAGGTAAAACAAACTTGTTATAAATGTCCTTAGTTCTGTTTGGGGTCCCATTAGAAGTATGGAGAATGCGTTTAGAGAGAATGGGATAGCAAGCAGAATATTAAGAATGGCCAATTTGATAGATAGTAATATCTAAAGTAGCAGCAATAGTCCTGTGCAAGAAGAAAGCTACTTGAGAGGTATTTTTAAGATAAATTGATTGGACCGGGTGACAGTTTTACGGGGAAAGGTAAATTATAAGAAATCTCAGATTGCTGTTTGGGCAAATGATAGTACCATTAATCAAGATCAGGAAAGCAGGAAGTGTCCTGGAGGTGGGTAGGGGTTGTGGTAAATAATGACTTAAGTTTTGGCCAGGCTAAGTCTGAGACCTTTTGTGGGATAATTTAGTGGACTCTAGTAAACCACTAAAAACAAGTATTTGGAGCTCTGCTGGATCCATTGGCTTAGAATTCTGCAAAATTTACATTTTAGTCCAACCCATGATTAGATAAAAGGTTGCCCCATGATAAGCTAAAGCCAAGGGGGCTTTGAGAAATGGGCTTTAAGACAAAGGCTAGGACTTACTCATGTTTGTAATTCCAGTCCCTGGCTCAGGCCCTGGCTCAGGGGAGATAATCAACAAACAGTTATTTCCTGACTTCAAATGAATGAATGGAAGAATCAGTAGAACAAAACCTCAGAGGACCCTGAAAACAGGTCAAAAGCCAACAATGAGGAGTGACTTCCTAGAAGATATGGGAGCAATACTATCTTTTCTTCTTTTTTCTTTGTGTTTCTTTTTGGCAGTATTTATGTTCGAACTAAGGGCTTCAAACTTGTTAGACAGATAGTTTACCATTGAATCATGCCCTAGTCCCTTTTGCTTTTAGATTGTTTTCTGTTCTAAAAAAAGATTACTAAAAGCAAAAGGTCACTTTTTGTCTAGGTTGGTCTTGGACCTTGATCCTCTTATTTATGACTCACACATAACTAGAATTTCAGGCTCCACCACACCCAATGGAGAGCTGAGTTTTAAGAATAGAAACACAGGAGCTGGGGATGGGGAGAGGAGAGAAGAAAGAAGAGAGAGAGAGAGAAGAAAGACAATAGGTACAGTGGTACAACAAATATTGGGGATGTTGAATGACACACAAATGTGACAGAGTATATTGGATTTCAGAAAATAAAAAGGAATCAGAAAGATCTCACATGTTAAAAAATTAGAGGTAAATCTCACTGTACAAATAAATGAAAAAATGTGAACATATTCACAAATAAATACAGAAATGCTAGGAGCAGATGACCTGGTTTAATCACATTCCTGGACTTTATAGTATGCTGAAAGTTCACTATAAGTTAATACTGGAGCCTGCCTGCCCAGGTATGTAATTAGATGTTTTTAATAAAAAAATCCTGTGGAAATTGGGCTAACAGTATCTTTGTTATGCTTTGCATAGTTTTGGACAGTGCTTTTCAAGTGGAAGAGTGGTAAAACGATGGCATGTGCAGAAAATGAAGCACAGAAAAAACATGTCGTGTTATTTGAAAATTCGCCAAAGAAAGACTGTCGAACAGAGATGGCCCTTGCACATGTAATTGTAACCCCTCTGTATGGTATTTTCACAATAAAAAATGTAAAATAAAATAAAAAGAACAGAGATGGCATGCCTTCTCTTCATGTAGAACAGAGATTAATTCTTTGTAGATCAGTCTGGAGCAAAGAGCAAGAGTAGAGAAGTGATGCATAAAATTCCAACACAATTCCAAGCAATTGTGTGTGTGTGTGTGTGTGTGTGTGTGTGCACGCGCACATGAGTGCATGCATACTGGTACTGGGCCTTGAACTCAGCCCTCATGTTTCTTCTCAGCATTTTTATTCAAATTTGGCACTCTACTATTTGAAACACATCTCTACTTGAGGAATTTTTCTGGTTAAGTGCAGGTAAGAGTCTCACAGACTTTTTTGCCCAGGCTGGCTTGGAATCTTGACAGTCAGATCTCAGTCTCCTGTATAGCTAGGATTACAGGCATGAGCTGCTGGTACTGTGCGCTATAATTAGTTCTAGGATTGCCTGTTAGTAGGGAGAACTGAACTCTTTCCTTCCTTCATTTATTGAGTTACTACTTGAGAACATGCTGCCCATGTTTCCAAGGTTCAGATCCATATGAGTAAACTAGAGATATGTGCCTCCTGCTCTTAGGAATTCAATTATTAGAAGTCATTTAAGTGAATTCACTTACTTAACAAATGTGCATTTGGAGCACTGTATGTGGTAGGCCCTATTCTACATCCATGGACAGTAGGTGTGTTGTTGAAATGAACTCAACATCCTCAAGGTCTTTACAGTCCATGGGGGAAAGCCATAGGAAGTAACTAAATATACCAATATACATAAAACTGCAGCAGAGCTGCAGTTATATATAGAAAGTTGCAGTTATGTTATATAGAAGAATGTATTCTAGAGGGGAGAAAATAATCAGGGAAGCAAATATAGTTTACAGAGCCTGGAAAGGTTTTTCTGAGGAAGTGGCATAAACCCTTGAGATGGGAAGATTACAGGTAATTATGGAGGTAATGGCATATGCAAGGTTGACTTGAAGGAGAAGAAAGATCGGAATCACTGACTGGAGCAAGGAATTTGGGGAGAGAGACCAAGAGTTGAGTTTAGTGAAGCCAGTAAAGGTCAGCCTAGGCCAGTCTTGGATGCCTTTGTGAAAACGTGTTGCATTGTAAGTGCAGTGGGAATCTACCAAACAGCTTTAACGTGGATTGTGATAATACAATACATTAAACTAGGAAACTGCTCAAATCTGTGTGGAAAATACATTAGAGAAAAAGATCCAGTATGGAGAAAATAGAAATCCTATAGTGTTAGTCTCTAGTCGTGTTGTGGAAGAGGATAGAGGTGGTAGAGATGGGAAAGCATGGATGGATTCAAAAGCATGTTTTACAGTAGACTTGATTTGTGACACACCAACTCACAATTTTTGAAGACAATGTTTGGGGTGGGAGTAGAAGGCTTGATTTTGAGTGATAGTAGACACATGAAATTTAGAGTGATAGAAGATCTCTAAGTGATATAGGTTGAATTTTAATAAAGGTCAGAGTCAATAAAACATGTCCCTTAGAGACATATTGATTGATTATATAACCTAATATTTGACAGGGTCCTTTTGCTCTGTCTCCTTATAGTGTCCTCCTTTTATCAAGAACTGAACGTTACACTCTTATATTGTCAACAGGAAAATGGGGTTTGCTATTCAATGCTATCTTTTTTTTAAGGAATTTAGAGAGAAGGCTAGTTACCTGTGTTGATCCAAGTTATCTGATATTTGATAAGGGAGCCAAAGACATACAGTGGAAAAAAATAGCTTGTTCAACAATTGGTGTTGGGAAAACTGGGCCGCCATATGCAGAAAACTAAAAGTGGATCCCTGTTTGTCCCTGATGCACTAACATCAATTCAGAGTGGATCAAAGAACTCAACATCAGCTGAAACTACTGCAAGAAGAGTAGGAGAAACACGAGGCCTTAAAGGTTTACATAGAAACTTCTTGAATAGAGTCCCAGGGGGCACAAGAGATAGGAGAGAGACCAGGCAAGTGGGACTACATCAAAATAAAAAGTTCCTGCACAGCTAAGGACATAGTTACTAAGCTAGAAAGCCAACAAACTGGAAAAAGATGTTTACCATCAATACATCAGCTAAAGGCCTAATATCCAATATTTACAAGGAGCTTGAGAAACTAATCCCTCCCAAATTTAATAAACCAGTCACTAAGTGGGAAGGGGCTATCAGAACAGGAGGTAAGAATGGCAACAAAACAATGCAAAACAAAACAAAACAAAAACACATGAGGAAATGCTCATCATCCCTGGTCATAAAGAAAATACGAATCAAAATAACTCTGAACTTTCATCTCACCCTAGTTAGATTGGCAATATTGTGAATTTGAACAACAACAAATGTTGGCAGGGATGCGGGGGGGAAAAAGGAGCCCTATTGCATTGCTGGTGGGAATGTTAATTAGCACAACCACTCTGGACAGCAGTCTGGAAGTTCCCACAAAACTAAACACAGACCTTCCCTATAACCCAGCCATACCATTCTTGGACATCTACATTGAACATCATCAGCCAGGATATGATAAGGATGCTAAATCAAAGCTTTAAAAATGAAAGCTTTCAGATTATCTGTACTACTTTACTTGTGGCATTTATATGTCTCATTCTTTCTTAGAACGTAATCTCAGTACATATTTTCCAATAATACAGATATTCTCTAGAGGTTGATTATTCCCATACAATCTGAATATATGCTACAGATATACTCATCCCACATAATTACATTGCACTATATACATATTTATCTGTACACATACACATGTATATGTATGTATATGTGTGTATATACATATATATGTATGTATATACATATATATCAGAAAATTCCTAAAAATTAGAATCTGAAAGGGAAGATTTTAAGATTTAGGGTATATTTTTCTTTGACAAGCACAATTAAGTGCTAAAAGTGTTTAAAATGAATTCTTAAATAAAGCAAGAAAGAATAAGTCGTTGAATTCTGTCTTTCCTCAGTTCCCGGTATAGAACTCAGGATCTTGAGCATGCTAAACATGTATTCTACCACTGAACAACATTTCTCATTCCAGATTAGTCACTGAAACAAACGAGATGAACTCTTACCATTGTGTCCTGACTCCAGCAAGTTATTTTCTTCAAACAATTTCTTGCTTCTCCACCTATGCCAAAAAGTTTGCCATCAAATGCTATGAAGGGTATCAATACAAGACTCTACTTTTTATTCTTTTTTGATGTCTTTTTTTTTTGGGTCCGGTCGTGGGGCCTGAACTCTGGGCCTGGGCGCTGTCCCTCAGCTCTTCAGCTCAAGGCTAGCGCTCTACCACTTGAGCCACAGGCCACTTCCGGCTTTTTTCTTTTTGCTTACGTGGTGCTGAGGAATCGAACCCAGGGCCTCATGCATGCAAGGCAAGTACTTTACCACTGAGCCACCTTCGCAGCCCTCTACTTTTTATTCTTTACCTTGTATTCATTTGCTTTTTGCTTATCTCATTTTGAGGGAAGCCTTTATATTAATTCCAAATGCTTTACTACATCTACATGATACAAGATATATATATATATATATATATATACACATATATACATATATATCAATCATATATATGATATATATGGTATATACCATATATATACATATACATATATATACAAATATATATCTCATTTGGCTGATAATTAAGAATCTTTGTAGGACCCAGCCAATCCCCTGAAAGGTATTTTGTATAGCCACTGTCCTGTAAGTCCTGCAGTAACCCTGCAGTTTAGGTTACATGTTCCTTTTTAGGGACATGTGTATGTTAATGACGCCTTCTATGAAGCAGGTAGTGGTGACTCTTGATGGAGCATTGGTTCCAGGAGAATGCAATTCCCTGGGTGAATAATGGAAAGGAATAGGAATCAATAGTACGAATAGCAAACTGCTGGGCTTTTAGTGTAAAACATCGTTGCTCTAAGATAACCTAAAGTATATGCTTATTTCCCATCCCAAACAAAAAATATGGAAAAATCAAATCCAAATCTAGCTTTTAAAAAACTCTCAAATGTCTTAAGTCATTATAATTACTGCATAATATAATGCTGACATTTTTCGCAATCCAGGGCTCCCTGAGCTCTTCCCATGACAGAAACACCTAGGCTCACAGAAAGCACATTGCATCCAATGGCTCTTCAGTGAGGGTCCTTCTTTCCTTGTCTCAAACCTTTATTGTATTGGTTAATCCTGCACCAATTCTAGGGTATAACTGTGGCAGGGAAGCATTAAACAACTGCTTATTGTGACTGAGGAGATTGGAACTCAGGCAGTTATAAACCAAATCTCAGAATTTTAATCCCTATCGATCTGTTCATTAGTTGCACAACGGGGTTTTATTGTGATGTTTCCATATGCCCATATAAAATACCTCATTCACTTCATCTGAGTATCTAGCCTCTTTTCTTCCCCTCCCCTTCTTAAAGCAATTTCAACTGGTTTCATTGCTTTATTTTCTTACAGGCATAAAGTACTTCAACCATACTCATCCTCATTCACCCACTCCATTTACCCTCCCTCCTCCTGTGGATACCCAGCCCATAAAAATGTGTTTTATTTTCCTGTCATTACTGTTTTAGTGTGTATTAATTGCCCCCAGGGGCTTAACCTAGGTTATTTTTGGCACAATGTGCTCCTTTAATTATGCTAACTAATTCTGGTGTTGAATTCCAGTAATCTTAGCATAAGAGTGACAAGAAGAAACTACCTTTACCTCACAGAACAAAGCCAAAAACATATACATTACACTATTGTTTAAAGAGATTTCACTGATAAAGCTAGATGATAAATCAAGTTACTTGTAAGTTAAATCACATACCCTCTAGTTAACTCCCACTGTGTTATCAATGTAAATTGTAAATTACTTTTATGATCTCTTTCTAAGGGGAAGGGGCACATTGCAAACATATTTGAGCCAAGGAATTTTTAACTAAGTCGGACTGCCTCTTTTAATAGGAAAAAATGAGAGAAATGAAATGTTTTGAAGGCCTTTTGAAAGTATCAGTATGTTACTAGCAGCTCGCTTATAACTTATTCCACTTAATCTTTCCAAAGAATGTGTGAGGTCATTATTATTTGGCAGATGACAACCCTGAGATTCAAGAAGACTCACTAACTTTCCGAAGACCACAGAAAGCAGAGCCAGAATACAAACCCAGGTTGTTGTTTTGTTTTTTTTTTCTTTTGGCATTAGGAATTCACATCTATCATTTTAGAAAACTAGAAGATTGCCCTGTTGAATGTTGTCTACACTTTCCATTGTTAAGGATACATTAGTATTAAGCCATGTTGGATTCACAGATGTAGAATGTAGTTTTGGCAGGACACCTTTACATGTAGATCACTGCAAGGAAATGGATGTAGAAGACTCTGTGAACACTCAGCTTTCTGGCTTGATGTCTGGGTTGCTGGTGTTGCCTTCACAGTGGATATGGTTTGCTGGAAAAACTGACTACAAGAGAATTCAATTAGTCCAATTTTGGACACGTTAAGATTGAAGTGACATTTGAACATACCAACAGAGTTGGCTAGAATGCAACTTGGAATAGAGCTCAGGAATAAAATCTGGGCTGAATTTAATAGTACTCAGTGTATAGACAAGAGATTTAAGTCTATGGGTGGATGAGATTTCTCAGATTGCACAGGCAAGAAGTGCCAAAGTCCAAAGATAGAATTCTGTAAGATACTGAAGGGCTGGGACCTGAGGCAAAGGAGCCAGTGAAGGAGGCTGAAGAACAACCAATGAGATTGGACATGTTTGGGATATACATCTGGTTCTGAACCCAAGGCAATATAGAAACTTAAAAACAGAGAGGAACTATGAAGCAAGCATTACAATACAATCGTTTTAAAAGGGGAAAAACTTACCAGTAGGTAATTAGGCCTATACCCATCTTCCTTTGAAATGAGCCCAGTCAGTCAGTCAGGTGGCAAGCTTGTGGAATGGTAAACCATCCAGAGTAGCTGAAGCAGAGAAAGCTAGAAGGGGGTGTGCAGTGCAGAGGAAAAACTCTGAAGAGAGACCACAGGTCCTGAGAGGTAGGTGACCACGTAAGAAGGATTTACTTACAATGAGAGGAAATACTAGTCATTTTGAGTAGAGTTGAATTAGGAGAATTTGATCTGACATTATATTTTAACGGAATCACTTGAAATATTATGTCCAAAATAAAGAGTGGGTGGTAGAGAGTAAAGGCAAAAGAAGGAAGACTGGTTTGGAAACTTGTAGGATCCAAAAATGAGATGATAATAGTTTCGATCAAGGTGGCACTGGTACAAATGGAGATTAAGATATCAGACAGAAGACATTTTTAAAGTTAACATCCACATAAAGAATTCTGGAATGGGAACTGGAAACTGTGTAATGTGAACATTTTTTCCCATAAGATTTCTTATTTTGGAACTAAAAATTATCAGTCTGGGTCTAGAAGTGGTATGTTGGGCATAGAAAGTTGTAAGAAAGTTGTATGGTAAGGATAAAACAAGGTAAAAGACTAGTGTCCTTGAATTATAAGTGAGGAAGGGAGCCATGTCTAAGAATGGCTCAATCCTTCTTATTACTCTAAAACCCTGAAGTGGTTGTTTCTGGTTTTATAAAATAGCTTAATATTCACAGCTTAATGTTAGAAATTGTGTTTTAAATACTTGTTGATGAAGGAAACCTAGAATGTAATTAGAACAATAATTGTTACATTTAAGGCAAAAAATAGTCACATGAAAGGCATTTTGTTATCAGTCAGCTTCCACCCATGTTTTGGTATATATGTGGATTAAAACATTTCTTGAAATCTTAAGATTAAACCTGCTTCATCCCTTATTTCCTGAGTACACCTGGGTATTTTGTTGTTTTGTATGTCAGATTTGCTATTTCTTCCAGGATGCTCTTTTGTCTTACAGATAGATCCTTTATGGCAGAATTCAATTCCTTCTCTACAAAATCTTCCCAATCCCACATTTTCCTTTGTGTCCTAATAACCATTTATTCTGGTACTTTGAACTCATACTCTTCTTTAAATAGTAATTGACTCTTGGCATCCAAATATTTTAAATATATGCCTTATGTACATATTTGTACACATATCTTATCTCTTCTATTGCCTAAAGTTATTTCTATCTCAAGTTGTGTCTTGGTCATCTCTTTTTTCGGACTGGACAGTTTAGTACCAAGTACACTGAAAGATGCTGAGAAACTAGAATGATCAGGTGGTGTTTCTGTGCACAGAATTCAGGAAGTAGGATAACAAATGAGGTAAATTATGGCTTACCAAAAAGAAAGATTTAACACATTGAACTATCACAAAATAGGATAACTCTCATTTGAATAATGAGTTTCAGTTCCAGGTGAGTGAAAACAGACAATTCATTTTTCTATGAACTTCTCTGCATGCTCTCAGCAGAATAGCAAGGGTGTAACACATAATCTCACTTTTAATCTTTATAATAATAGTCCTTCAAAAAAATGGGGATTTTAGTGCTCCCCATTAAGTCTGGAGTGATTGTGAATCTTGCTAAGTATACAGTTTGTAAGTGACAGTCTAGATTTTTTACCTGGATATCTTCCTGTGTAGAAGGATCCCTATATTCGGTAGCTAAATCTCTGAGGTTACAAAGAAGTATGAAATTATAGGAAAATGCAAATGACTTAGGTTGTCTTCTCTGCTTTTATTATTGTTTAGCAGCCTCTCTTTTCAAAAGAGAACCAAGAATTTGTAAGAAAGCAAAAGGCAGGGATCAGTCTATACTGAGGTATCCAAGGTAAGTACTTTTTACTTTGTCCATCTCCATTTATTTTTATTTTGTTGTTGTTTTGCTTTTATTATTTTCTTTTAGTTTATTTTAGTTTTGTGACAGGGTCTCTCTAAGTAGCCTCCATTTACTTTTAGAACAAAGATAAATTAACACTCTCAAGATTACAAGCATCTTTATTCTGATGAGACAAATATCCAGTGGTATTTGGGGGAGCTTCGAAGATCTTTCCCAATGTTGTAAGGATGCTCACTCTTTGAACAGTGAGAACAGGTTATATTCTGTGACACTGAATGTTACTGCAGTCCTCAACCCTTTCTGGAAATATGCTTAATTAATAATCCTTTCTTTCTCCCTCAACTTTGAGTCCATGCATATTGAGTTGTTTCTTGTCTAGAATTAACAAATAAAAGCATCATTCTAAGCAAACAGTCTGTATTCATAATCCCAGAAGCTCAGGATGATGAAGTAGGAAGATCATAAGTTTATGGACAGCCAGAGTAATTTAGATCCTGTTAAAATAAAGTAAACAGGTGGAGAATGTTAGCCCTGAGGTAGAATTATTGCCTCACATGGGAGAGAACCTGGATTCCTTTCCCAGTGCCACAAAAATATCATTTATTTGCTAATGTATTACCTCTGAGTACCAGAAATAATATCACATATTTATACAGTGAGCCATTAATCTAAGTCATCACGATAGCAAGAATTAAATCAATACTTTTGAAAGACTTTTATCCTTGATTTTTAAAAAGGAAAATAAGTATTTAAGAGCTTGTATGGGAATAGGATATTGAACACAAAATCCTACAGGAACCTTCTTGTATTAATTTTTTTGGGGGGGTAAATAATCTGAGTAATATTTAGAAGTCTGGAGAAACGAGAAGACATCACTATCCCATTTTGTTGCTTCTGCTGGTTATCTCAACATTCTACTCATGATAGCTGAGAACTTTATTTAAGTGAATGTCAGCCTCATTTTCCATTGAACTATGACCTTAAAAAAAATATCTTAACTTCCTTTGGGGAGACATGTGACTAACTGCCTTGTCAGCAAGCTTCTTTTCCTGAATCTGAGCTATTTCCTTTCCTGCAGAGAAAAATTGCTGTTATCACTTCCAACTCCTTTAGTAATGGCTCTTTTCATGTATCGTATTTGCTCTCTCTTTTTTTAAGGTGGATGCCTCTTCCTTTTTGCTTATTTGTATAAAAATTGTTTATCCTAAAGGAAAATGTAAAGATATAAGCACATTTCATGTTTTCTTGAAAAATCAGCATTTGCTATGATTTCTGATGAACAAGACAGCCAAAGGCTGTGTAATTTCAAATTTCTAAACATAAAAGAAAGAATGTCTAAGTACTCTAATTTCTTAGGACAGTCTGTTAGTTTTTATTCTATTTTTTCTCAAATATGTACCATTGAAGCTAATTTGCCTCACTTGATATTGCCTCTTGGATGTTAAGATCAACTGATTTCAAATACCTATCCTAAATGTTTTATATATTTATCTCTATGTTTTCATTGTTTCAAAGAAGTTTGCTTACTTCCAGTCTGTAACAAGTTAGTACTGAACCCCCTCTCCCCCCCCCCAAGACTGACAGGATCCACAGCAAAGGCAGAGAAGTATTCAATAACTAAATCAAGAGCCACAAGAGTCCAGGACCCTACTGACAGATGTGGGCATTTCCTACCACTCTCTATCTACTACATAACAAGACAGAGAAGGCAGACCCAATGATCTGTGCATGCAGAAGGGAAATGGAGATGCTTGGCCTTTCTCCCAAAAGCATCTGAAGGACTCTGAGAGGTGTAACTTCATTACCCAGTGGGTATCTGTTAATAGAAAGGACTTGTGAATTTGCTTGTATATAAAGGAAGCAGGGGAAACATTTCTTGGAAGGAGAAAGGCAGGGGGCAATGTGAACTCACTAAGCTTAAGCACCAATATAGGACATTCCAGTGGTTCAAGAGGATGCTACTTAAAATGTCGTTGGCGTTGTTCAAGCTTTTCATAAGACAGTTTATTTTTAAAATATATTTTTTATAATCTTTATGTAGTTGTACAATGGAGATGCCATTCAACAGAGCAGTTTATGAATACAATGTGTCTTGATCAATGTAAGACAGCTTTTTAGTTACAAATATAGGGTAAGTATTAGACATTGAGGGGGCTTGATGAAGTTAATCTAAATTTCCCAAATCACTGGCACTCAAAAACTCATAATGAGCTGGGCACTAGTGTCACCGGTAATCCTAGCTACTCAGGAGGCTGAGATCTGAGGATCATGGTTCAAAGACAGCCTGGGCAGGAAAGGCGGTGAGACTCTTATCTCCAATAAACCACTAGAAAACCAGAAGTGGCGCTGTGGCTCATGTGGTAGAGTGCTTGCCTTGAGCTGAAGAGCTCAGGGACAGCATTCAAGCCCAGAGTTCAAGCCCCACCACCAACCAAAACAAAAAACCAAACCAAACAAAAAACCAAACTCGTAACATCCTTCCCTAGAGAACAAAAGTTTGATAGTGTTGATGTGAGTGTAAACTTGTTCAACCACTTTGGAAAGTAGTACGGAGGTTCCTCAAAAGACTCCACATAGAGCTTCCCTATGACCCAGCAATCCCACTTTTGGGCATTTACCCAAATGATCACAAAGAAGACCACACTAAAGCTACCAGCACAACTATGTTTATTGCAACATTATTCACCATAGCTAATATATAGAACCAACCCAGATGCCCCTTAGTAGATGAATAGATCAAGAAAATGTGATATGTGTGTGTGTATGTGTGCGTGTGTGTGTGTGTGTGTGTGTGTGTGTGTATGAATTCTATGCCTCCATCAGAAAGAATGACACCACCCTATTTGTTAGGAAATGGAAAGACTTGGAAAAAATTATATTAAGTGAAGTAAGCCAGGCACTAAGAAACATAGGTCCTATGGTTTACTTTATTTGAAATAACTAGTATATGTCTGGGACAAGCAGAAAAGCTCAAAAGCTATGTACATATGACCAGATAAGCTGATGCTAAGCGAAATGAACCCCAGGATAAGGACACAAGAGGATTTTTTCTTTCTTGCTGTTGTTTCTAATGCATTTATAATGTGCTATGTGTTTTTTTTGTTTCTTTTGTATGTTCTTCCCCATGTATAACCCCTGTTTTCACTGTAGTTGATTCTGGTGCCCTGCATCTTGTATATACATTTTTCTAATTTAAGGAGGGGAAGGGAAATAACAAAATGCTGAAACAAGGATACAGGCTGACCCATTGTAATAATGAGATTACAAGACACTATGTTGAGAACAAACTTTACAGCTTGCGGGATGGGGGAGGAAGGAGTTGGGGAGGTGGGGAGAGAAGGGATGGTAGGGGAAAAACAAAGAAGGGGTAACAATGCTCGAAAGGAAATGTACTCATTACCTTATTCATGTAACTGTAACCCCTCTGTACAGTATCTTTACAATAAAAATATATATTAAAATTTTTGATGGCCTGCCTCACAAAAACAGTAATATAGCCAGGATTCCTTGGTCAAATACATGGCAGGAAGTGTGTGTGTGTGTGTGTGTGTGTGTGTGGGTGTGTGTGTGTGTGTCTGTGAGAGAGAGAGTGGGAAAGGGAAAGAGAAGACAGAGAAATATATAGACACAGTATAGTTTGAACTTTTCTGAAATGAGAACCCAGCTTTATCAGCTTATTAGAACATGTATTACTATAAACTGAACATACAAATTACTGATACAATATGTGGTATTGCATTTGTTCTTGAAAGAAGAAATGTAACATATTTTATGCTACTGTAAAATATTAAGTCATTTCTCCCTAGATGCTTCAGAAGGAAGATGAAGCCATTCTGAATTACTTCAGCTAGGATAGCCTCCCAACTCCTCAACTCCACTGTGTGTATGTGTATGTATATTTATATATGTATATGTGGTTATGTATATTACATTAATCATGTCCCTTACTTGTTAACTTAGCTCTTGCCTAAATTTTATTAGTATCTGTCTGTTTTCTGATAGTTTCTCAGATGCTATCCCTGTAATTTTTCTAGCTTCTTGGGTGTTATGCACAATGGACCTTGTAGGTCCATAAAACATTAGCTTGTAAGGTGACTATACACAGTCAGAGAGATCTTTGATTTTCAATTTCCTTTCTGTGTGTGTATATATGTGTGTGTGTATGTATGCAAATTTTTGTTGGTCATGGGGCTTGAACTCAGGGCTTGGTTGCTATTCCTAAGCTTTGGTTTTTGTTTTTGTCAAGGTTAGTGCTCTACTACTTTAAGTCCCAGCACCACTTCCAGTTTTCTAGTGGTTAATTGAAGAAAAAAGTCTCATGGGCTTTCCTGCCCCAGATGGCTTTGAACTGAGATCTTCAGATCTCAGCCTTCTTAGTAGTTAGGATTACAGGTGTGAGCCACTAGCACCTTTTTGAAAGCTGTCTCTTTTCCTTCTAGAATCACCTATGAAGATTCCCTCTTCTCTGAGATTCAATTTCTCTGATCTTCAGGCTGCTCTTTGATCTTCTCGAGAAAACTGTAAGTTTCTAAGATAGTCACAAAAATATATGTGAGATGCTGGGTACCAGTGGCTCATGCCTGTAATCTTAGCTACTTAGGAGGCTGAGATCTGAAGATCTCAGTTCAAAGCCAGCCCTGGCAGGAAAGTCTGTGAGACTCTTATCTCTAATAAACCATTCAGAAAACTGGAAGTGGAGCTGTGGCTCAAGTGGTACATCGCCAGCCTTGAGCTGAAGAGCTGAGGAACAACACCCAGGCCCTGAGTTCTAACCCCACAACTTGCAGTATATGTATATATATATAGGCATCTCATATATATATATATATATATATATATATATATATATATATATATATATATATATATATGAGATGCCTATAATAGGTGAAGTTTGGCTTTAAAAGGTCCTATCTTCAAGGGTTGTATAAATGTTATAAGGAGCTTAGTAATCAGAGGCAAGCAAGCATAAGAACTGCTTAAAATGTTAACTGGTTGGGGCAGGTGAGGGGGTGATGGGAGGGCAGGGACGGTAAGGGGAAACACAGGAGGAGCAACAATGCTTGATAAGAAATGTACTCATTACCTTGCTCATGTAATTGTAACCCCTCTGTATGGTATTTTCACAATAAAAAACTTAATAAAAAATGTTCATTGGTGGGTTACAATATTTAGATGCAACATAGGATCCAAATAAAAGCAAATACAAAGGAGTAAAGAATATTTTTTATTGTGAAAATACTGTACAGAGGGGTTACAATTACATGGGCAAGATAATGAGTACATTTCTTATCAAGCATTGTTGCCTCCTCCTTTGTTTCCCCTTCCCATCCCTTCCCCGCCCCCACCCAATCCTCCTCCCCCCCTCCTCCCCACCAAAGTTGTAAAGTTCCTTTTCAACATAACAACTTGTACATCTTGATGTTGCAATGGGTCCACCTGTATCCCTATTTAAACGATTTGTTTTTCCCCTTCCCCTCCACAAATTATAGGAGTTAAGAATTTTTAATAAGTAGTGTGTTTGGCTTTCTTGGCTTCCTCCCATTCAGTTTTCAACTGTGTCCATGAAATTTGAAAACTAAAACATACTGAATTAATTTTGGTGACATCAATATACCTCATATAGTAAGAGTAGGTATATTTGGGGTGGTTGTGATAAAGGTGTGTGTGTGTGTGTGTGTGTGTGTATGTGTGTGTGTGTGTGTGTGTGTGTTATGCTCAGGGAAGATTGTTTGCACACGATACTTTGAAACATCAATTTGCAGAGACACTCTCTCTACATGATGATTGAAATAAGCATAAAATACCTCAATGCTTTACAGTCTTCTGGTATTTTATTCATATATATATGCTTTAGATTTAAAATATAGCATGAAAGCTTTGCATTCGAAAAGAAGTATAAAAATCTGGTAGTATAATCAAACATCTCATTCTCTATGTCTTCTTTAGAAATGTAGAGAATGTTTGACAATGATCACAAGATTTCTGGTACTAGAATAAACCACCCAGTTTCTTGTCATCACGGCGCCCCCTGCTGCTTCAAAGTAAGGCCTGTCTTATTGCCCATTTCCTTCCAGATTTTCAGGCTCTGGAAACAAGACTGGAAAACATTATCCTCAACTGAACCATCGCCAGGAAAGTCTCAGGAGGGAATTCTTTCCTGACATAAAATTAAACCTGGCTGCAGCATATCTGGTCAGGGGGGTGGGGTGGGGGAAGAGGAAAACTTACTGTTGATGTTTCTTGGCTGGGCTTCCTTTCTATTCTTAAAGCAACATTATTGAAAAAAATCTGTAACAAGACTGTCATCTGCCAGGTCCACGTGTCTTTCATCCTCTTTCAAACCAGGTTCCTCTAACTTACTTTGCTCTGTTTCTTCACACAATTCTTTTTAAACAAATGAATTGAATCCTTTTAGTTTACCCGTGGGAGGAACACATAGAGATGTCTTTACCTCCTGTGTGAGGGAACCTGGTTTGAAGAGCCCATGAAGATCTTGGCACAGTGGCACCACGGTGGCTGGTGGAGCCCCCAAGCCACAGACTAAGCAGGGCTCCAAGTAACTTGGGGAGTTGATAAGCAGGGCTTCAGAAGTCTTTCAAGAACAATTGACCCCTGGCAATCTAGTTTCCCAGCAAACCAGACGTACTATTGAGTCAGAGCGGCTGTGGTGCAGAGAAGATGATGTGACCTGCTGCAGCTCATAATAAGGTGGCAAGTTATTTATGCACCCGAGGGCTAGTGCTGTTAGACTCACAGAGTTGAAAAGACTAGAATCACCTCCAATGGGGCATCAGGGTCCTGGAGGTTAAAGGATTTCTGGCCTCTCAGACAGACTTGCCAAGTCAGTACCACTGACTTGGTTTACAGCTACTCCTTTCTCTGTCGTGATCTTCTATTTTGTTGCCATCAAAACAATAACTTAGAAATAGTTTTGTTAATGTGATGTACAGTGAGAAAACTGCCTGGAAGAGCTACAGATAAAATCCTTGAGTTGGGCATCTTGTCTCTGGCAAAGAACTTACGAATACTCTCATTAAAACGTATTTGCATTGAATATTATAAGCTCCTCCCCCCACCATAGCTGACCCCGAACCTGCTTTACTAGACTTCTGTGGAACTACAACTGGATATATACCTTACACTAGCTGACCTTGACACACGTCCATTCCCCAGCCTCTGCTTCTGTTCTTAGTATCATACCTCTTAGCTCACATTGCCTCTCAATGAACTTCAATAAGCCTTAATTTAGTGATAGATTCAGCTCGATCAAACCTATCTAACACATGAAATCTCTCCTGAAGGCCTTCAGTGTGAGATAACGCTCCTTTCTCTGAATTCTCACAAGTGTTTCTTGTTTGTGTTACCTGTGACCTCATTCATTCATAATAACAAGCAATGCGTTTTAGTCTATGCTTTTTATAAAGATGGGCTAACATAGAAAAGATTTTTAGCAGTGGAGCAAAGACTGTGAAGAGCTAAAGAGTAGAAGAAAGTGGCTTTTCCCAGCACTGAGGATCTGCCACCTTGAGAAGAAAGGGAGGAAAGAGGATTCTGGTGGCAATGCAATTTCAAGGAATATTTGGCCAAGCCATTTATTGGCTTCAAACCAGTCATCTTGTGTGTGGGATTCAGAACCTCACCTGACTGGCCTCCATTGGTCTCCCTACCACACTTACTCATTGGCTTCAAGAAGTATGCAATCTGAGTATGTCTTTGCCATCATAATCAAGATTGTTGTTACCATTGCTGTTTTAAAGTAAGGAACTGAAACTCAGATTTGAGAGACTGTTGCCATCACTCAGTTAGTAATGGGATGTAGCTCAGATCTGCCTTCTAGACCACCATGTGACTCTAACTAATGTGACTCTAACTAATTAGTGTGTGCATAGGTAAGTTATTGTGGTGTTGCCTATGAGAAGACAAACCTATACGATGTCAGCTATCAAGACTTATCTGTTTTGGTTGGGCATAGAGATAATACAACTTACTCCTGAGTTTTGGGGTGAGAATCTTCCATCTCACATGAAAGGCTTGAATAAGCACCTTCAGTATCTGTGGGTCTGTACATGGATCTTGAGTATTTTCTTGATCTGAGACCAGTATTTATAACTTAGTACCTGACAGTCTACAAACTGAGCCATGCCTCTAACCACTTGATTTTCTTTTTGAGATTAAGACTATTTACTGTTCTGACAAAAATATTCTGAATACTTTATGAAGAAAACATCTCACTAGAAGCACTTCCTAAGACTCCAAAGAAACAAGGTACTCATGTGTATGTCCCCAAAATTCTTGATCATTTCTGTAGATCCATTTTGCACTCAGTCTAATAGATGGCATGTTATTCATCTACAGTCTTACAATGTGCTAGTTCTTTAGATCTTACGTTATGCATACCATTGTCTTCTAACAATTAATTGGAGTGTCTTGTTTTTGAATATGGTTCCTCTTAGTGAAAGATTATCAGTGTATTTGCTGAGAGAAGTAACTAAGGACAGACTTAAATAGACAATATTTTGGAAGGAGACACACCCTCAAAACAAAAAACACAAGAAATTTTAGGATTAGGGTAAGCAAAGCATCACCTCTTATTTTCATATAAATCAAGCACTTTTTTTCTTTATGTCCACTTGAAATATACAAATATGATACAAATATTCAAGATAATCTTTCTGCTGCTATGAGTGTGTTTTAAGACATAGGATGCTGTCAGGAGGCTTTCTTGCTACCTGCAAGAATCTTCTGCAATTAAAAACTAAAGATAAAAATTAGCGACAATAAGGAGCCCTTAACAGTCTGTCTCACTAATCACTATTTCCAAGATCATACATAGTACATGGATTATACTTTCCAGTTCAAAGGTCAAGGCCTGCCCTAGACAAAGTCTTAGGGCTATGGGTCAACAATCAATCCTCTGAGCACTTGTAACATGTTCAGGAAGCAAGCCTGGTATGACCTTATAAAATTGTTTTAAAAGGGCAATTTTCCTCTACTACCACTTTAAGAAATCTTTCTTTTTTCTTCATTTTCCTCTCTGCCTTTGAAGAACCTGTTGTTAGGCATCATGTTATTTTTAGTCATTCTCTTTATATAAAGAAACCCCAACTCTCTTAATTGACAAAATATAGTCTATTTTCTATGTGTGTGCCAGTCCTGGGGCTTGAACTCAGGGCCTGACCTATGACCCTAGACTCTTTTGCTTGAGGCTAGTGCTCTACCACTTGAGTCAAGCTCAACTTCTGCTTTTTTGGTGCTTAGTTAGAGATAAGAGACTCGAGGATTTTTTTTGCCCAACCTGGCTTCAAGCTGTAATCCCTAGATCTCAGCCTCCTGAGTAGCATAGCTAGGATTACAGACGTGAGCTACAGGTGCCTAGATCAAGATAAACTGATTTTTTTTTAGATACTAGGAAAAAATAATACATTAATGAGCAGTGTAATGTGCATTCAGAAATGAGAGTTGCTCACCTCTGGTCAAAGTTGGCACTGAACACACCTTGGGTAAAGCTGGAGAGGTGGGGAGCTGGCTTCTCTTGTCAGTCTTTCTTGACTAAAAGTAGCCTTCTGAATCTAGAATTGAAGAAAGGAGATGAAAGACAGATGCAAGTAAGAAGTCTGGAAGCTTTACAGACATTCTTCCACTCAGCCTGCTTGCCCCTAGGACAGAGTCAGCCAGCCACGCCACTGGGGCCTCTCCTGCGGATCTCATCATATCTCAGCTTTTTATTACTTGGTGCTGCATTTTTGCATGTACTGGATCCAGGTAGATTTCCTTGCCCTCTGGTGGAAGTGCTTTTCTTTTCCTTTTTTTTTTCATCTAAGTTAAATGTATATAATCCAGTAGGGGGAAACATTAAAATTGTGTCTTTCATGTCCTTTTTAGGAAACTATGTAAAATGGCCCTAGGCTAGCATTCCTTTCTGAATCTCTAGTTGGTCTCAGGTACCCCAGTTTGCAATTTGCAGTGAGAAGGATTGAAGAAGGATTGAAGCTCTCTGTGTTCCAGAAAAACCCCAGAACGTCTCTTGCTTTGGCATGTGTCCAAAGAACTTGCAAGAAAAAAACAATATCATGAAGTGGTCTTCACGGGGAACTCGCTCACTAGATTCCAAGTCGGGAGCCAGGTGTCTACACCCTTCTGAGGCTTAGATGGAACGAAAAATCCACTTTTTCTCAACTCAAGCTTTCCCACAAATCTTTCATTTTATTTCTCGTGTGGAAACTATACACTCAAAATCGGTCAGATGTTCAAAGTTATAGACCCTGTGTCTTGGAAATGTGCATCTTGATTTCAGATATCTTTACCTGATCAACTGATGTTTATATATCACATAATATAATTTATACCATATATACTATATGTAGTTCATGAGTTTAGCTCATTATGTATATCTTTTTCTGTTCTTTTTAAGCAACTTCTGTGCAAAGGTCCCTGTCTTTATACTTCGTATTCTACTAAGTATGGTACTTAACATGTGTCAGCTCTCTGGGGCTTAGTCTTCCTTCACCTCCTCATGCCTTTTTTGGCTTCTAGTCTGCCCGAGGCTTCCTCACCCCCCCTACTCCTGTCATGTTTGAGGTTTGGGTCTTCTACTCCTTACAGCCTCACTGTTTGCTGAGGAGCTCCTGTGAAGACTGTGCTCCGATTCCACACTGTAGCGGCGTCTGGCTCCACGGCCAACAGAAAGGGTCACCTCGACTCCATGACATGAGGGGATGTTTTCATAGTTTTGTTTTTCATCTCTTGGTTTTTTTTTTTACTTTTTTTGTTTTAAATCAAAATCCCTTTTAATGAGCTAAATATTTCACTCCATTTTTAGTAAATATCTCAAATAAGTAAAAGCAAATAAATGGGATAAGAGTAGAGTGGGATCCTGGAGATCACCCAGCTGGCTTTTTGGCAGACCCTTAGGCACTGATGAAGATTCCCACAGAGTGAGGAGCACTTTGAAGATTCCCCACTACACCACAGAAAGTCACATTTCAGATGGGAGGCCAGCTTGGGGGACTGATGTTAGAACAGGACCCTGTGCTCACACATCAGAATCCAGAATTTAACACCTGAGCTGCTTCCTGCTCCCCGTGAAAGCCAGTGAATACTGATGGCCACAGTCCTTCTCTGCTTGAGCTCCTAAATGACTGCTTCTCAGTCAGACCTCAATGTGTCTGGGGATCTGGTGTATTTATTTCTCCAAAGCCCAAGCTTCTGAAATGAAAGTCCCGTAAAGAAGCTCATAAAGACATGTCCTTCTTCTCTTCCAAAGCAGAACATCAAAACAAACAGCTCTGAACACTTTAGTCAGTGGATATGATGCATATGGTGTTTTAATGCCATCCCTTATTCTCCAAGACCATATGCGCAGCTGAGACTCTGCCACTAATCACGCTCTGCCCTCTTGAACCCTGACTGCCAGCCAGTGTGTTATTGCTTTGAGTTTTCAAAAGGAAAGCCAATTTTTCTCCCTCAACCTTTCCATGTCAGTTTTGCCCTTGTAAGTGTGCCACATCACCTGGCCAGTATAGAGGGATGGACTGGCTTCACTCTTTAACTTCTACACCGAAACAGAATGGGCTCTGAAACATTCTCTTATTTATGGAGCTTTCTTGGAGAAGAATGTAATGTAATAAGGTGGTAGCTGCTTGAAGAAGAATTGGCCAGGTGACTAGTTTATGTCTTTGGGGATAAACAAAACGATTTTTAAAGAACAGAAGAGAAAAGTTCTTAACTGACGCTAGGAAAGAAAATAGGCTTAATTTCTCCTCAACGAGGTTCCCAGCTTGGGGACCCTGTAAGAGTGTGCATTTGCTGCGTGGGACTCTCAAGACTCTTCTGCATTGAATGGAACATCCTGATAGGGCCCGCATGTGGCATGATTAGGGTCAGGAAGTCCTGGAGCTACCAAGATTTGGACGGATTCTTTTACATTCCTGAACTATATCCCTGAGAGGAACTAAATCTATGTCTGAGTGGGAGGCCATGAAATAGGTTTGATGGGAAGCTGGTGTGCTTTTCTTAGACTGCAGTTTCTTGATTATTGTACAACCTGAAGAGAGCAGGAACTCCAAGTCTTCACTGTAATGACCGCTTTGGACTAAGCGCTCAGGAGGAACCTGTTCCCTGTTCAGCTCCCACGTTTGTCTACACGGGCACCAGCCCTCCAGACTGCAGAAAAATTATTTAAAGTAATAATGATCTTAAAAAGCCATTTTAATATGTATTTTTATTGTAAAGACACTGTACAGAGGGGTTACAGTTACATGATTAAGGTAATGAGTACATTTCCTCTGGAGCATTGTTACCCCCTCCTTTGTTTTTTCCCTACCATCCCCTCCCACCTCCCCAACTCTTTCCTCCCACTCCATCCCCCAAGTTGTAAAATTTATCTCATTGTTACAATGGATCAACTTGTATCCTTGTTTCAGCATTTGTTATTTCCCTTCATCTCCCCAAATTAGAAAAATGTATATACACGATGCAGAGTGCCAGAATCAAATACAGTAAAAACAGAGATTATGCCATGGGGGAAGAACATACAAAAGAAATCACATAGTACATTATAAGAAAAGTAGCCATTTTTACTTAAAATTTATTTCCAAAGAAAGATTGATATCTAGTGCTGAACATTAGCAAATCTCTCCCGACCATTGACCCTCCACCCTTCCTCTCCCAACCCCACCCTTCATCCCTGTCATTTACTTATTTATTCATTCATTCATTTACTTATTCAGTGATAGTACTGGGGCTTGAATTCAGAACCTCACACTTTCACTCAGCTTTTTTGTTCTTGGCTGGCCCTCTACCACTTGAGCTCTGATTTCAGTGTAGTGCTGGTTTGGTTAAGTGAAGATAAGAGTCTTGCTAATTTTTCTGACTGGACTAGCTTTGAAAATACAATACTCAGGTCTCATGCTACCATGTAGTTAGGATTACAAGTACAAGCTGAGTACTTGGCATTTCTTCTGTCTTTTATAGTGCTGGCAACTGAACCTAGGGTCTTGTCATCTAGACAAGCACTCTACCATTGATTAATTAATATCTTCAAGGGAGGAATTAATAAGAGAAAGGGAGAGACCAAAACTGTATCCTCCACAATCTCTGAGTGCTCTGGCCCTCTTCTTTTCTTTAATTTTGTTTTTAAATTAATTCTCACAATTTAGTACATGATTATATATTATTGTGCATATTAAGTGATGGTTTCATATGTAGTATTTTGGTTCCTCAATTACTCATTCTCAGATAATAATGTATTTTAGATCCTGAACTTGATTTCCTGCATAAGTTCCAGGCACAAGACAAGGAAATCTTAGTTTGTTGGCTAGTGATCGACAAGTTCCAGGTACAGGCTCAGGAAATCTTTGTTGGCTAGTGATTGACAAGTCACAGTGACTGTCAGATTCATTGAAGGAGCTCATTGTTGGAATTCCATGCTATCAGGATCTTGCTTTGTAGCCCAGGCTGGCTCCCAACTACTGTTTCTTCTGCTTCAGTGCTATAATTGTAAACTTTATAATGAGAGTGCTGGGATTGTAAACTTTACATTAATTGCATTAAGTAGAGGCAAATTAGCATACGTTGTGTGCAGATATTTAAAAAGCAGTTCCATTCCGAGTACATTAGTATAATCTAGTAAAGATGTTCAAATATAACATGTAGGGCTATATAGTAATCACATTGAATTATAACATAATGACTCTTTTTTTTATGCCAGTCCTGCCTCAGGACCTTGAACCTTTGTACTAAAGTCTAGCGCTCTACCTGGTGAGCCACGGCTCCACTTATAGCTTTTTTGCTAATAAATTGGAGATAAGATTCTCATGGACTTTCAAACTGAGAACCTCCTAACTCAGCCTCTTGAGTCAATAAGATTACAGGTATGAACCACTTTTAACTTGGGGGTCATTCATATTCCAGCTCTGCTGCTTATTGCTTGAAACCTTGACTCCAGGTTACAAGTGTGATCCAGCTCTTTCTGACCTTTGCCCAAGAGTCTCTTCTTTGGGGTGAACAGATATAACATGGTTTTGGCAAGTTGCAGCATTTCTCCTAAAATCTAAGCACCCTAGGCACAATCAAGTGCCCCTTCTCTGTTTTCTAAAGTTACCAGAATGGGCAGTACACAGTGAAGCTATGGCAGCAGCATGGGCTGCTCTTAGTCTAGGTGGCTACAAAGGCCTCTTTATAATAAGTGTCTGTATGCATACTGGGCCAGGTCAGGTTACAGTCCATGTAGAAGAGTCCCTGGTCAGCCTGTGTCTGTGAAACCAAATTAGCCAGAAGGAAAGAGCTAAGCCAGGTAAACACCACACCCACAGATCACATTGCATCTTCCCCAGATCCCCTTCTTTCACAATATCAATGCTATTTACTTGGTGAGATATGCAAAACACATTTGTCTAATCTGAATTTCTTTATCTATTTTTTTTCTCCAAAATGCAAGATGGAGTTAAATTCTTGGATCCCCTTTTCAGGGTTGGAAGAAGGCTTATAAAAAGTGTGATAAATAAACCAACCTGATGCTAGATTCAGGAGATTATAATTTAACAAAGCTAATGTGAACCTTGACCTTTGCTCCTTGAGTAGTAGTCACAGTGAGCAGTTCTAGCTAATATTTTGGCATTTATAAAAATAGTTTCAGGCATTTATTTTAGGAGAAAAAAATAGCCTAATTGTTTTAATGGAACAAAATGGACAACCAAAATTAATGAAGCATTGCAAGTTAAGTTTTCTAGCCCTTTGTGGAGGTGGATGAGACAGGAATGGACAAAAAATAAAAAAAATAAAAATTAACCAGTAGCTCCAAGGGAAAAATTTTAAATCAGGAGCCTAGAGGATACATAATTTTTTATGTATGTATTCATTTCTGAACTTCCAGAAGTTGTTCTGGGAGTTACAATTTAACACGGTCATGGAAGATCCACTCTTTTTGGTTACTCACGCCTACCTTACCTCTTCCTTCTCCTTTCCTCACTTCCTCCCCCCCACCCCCTTCTTTCTTCTTCACCATCCCATCAAACCACATACTTGTTCTTCTCACTTCCTGAAATAAACATTTTACTTTGCTAATGCTGTAAACTGTGGGAAATTGCTCATTCTCTTCCTCACCCATGGAAATGATCTTTTAGATTTTTAAAAAATTCATTTCTTGGGATGGGAAGGTGGCTCAGTGGTAGAGCACTTGCCTTGCATGCATGAGGCCCTGGGTTCGATTCCTTAGCACCACATAAGTAGAAAAAGCCAAAGTGGCTTGAGCTGTGGCTCAAGTGGTAGAGTGCTAGCCTTGAGCTGAAGAGCTGAGGAACAGTGCCCAGGCCCAGAGTTCAGGTCCCACAACTGACAAAAAAAAAATTCACTTCTTTCTTTTTTTTTTAAAGTAAGTTTTTTATTGTGAAAATACTGCCCTGAGGGGTTACAGTTACATGAGCAAGGTAATGAATACATTTCTCATCCAGCATTGTTGCCTCCTCCTTTGTTTTCCCCTACCATCCCATCCCTCCCACCTCCTCAACTACACCCCCTACCCCCCACTCCCCACCCTCCACTCCTACCTAAACTGTAAAATTTGTTCTTCAACATAGCATCTTGTAGGTCTCATTGTTGCAATGGGTCCACCTGTATCCCTATTTAAACATTTTGTTTTTTCCCTTCCTCTCCCCAAATTATACTACCATCAAATACAGTGAAAACAGGGGTTATACCGTGGGGGAGGGACATACAAAGCAACAAAAAATACCTTATAAATATGTTAGAAACAATAGCAAGCAAGAAAAAACCACTTGTGTCTATATCTTGGGGTTCATTTCACTTAACATCATCTTATCTGAGCTTTCCTGCTTGTCCCAGACATATACTAGTTATTGCAAATAAGGGAAACCGTGAGACCTGGCTTACTTCACTTAATATAATTTTCTCCAAGACTCCACATAGACCAGCAATCCCACTTTTGGGCATTTACCCAAATGATCACAAACAAAACCATACTAAAGCTACCAGCACAACTGTGCTTATTGCAGCATTATTTACCATAGTTAAGATATGGAGCCAACCCAGATGCCCCTCAGTAGATGAATGGATCAAAAATTCCTTTCTTTCAAATGAGGTAGATCCTTCCCAAAGCAGACGCTCAGGTTCAGATACTTTAGTATCAAGGCTACAGAAAAGCGTCCTCAGTGGCTTTGCTTAGCAGAAGAAATGGATCATGTGCTCCATCTAGAGATGTGCCTTGGAAGTGACTGTTAACTGAGCCAATGTGAATTCTGGGAACTGAAATTATTTAGTAAATTTCTACCAAATTTCATAATAAGGAATGTGTAGAGATGAGAAAATTAAAAGATAAAATATTTGGTGTCGAGAGAATTACAACATTGGGATAAAGAAGTCACACCGAATGCTAATCATAGATCTAATAAGTAGTTTTCAAGGTGGTAATGCTGACTCCTTCCTCCTCCTAATGCCTCACTGTGTGGAGTAGTGGCTGTGTATAAGTGTGATGCTGGAGAAGGAAACCACCAGAGTGAAAGGGACCTACGTGCTTCTCAGCCTGGAAGCAGCTCAGAAACTTTCCTCCTGGAATCTGGGAGCTGAGAACCTCAGGACATCACAGGAGACCGGGACATGGAGCAGAGCCTGGGCAAGATGGTCGAATGCTGCAGTGCTTGAGGGAGCCAGCTGTCCAGGCCTGTGCCAAGTCCCGCACTGAGGGGTTGCCACAACTCACCATTGTTTTGAAGAGGCCTGGCCTGAAGAACAAAATAACTCTCTCGGGTAGTAATTTCCTTTATCTTAGGATCTAGGAGAAGCTCAGGAATCTGGGGTTGCTTCTGTTCCTCCATGAATTCCAGGTTGCAGCTGGCTGGCTTGTCAACAGCCTGCTGGAGAATGAAGCCTATTGTCTTTGTCTGTCTCACAATGGCCCAGAACAGAGACCTGCCAATTCTAAGCAAACTCCCTCCTAATAGCAGTGTGGCTCTGCTGGGAAAAAGGGAGAATAAAATGGAAGAAGTTGTATAGTAGAGAAATAGACTTTTCTTTTTTAAGAAAGGAACAAGCAAATATATTCCAGTTAAAAGGTTAAAACTCTGAGAAATAATAATTATGTTTAGGAAAAGTGGACATTTACCAGCATACATTCTCCACACAGGACAGATGTTTCCAGAGGTCTCTTACAGGGTGATTCATGTCTCCTAGAGCTTGTCCTGGCCAATCTGACAGAAAGAAAATTGATCACAAAATTATTAATTAATAGGTGGGTATGCTGGCACATACCTATAATCTCAGCATTTGGCTGAGGCAGAAAGGTTTCAAGTTCTACATAGCTAGACTCTGTATGCCAAATTCACAGTTGCAAATCAACATTGTAAACCTGGCAATTTGACTATAGAGAGACAAGCTCTGTGAACACAGCACAATATGGTAGTTCCTAGATGAAGGCTGTGTGCAAATGATCACTTCTCTAATTACTTCTCTAATTACAAAGAAGGTGAAATTGGCCATGAGAAGCCTTCATTGAAATAGACAGTTCTGAGTTTTAAGAGGTGAGTAGTCACTGGCATACTATCCCATGTGCTTATAGGTTTATGGGCTCATTCTAGCTACCACAGATGAGGGAAGCCATGAAACCTTTATTTCTCTGGGTCTGACTGACTTCACTTAATATACTTTTTTCTGAGTCTTCTCATTTCTTTATGAATGATGCAATATTATTCTTTCTGATGTATATGTGCAATTACATTATATATATATATATATATATATATATATATATATATATATATATATATATATCTCACATATCTTTGACCCATTCATCCATTGAGGGGCATCTGGGCTGATTCTCTTTCTTGGCTATGGTGAATAATGCTGCAGTGAACATGGTTGTGCTGGTGATTCTACTGTAATCTTGTTTGTGATTCATTAGAAAAATACTCAGGAGTGGAATTGTCATAGGGTAGAATGGATCCAATACTTCTATGTAAGATTGGAATTATGAAACTGTTACAAGAAGGGGTAGGGAAAATAGTAGGGCTCCTGGCACAGGGCAAAGTGTTCTAAGTAAAGATGTGGAATCACAACAAACCAATGAATGATGTGATGAATGGGATTGCATCAAATTTAATAGTTTGTGCATGGCAAAGGCTACAGCTAATAAACTAAAAAGAAAGTACAGAATGGGAGAAGATTTTTACCAACTATTCTTCTGACAAGGGCCTAATATTCAGAGTACAATTAGAGTTCAAAAAATTAAACCCTCAGAAGTTAAACTCTCAGAGAAACAACTCAATAAATGGGATGATGACTTAAAGGGAGACTTCTAAAGAAGTAAAACTGGCCAAAAGAGACACATGAAGACATGCTCAACATCTCTGGCCATAATGGAAATGCAAATCAGAGCAACGTGGAGATTCCAGCTCATCCCAGTTAGAATGGCTATTATCAAGAAAACAAACAATAACAAAAGCTGGCAAGGATGTAGCAAAAAGGAACTCTAATATACTTTCGAAGGGAATATAAGCTTGTTCAACAACTCTGGAAAGCAATATAGAGGTTGCTAAAATAATAAACTGAAAAACTACCTTATAAGGCAGCATGATTTTGTTATTATTGGCTTTTTTTCTTAATGATAGCCATTCTGACTGAGTTGAAATGGACTCCCAATGTTGTTTTGATTTGCATCTATTTATTTATAGCATAAAGGCTATTGAGCATTTCTCCATGTACTTTTTGGACATTCATGCTTCTTTTTTACGAACTGACTGTTCAATTCATTTGCCCATTAATTACTTGGATACTTTACTTTTGGTGTTTAACCTTTTGATTTCTTTATATATTTTGGTTATTAATCCTTTGTCCAGTGGACAGTTTGACAACATTTTCTTCCACTCTGTGGGTTGTCTCATCATTTTGGTAATTGTTTCTTTTGGTATGCAGAAACTGTTAGTGTGACACAATTCTACTTCTCAACCCTTGCTTTTATTTCCTAAGCAACTAAATTTCTATTTAGAAAGATATTAACTATGCCTAAATTTTCAATCAGTCACAAAATTTAATGGGAATACAAAAGACCATATAACCAAAGCAATCCTGAGCAAAAAGAAAAATGCTAGAAATGTCACAATACCTGATTTCAAATTATACTGCAGCACCACAGTAACAAAAACAGCATAACGCTGGCACAAAACAGACACATAGGTCATTGAAACAGAAATCAAGACTCAGAAATGAACCCACACAGCTACAACCCATTGATGTTTGAAAAAGGCTCCAAAAAATAAAAAAGTTCCCTGATACTATCCCAGACAGTTCATGTTTCCCTAACTCTGGTCACTGAATTATAGGTTACTGAAATTTTCTCAATAATAAGGGATGAATCAGTCTCTTATTAGCAAAAGCCATCTACCAATTTGTTAATGATAATGTTAAGTGCTTTGAAATCAATGATGATTCTCACATGCAACTCTAGAATATGCTAATAGATTAGGTATAAAAACTGTTAATACAGAAAGATTTGAAAATTGACACCAAACTTTATTCTTATTCAAACTTTATTCTTATTAACCCCTTAGTTAGCACCCAGTGTGTTTACCTATAGATTTATAGGTGCATACTAGTTACCACAAATGAGGATAACCATGTAACCTGTGTTTCTCTGAGTCTGGCTTACTTTGCTTAATATAATTTTTTCCAGGTCTCCATTTCCTATGAATGGTACAATATTATTCTTTCTGATGGATGAGTAGAATTCCATTGTGTATGTCTGTCACATGTTCTTGGTCCATTTGTCCATTGTGGGGTATCTGGGCTGATTCTGTATCTTAGCTATGGTAAACAGTACTTTAGTGAAAATGGTTGTGTTGGTAGCTTATGTGTGGCTTTATGCTTTACTGGAGTGGAATTGTTAGGTTACAAGGTAACTCTGTATTTAGTTTTTTGAGGAACCTTTATGCTGCTTTTCAGAGTGGTTGAACAATCTTACATTCCTATCAAGTGTAATAGAGTTCTCTTTGTCCACATTCATACTAGCATTTGTTATTGTTAGTTTTCTTGATATTAGACATGTGTCTATTGGCCACTTTTACTTTTTTTTTCCTGAGAAATCTTTCTTTAAGTCATTAGGCCATTTATTAATTGGGCTGTTGTTTCCTTGAGGGTTGATGGTAAGCAAGATGTTACCAGTAAACTAACAGAAGTGTTATACACTCTATGGAGAGCACATCTAGTATAAGTCTTTAAAAACTGAAGTCAAAGCCCCCAAAAATGGGTACTTGCAAGAGGGGCCAAGGGAAGAGGGATAGAAGAATGAAGTGGGGAAGAAGGGAGAATGCAGGCAAGAATTCATTGTAGATACCACAGAATTGAGAAACATAAGGGAATAGGTGGGGTGAAGGCTGAAGATGTTGAAGTGATGATACAGATTAAGATGCATTATACGCAGAAACTGCTTCGTGAAATGGAAAAAAAATCCCTGCTCAAGCTAAAGTTAGGTTAGGAAAGGGGTGGATTGGGAGAAGTGGGTGAGAATGTTGAAAAGGGTGACATTGAACAAGATGCACTGCATTTATAAACTGCTTTAGTGAATGGCAACTCTTTCTAACAACCACTGAAAGATAACAAAAATAGCTGGGTGCCGGTGGCTCACGCCTGTAATCCTAGCTACTCAGGAGGCTGAGATCTGAGACTCTCCATTTAAAGCCAGCCCAGGCAAGAAAGTCTGTGAGACTCTTATCTCCAATAAACCACCAGATGGGCAGAAGTGGCGCTGTGGCTCAAGTGGTAGAGCGCTAGCCTTGAGCTGAAGAGCTGAGAGACAGCGTCCAGGCCCAGAGTTCAAGCCTCACCGCCAAAAAAAAAAAAAAAAAAGTAACAAAAATATTTTTGGCTAAAATTTATGTTAGGTTTTTAAAAAGAGGTAGCCGAGTAAGAACTGCACCAGCACGCTCGTGGTATTCAGGTAAGGGGTAGGTTTATTCAGTAGACCTGCTGGGACCAGGCAAGGTTGGCACTCCATGTGGCTGGGAAAGAGAGAGGAAAAAGAGAAAGGAGAGAGAGAAAAGAGCTAGAAAAGAGCAGAGAAAGCAGAGAGAGCAGAGAGCTAGAAACGAACAGAGAGAGAGCTAGAATAGAACAGAGAGAGCTAGAATAGAACAGAGAGCACAAAAATATTTTTTAGAAATTTCTACAAATGAAGTTTCCAAATATTCCAGCAGATGGCAATACAATCATGATTAAAACTTTGCCATAAACAACGAAACCTCAAATCAAAGGAAGCAAAACAAAAAAAAAAAAAACCCAAAAATAAACAAAACAAGAAGCCAAATACATGGAACTAGGAAAATTGAAGGTTTGGGTGGAGTTGGGCGATATGGAAGAGAATGGTGAAATGTAACACTGATCAAAATGCACTTTACTAATAAAATAACATGTTGAATTGAAACCCCTACAACTAACACAAAGATATTAAAAAATAAAAACAAAGTAACATAACTAAATTTAAAAAGAACCAGCCGAGCCCTTTTGCATCATCTCATTTTGCTTTTCTGTAGTTATTCTGTATGATCAGCTCTTTCACTTTGCTAAATTCTTCTCTAGCTGTTTTTTTTTGGGGGGGAGGGGGGTTCTGGTGGTGGGGCCTGAACTCTGGGCCTGGGCGCTGTCCCTTAGCTCTTCAGCTCAAGGCTAGCGCTCTACCACTTGAGCTACAGTGCCACTTCAGGCTTTTTTCTTTTTGCTTATGTGGTGCTGAGAAATCAAACCTAGGGCCTCACGCATGCAAGGCAAGCACTCTACCACTGAGCCACCTTCCCAGCCCCTCTAGATGTTTTTAAGGTTATACATATTGATAATAATTTGTTTTTGAAGGTTCTTAGATGCTGAACTAGACACATTTTAAATTGTATTAATAATACTTAATATGGCTAAAAATAACCTAGAAATGAGGTGATAGAAACACAATCTTGAGACTAACAGTAAAAGGAAAAAGGTCTGACTTGGATGGAGAATTAGCTGTAGACACAGAAGTGACATAACTAAGCAGGTGATTGGCTAGAGTAAGTTTGTTGAGGTGCAGGTTCCAACTATGCCTTGGATTAACCTACCTACTGACATTTGGTTTGTTGTTTGGATAAGCTCTATAATTTAAGAGAGACCTACATGGGCTAGGAAGGTGGCTCAGTGGTACAGTGCTTGCTTTGCATGCATGAGGCCCTGGGTTCAATTCCTCAGCACCACAAAAGCAGAAAAAGCCGGAAGTGGTGCTATGGCTCAAGTGGTAGAGTGCTAGCCTTGAGCTGAAGGGCTGAGGGACAGCGCCCAGGCCCAGAGTTCAGGCCCGATGACTGACAAAAAAAAAAAAAGGGGAGAGAGAGAGAGACATACATAGGTAGGTAGTTATCGTTACAGGTATAGACGAGGTGGTTTGAGACAGAAAAAGTCTAAAATCCTAGAAACCTTCTGGATAATGCTTGTGCTTAAATTTAGTCAAGTTTCCATATGAGTGTGATCCAGGTTTTAGGAGCCCCACACAAGGATGTAATAGGAGTGACAGATGTTTCAAGATATTTTAGGAGATCATTTGAATTGAAACAACTGGACTGTGGAAAAAACAGTTAAACACGTTGATAGGGTCCAAAAAGATGATTGTCATGAGAAAGGAATGGAGTGAATATGGAAAAAAAATATAAAATCTCTTTTTAGAAATTTGGCAGGAAAGGGAAAGGAAGAAAATAGTTTTGCAGTTGGTCGACTCCACACAGGAACAAGGGAAAATGAGACAACAGACAGGCTGTTTGTGTCTACAGTGGAGGAGCCATTTGAAATTATGCTAACATGGCTTTCCTTTTGTACTTAAATGGCATCGCAATAATTTAATGAAACTGTGTAACTTCATTTACTAGCAGGATGGTGGATGTAAGAAAAAAATAGACATCATTTCAAAAGCAGATTTGCAGAATGAGTTTCATTATTTATTATTTAGTCTGTGTCGGCTGGGCTTCTATCTGATCCTGATAGCTGAAGTTTCTGACTAGGAGTGTCAGCCATGCTGATCTAGTTTGGTCTTAGTGTGCAAATGCTTCAGGCAGTGTGCCAAGTGACAGGTATGAGGTGTGGTAGCATTCACTAAGCATTTAAAATCTTAGAAAGTTCTACTGCCCCCTGCTCTGTTATGACCTGCTTGTGTTACGCTGGCAAGGCTTTTAGAGAGCTTTCCATGACATTCTTCTTGCTTTTTCCTTAAGAAAAAAGAAGATCAATGGGCATGGCTTTATCTCACTGGTAGGTTTGCTGAGGTGGAGAATTTGCTGCTTGTCCCTGGAGCTTTAGTTTCCTGGTGTCATTATTGTGCAAAAGAATCAGCAAAGGCTGCCAGTTGCATCTGCCTGAGGAAAATAATAACATAACCTTGGGGAGAGAACACCCGAGTCTGTTGTTATCATATGGTAAACAGACCGGTTTCATTAAAAACTAATAAGACAATTTTCAATCACAAAGCCAATGGAAAGTAGAGAAAAGACAAGAAGAAGGCAGTGGAGGAGGTCCCTGAGGAAACATTGTATTGTCTCTACAGTATCACTAAACTATTTGTGTAGCAATTCCTAAATACTTGGTTTTGCCTTTAATCCTTTGAAGCTCTGTACCATATCTGCCAACAATCATCAAAGAATGAAACTACTCCAGGCTGTTTCCCAACTGAGCTGCTATGAGGTCTGTGATCTGGTAGGATCTTCCACTGATAGTTATACAGTTTCCATACAAATCAAAACCCAAATACAGGAAAAGTGAAAAAGTTAACTTTTTCTTCTTTCATTACAATTAGGAAGGTAAGATTTATAGACTGAAATTTTGTTTATCCCAAGGGGAAGGGCATTCACTCATTTGCTCTTTTTATATTTTCTTGAAGGAGCAATTAAGTGGTTAACATATATGTGTGTGTGTGTGTGTGTATGTATATATATATATATATCCATTATTTATTTATATGTTTATTTATTTGTCGGTCATGGGACTTGAACTCTAGGCTTGGGCACTGTCCCTGAGTTCTTCAGCTCAAGGCGAGTGCTCTACTATTTGAGCCACTTCTGGTTTTCTGGTGCTTTATTGGAGATAAGAATCTCACAGACTTTCTTGCCAGGGCTGGCTTTGAACCATGGTCATCAGATCTCAGCCTCCTGAGTAGCTAGGATTAAAGACATGAGCCACCAGCGCCCAGCTATATCCATTATCTTAATCATTACAGTACATTATGAGAGTACAAATTCACAGGGGGAAATTTTACTTGAAATAAATCTTCCTTTCAGGAAAACTTGAATTCTTTGTGGTTTTCTCAGGTTAGACTTTAAGTTCCTTAAGGAGAGGAGCAGGTTCCTTTAAAAAATAAACAAGAAACAACAACCAAAAACTCTAAAGATTTTCATATATTAAAAAAAATGTATTTAACACCTTAACGTTTGGTAGTCATTTTGATTTCTTAGTCAACAGCTACTTCCTACTTCTTACCAATAGAACCATGATACTGTTCACATACCCAGTACAATAGATAATCAGAAGAAGGACTTATGCTCAGCTCACAAGATGGTGACCTGTGATTACCTTCAAGTGCGATGTATTCACCAGTTCTGGCCAGTGAACTCCAAAAGCAGATCTGTTGTGATGTCTTGGAGATTTTCTTCTCTCTGAGAGAAACAGGGTAACATATGTGAAGTTTTCTTTCTTTTCTTTTCCTTTTTTTTTTTGTGGGTCATGGGGCTTGAACTCTGGGCTTGGGTGCAGTCTGCGCTCTTCAGCTCAAGGTGAGTGCTCTACTGCTTGAACCACAGCGCCACTTCCAGTTTTCTAGTGGTTTATTGGAGATAAGAGTCTCACGGACTTTCCTGCCGGGACTGGCTTTGAACCGCGATCCTCAGATCTCAGCCTCCTGAGTAGCTAGGATTACAGGCGTGAGCCACCAGCACCCGGCTTGTGAAGCTTCTTTCTTTGGACTTTTTAATAAAATTGTGTGAGGATGCCTGGTACCAGAGCTTATGCCTGTAATCCTAGGTACTGAGGAGGATGAGATCTGAGGATAGTATATCCAAGGTAGCCCAGGTAAGAAAGTTCTTGAGACTCTTATCTACAATAACTACCCCCCCCCCAAAAAAAAAGCCAAAAAAGCCTGACAGAAGTAGAGCTGTGGCTCAAGTGGTAGAGTGCTAGCCTTGAGCAAAAGAAACACAGGGACAGTGCCTAGGCCCTGTATTCAAGCCTCAAGAACAGAAAAAAATAGTATGAGGCAATATTATGTGCATCTGAGTTGAATTCAGTGGGAATACAATAGTCTTAAAGGAAGTTGAAGCTACCGTTGGTATTTTTTAGGCTGAATTCACTGTGGCTTGAAGACTTCTGATATGAAAGATATATACTCTCCGAGATTGACATATTTCCTTGGATATTTTATACTTCGTAGTCTGAAGCTTCTAAATCAGAAATATATAAGGATTTCTTGCATTAATCTCCTGGGACTCAGTTAATCATCTCATGAGGCAGGAGACACAAAAGCTCAAGATGTTTAACTAACATGATGTACATCACAAGAACCGGGAGGCAGATCTCCTAACATTGACATTTTTGGTTTTGCCCTTTGCCTTTGCTTGTGTTTTTGTTTTGCTTTAAGACACGGTCTTGCTACATAACTCACTGTCCTTGAACTTAAAATGCTGTTCTAGATTCCTGAATGCCAAGAACTCAGGCCTGCGTCATCATGCCTGACTTGAAGTTATAACTCTTGATGACCTCTCACGTGCAGTGTTCAGTTCTTTCAAAAAATGTATTGTGCCGGCCGCCGGTGGCTCACGCCTATAATCCTAGCTACTCAGGAGGCTGAGATCTGAGGATCAGGGTTCAAAGCCAGTCCGGGCAAGAAAGTCTGTGAAACTCTTATCTCCAGTAAACCACAAGAAAACTGGAAATGCTGCTGTGGCTCAAGTGATAGAGCGCTAGCCTTGAGCTGAAGAACTGAGGGACAGTGCCCAGGCCCAGAGTTCAAGCCCCACGACCGACAAATAAAAAAAAAGTATTATTTTTACATAGTTGTACAAAGAGGGTGCCATTTAACAAAGCAGTTTGTGTATATAATGCATCTTGATCAGTTCATACCCTTCAAACAATCTCACCCCCTTTAGACCCACTCCTTTCCTTTTTCTTGACTTTGTGGTATATACAATGGGTTTTCAACTGTACTTTTCATTATTCAAAGTAAGGATCGGTATAGGTTTGGTGTAAGAAGTAGTTCTGCCTTTATTCCTAGACTCCTGCTAATATATAAAGGTTTGTAAGCAAATTCTTTTTCACATTTGTCCCATCTTTGTACCACCCATTGTTTTTTTTTAACCCATTGTTTAGTCAGGTCTTATTTTTAACAAAATTCTCATCTTGAGAACCTTGTATGATCTGAGACCTTACACAGAGAACAACATGCTAGGGGAAAACCTGCTCTCTGATCTGCTATCTCAGTTGTCCATGGAGAAGAGTAGTTCTCAATCCCATTTCTATTTCTATTGATGTTCATCGAGTTCTATAGAAGTTCATCCTCTTTCTGTCACATTGGCTTTGACTTGGACATAGCAATCAGCCCTGGATCCTGCCAGGCCTATTTCCACATGTTTTAGATTTCATGCTTGCTTGGCATTAACATATGAGACTTACCTCTTAAACTATTTCAGATAGCAAGAATGTTCATCATTTGTCTGTGCTAACATGAATTCCTCAGGAAACAAAGCCAGAAGCAAAATAATATACAAGTTAGTGATTAACAGAATAGCTTCTAAGAAATCCAAAGTAAAAAGCAGCATGTGCAGTCCTGGGCTGGCCACTGCTTTGGAATACACAACAGCTATGACTGCAAGAGGAGTCATAGGAGGAAGAGGAAAGGGGAGCAGTTTTCTTCTGGCTTTTTCCCCTTCTCTTGTCTTACATTGGTCTGCATTTATCCACTAAGGAAAATAATTGCCCTCTGATTTTCAAGGTGTGTTCTGTTCACCAAATGACCTCAAAGCGAAGCAGAGACTCCCCTGATTCTTGTAACACCAAAGCATAGGTATAATTTTATCCTGGAAGATGCCCTTAAGGTTAGGTCATTGTGATGGTTCTTCTGGCCTATCATACCTGTATCTGGCAATCTGATTGTCAAGGAATCAAAGCAAGTTGACCAAGTGAGTGTTTAGGGGTCTGTGAATCAGGCCACTGAGGTTTTAATAATCCAGAAACCTGATTCAAATCCAACCTGTGTTTCTAACATGCTGAGGCTATAACTCTTCTTTTTCTTCCATTTATCTCTCTGAGAGTGGCTATCTTCACTCCGACTTCATCCCTCCATTGAACAGGTAGGTCGATGTGTAGGTAGTTTCTTCATGGACAAACTCAGCATCTCTGTCATCATCGTGCAATTTAGGAAGTCTTATTTTGTGTCTTCAGTGTCTAGAATATTCTTTAACTGTGAGAATTCATTGATTTCATGAATCTGAGATGTTCTTGTTATCAACTATCTTATATTATTACAATCACTACATATGGTCAAAGAAAAATACAAATTCTGTCTTTTTTTTCTGTTAGTTATGCCAAAAATGTTGATCTTCTCTATTGCTTCCACAGAGCAGACAGAGTTTGGATTGTACAAACCTGGCAGATTTATAGATAAAATGCACTAGATTAGTCCAATGAGACAGAAAAAAAGGTAATCACAATAATTATTTTTGCTCTTGGGTAGCTCTTTGACTTATGTTTTTCTTCTTATCTAATGCTTTATTTAAATGCATTAGAGGGTTTGCTTTCCTTCAGTAATAAAGCACCTTTCCCAAGAGAATTTATTCTCTCCACAAATCTTCCAGCAGTATGTTTGAAAATCAATGTCTATAAGGGGGCAGCTGGAGACATAAAGGTGATGTAAGTGTTCACATCATCACAAATCATCCAGCTGCATTCTTGTCACTAAGAAGTGCTATGCAACAACTAATTCTTGCTAAAAAAGAATCACATGTGCCCCGAGAGGCTCAAGGATCTTGTTCACTGTGGTGAGGACAAGGCCTCAGGCATGTACCACATTCCTTTTGCAGCTGGGGAGTGCGATGTGCTGACCAGGCCCTGTGGATGTCAAGACCTATTTGCGATGGAGTTGGACATTTTAGCATCCCCTCAAACCACCACTTTTTAGAAAGTAGTAAACACTATTAAAATAAATTAGCTTTTTCAAGAAGAGTAACTTCTAGTGATAAAGGTTGACAACAGTTGAACTAAGAGAGCTAACGAGACTTCTTTCTGGAATGGGAGAAAGCATGGTTGGTTTAAAAGTTTTATTTCCATTCTCACCATTTATTAGTTCTTTGTACAAAAGTGTGACTTCAAAGTCTTCCGAACTTTAGTTTTCTTCTCTGCAAAATCAAACTATTAATTCTAATTAACAGCACTGTGGTAAAGATGAAATATGAATCTGTATGGAGCCATCACTGTGGATACCCATGACTGCTACCTCCCTGTCTCCTTTTCCTTCTCTAACCTACACCTTCCCCCAAATTCCTGTAGCCCAGGTATCTTGTAAATTCTCTTTGTCAATCTAGCTTACATAAGTGGTATTTCTAATTTCTTATGTGAATGCCTTCTGCTGTCCATGTTAAAGAACTGTTCTTATTTTTCTAGTCTTCTTTGTGTCTAGTATAGAGAATATGTTCATAGCCATTAGAACAATGAAGACATTCTGTGAGAGATTTCTGGGAAAGTGTATGTTTTACTGATAAACAGAAAGAAGCAGTTAGAAACAATTTTTTTTCTGTGTTGAACACTTGGGTCCACATTACATTATAATAACGACAGGAAATTCATGCTGTTATTTACCAAAGGGTCATATAATTTTATTTTACATGTGAATAATAATGACAACTGATGTTTATTGAATTGTTTATTAAATGTTTATTGGATGCTTCCTTTAGATCAGAAGAACCTGCTAACCAGGTAAGTGTGCTAGCTAGGTAAACAAACTAGCCATTCTGTATGGATCACCTCACACAGTCCTTACAGATATCTTCTTTTTTTTTTCCTACCCCCTTCCTGCCACCCCCCACCCTTGCCAAAGCTGAAAAGTTTGTTTTCAACGTAGTGTCTTGTATGTCTAATTTGTTACAATGGGTCAACCTGTATTCCTATTTAAACATTTTGTTTTCCCTTTCCCTCCCCGAATTAGAGAAGTGTATATACAAGATGCAGGGCACTGACATCAAATACAGTGAAAACAGGGATTATACCATGGGGGAGGAACATACAAAGAAACAAAAAAATCACATGGTACATTATAAATACATTAGAAACAATAGCAAGCAAGAAAAAAATATGTGTCCCTATCTTGGGGTTCATTTTGCTTAACATCATCTTATATGGTCATATGTACATAGCTTTTGGCCTTTTCTACTTGTCCTACACATGTACTAGTTATTGAAAATAAGAATCTATGTTTCTTTGGGCTTGGCTTACTTCACTTAATATAAGTTTTTTCAAGTCTTTCCATTTCCTAGCAAATGGGGTAATGTCAGTCTTTCTGATGGAGGCATAGAATTCCATTATATATATATATATATATATATATATATATATATCCCATATATACCATTATATATATATATGTGTATGTATATTATTTTCTTGATCCATTTATGTACTCATGGCATCTCTTCTAGTCTTACTAATGATAAGGTGACAGACTTGATGTGTGTATTCCTAGTTACGTTTGTGAGGTAAGTTATTGCCATATTGACTATTGTAATTAGCAATAATTCAGACCTTTCACCTCCTCAAGAACATTCCCTTTAAGTTTGTAATGCATAGGTAGAACTGGGCACTAATTCTAGCGGCTTGGGAGACTGTGAAGATCATGGTTCAAGGCCATTGTGAGTAGAAACGTTCACAAGATCCCTTCAACCCATAGCTGGATGCAATAGTATCCAGCTGTCATCCCAAGCTATGTGGAAGCTAAGGTTGTAAGGACCAAGGGTCATGCTAGCCCTGGTAGAAAAGTCTGTGAGATTTTCTTTATGAATGAAGTTGGCTTGATGACATGCATCTGTAATCACAGTGGTGACAAGAAGCCTAAAATTAGGCAGATAGCTAAGACATGCTGTGTGCATTATTACTATTACTTTATTACTAGTGTTCTTAAGTACAAGGCTAAACTTCTTGTCTATAAATCAAGCTTTCAGCCTCTGTGTGAAATCTTCCAGTGAAGGCACCAATATTAATTAATTAAGAATTAAAATAGGTGATTTGTACTGTTAGAAGAGCTTGTATGTTTGCCAGGAAAGTACATTCATAGCATGAATTCAAATAGACAATTATGAGCACAACTGTTTCTATTCATGAGTGGCACAGATTTGAAATGATAAATCGTACTAACACTTTATGAAAATAAAAGCTTTTAACAGCATCAATTTAGTATTCTATAGATTAATTCTTCAAACACTTTACTTTTATAAGCTTAAAGCAATAGCTTTTCTCTTTTATAGTTTTTGAGTGGATTAAAAATTACAATAAAGGAAATCACTTTCTCTTAACTATTTGTTTGTTTAACTGAGAAAATAATTAGTCATTGCCTAGTTAAAATAATCTTTTCCAAAATGTCACTTCAGGGAATACATCTGGATGTAATTTATGAGGAATGCACACAAAAATAAAAAAAATGGAAATTCTGATTTCTGAATGGCTTTGTGCACTTTTGAAAACTGCTGATACTTTTAAATGTTTATTTTAAATGAGTTTATTTAAACATATGTAAAATAGAAAAATAAATATGTTATAGGGTATATGTGATATTTTAATACATGTATCATGAAATCAGATTAAGTACCTCTATCTGTAACCATAACCCCTCTGCATATCGCCTTTGCAATAACAATAAATGATTTTTTAAAGTTAATAAATAAACACATCTATCTTCTCAAAAAAGAGCCACCAAAGAAACAAATAAATGAATAAGCAAACAAGCACAACAAAAAAATGACAACACAAAAATAGTTTGAATTCTTGGTGATTACACTTAGAAGATTCCAGATCTCTGTTTCATACTGACATTTTATTTTGTGAAATTCCAAATATAAAAGACTCACTTCAGTGAGGCAGAATACCACTCTCCTGGAGGAGTCTCAGCAGCACCTGGAAAGGGCTGTGAATATTTCCAGGGAGTGGTAAGGTTGGGCAAATGTTTCAACATGAAAAGATAATATAAATTGGGGAAACTAACATGACAGTTTAGCACTGATGGACACAATAAGGTCAGTGTCATATGATTAACTATTGACAGGTAAACGCTTGGCTAAAATAACCAAGCTCTGTCTTCTAATGAATTGATTCACACACAAAAATCTTGAAGCAAACAACATTTATTAGTTCACAATCTTTCAGAGGCAAAATTTTCAAACAACAAATTGTGTCAGTATAAGAGGTCTTAATTTACACGCTTCTTACTTTTCTCCTTCCCTCCTTCTTTCATTCTCCTCCTTCTATCTTCCTTTCTTCCTGCTCTTCTTTTCTGTCTTTCCTTTCCTTTCTTCCCGCTCTTCTTCTTTTCTGCCTTGCCTTCCTTCCTTCCTTCCTTTCTTCTTTCCTTCCTTCCTTCCTCCATTCCCCTCTCCCTTGCTCCCTCTCTCTTTCTCTTTCTTTCTTTCTCTCTAATTCTTTCTCTCTCTCTAATTCTTTCTTTCTTTCTTTCTCTCTCTCTTTCTTTCTTTCTTTCTTCTCTCTCTTCCTTTCTTCTCTCCTTTCTCCCTCTCTTCCTCTACTCCATCCTCCTTTTCTTACTTCCTTTCTTTTGACAAGGACTCAATATATAGCCCAGGTTTTCTTTCATCTCTAGACAGTGTTTATACTTTTCATTTACATATATATTTCTTTTTTCCATATAACTTCTTTATTTTTGTATTTTTTATTGTGAAAATACTGTACAGACGGGTTACAATTTCATGGGCAAGATAATGAGTACATTTTGTTTACATATATATTTCAAACTATAGATAGAAAGATAGATAATACATGATCGAATGGTAGATGGATTGATAGCAGCATTGTTTACCATAGCTAAGATGTGGAATCAAACCAGAAGCCCCTCATTTTCTTGAATATATCAATAAAATGTGGCATATGTACAGAATGGAATTTTATGCTTCAATCATAAAGAGTAGCATTGCCCCATTCACAAGGAAATGGAAAGACTTGGAAAAAATTATATTAAGTGAAGAAACATAGGCTGCATACTTTCCTTCATTTGTAATAACCAGAATATGCATATTAGTCTACAAGTAAATTCAAAGGATAGTAATTACACTTGGGCATGATTAATTAAGCATCTGCACACTGAGAACAAAGGAGGATATTCTTTGGAGAGGGTCACAATGGCTCAATAGCTATGTGCATACGGTCATATGCTTATCAAAATGAACTCCAAGAAATAGAAATAAGAAGTATTGAATTGTACTGTTGGCATTTTTTTCTTCTTTTTACTTTGGTTTATTCCCTTTTGTGACTGTTTTTTATTTTTGTGCCCTTTGTCTTGTCTGTAAGTTTATATCTGATTTGGGGAGGGGAAGGGGAAGCACAGAAACGGTGAGACAAAGGGTGAAACGATTCAGCAGTGATACTCACTAGGGACTATGTTGAAGATGAACTATACAAATTTGGGAGGGGAAAATGTGGGAGAAAATGAGAGAGGGGATGACACTGTTCATATAGGCAGAGGGGAAAGACTAAGACTACTTTAGTTTGCTCTCAGTAAATCATAGTATAGGATAGCATAGTATTATAGTGTAGTATAGCATGCTATTTATTAAATCTTTTCCCTATATTTACAAGTTTCACTTCAGTAACTATTGTTATTTTATTCATTAAAGATGTGTGTGAATGTGTTATATATTTATTATACATAGTAATGCATGAGATTAAACAAAATCATTCATACTTTGTTTATTCTGCAAATCAATTAGATTGGTAGCATCTGTACTAGGAAATTAAGTACAATGCCAATAACAAGAAGGGGTTGATATGTAATGTCTGTTTATGGTAACTGGCAATTTAATATCTCCAGTGTCTGTATTAATGTGTTATGCTGCTATTAATTATGTTATTATTATCATTATCTTACAGCTTTATTTTTTGTTTACTATTGGTGATTTTTTATATGTTGGCCAATGTGGTATTCATATAGAGTATAACTTTAAAATCAGAATAAAATCTTAGTTATTTGCTAATAATAACCAAACTATAAATGCAAAACAACTATTAATTATATATATGGTAACTTAATGTTTAAATTGTGACTACATTTTTTAAAACATGCTAAATGAACATAAATTCAAAGTCTTTGGTGCCACTTTAATTTCATCGGGTTTCCTATTTCCCACCAATTTCCATGAATTGACTACCTCTATATCTTGGATCAGGTTTTTAATGTTTGAAGGGAAATTATCAAAAGTAGGAAGTTATTTTTCTTTTCTTGATCAGTATACAACCAGAGAAAAATAACATTATTTTCAAGCCAAAGACATTGCAACCTAGCTGAAAAATTCAGGCCAAATGCTAGGAATGTTGTGGTTGACCATTCTGAAACAAAAATTGAAAACAGATTCCAGTTGGTTATAAAAAGTAAGCTAGCTAATAATAAAGATAGATAATGAACAGATACATAAAGGATAATTAAAGGAAATATTCAAAAGAAAGAAAAACTAAGCTAAATAAGTATGCTCTAACAAATCCATTCATTTGGCTAAGTGTTAAATAGATGTTCTTTTGTGTGGATAATATAGGGTAACTTGATTTTCCAAAGATAACAACGAAGGAATGTTTGGAGGGAACTCCAGTGCTTCTGGATTTTTGCCCGGCTCTAAACAAAGATTAACACCAAATATACCCATAACTGCTGTGAGTCTGAGTAATGTAAGTGCTATTGTATCTTTCCTTTTATTCTTTGAAAACTAGAAAACAAAGAAAAACTATACGCCTTGAAACCAAGAAGTTGCTTAAAACTTATCAAGTTGGCATCTTCTGTAATTGTGCCCTGCTTAGCCACCATGAGAACAGCATGTGTTTTGAGTTATTATTTCAGTTTAAGAATGACTTTAAATCACTCTTCTTAGGGGGTGTCTTATTTTCTGTCCACTTTTAATACAACTTCTAATTATATATGTGAAATGTATATGTTCATATATTATATGTAATATATATATATATATATATGTTATGAGGTCAGAAATGCTGAGAATGACTATTCATTCTGACTATGTCACTTTCTAACTATGCAACCTTGGGTAAATTATTTAACTTTTCAAAATCTTTAATAATATTTTAAAAAACAGGATAATAATATAATCCACAGCATAATAGTTTTATAAGTATCAGTATGCAGAGCTTTAGCATACCAACTGGTATGCATTCTGCTTATCACAGCCATTGTGCTAAATGACATATATTATATACATAAAAACCTTTACATACATTCTTTTTGATATAATGTTTGACATTCAGGATCAGAAAACAAGCTAGAAGAGAAAAATCATGTACATTGAAATCTCCTTTTCAATTCTAAAATATTATAGGTAATTGTGATTGGAGGAATTTCTTAGAGTGTTTTCTTCCATCTAATAAGGGCAACAATTTCAGGGAAGTACCTTTTGCCCTTGTAAATTTTCTGGGATTACTAATGCCTAACCTTTAATGAAGCAAACATTTTAGCGTGGTAATATAGTTTTCAACATTTGGAGAATAAGCATCCTAATTTTCCAAGGAAACACATTATTATATATTATTTCTCCATTTTGAATTTGTCAGATTTGTCTCTATAGACTAGGTTGCCACTGGCTGATCCCATGAAGTATGCTTTGTGTTTTTCCCCATTGGATTGATAGACGAATAGATAATCTAGTTACATGGCTGCACTCTACACAAATAATCACTTTAATTATTATTCTAAACTATAGAGTTATTTCTTAATATTTCTGTAAATTAATTATGAATAAATTTGGGCAGAAAGTATGGATCATTCTTCTATACCTTTCTCATCATTTACCACGCTTCCTTTTCCCAAACCTTGTAGAAGCTGCCTTTCCTATTATAAACATTCTGGAGGACAGGGGTAGGATGAGTCTGACTAGTATGCCTGAGGCTCTGGATTCCATCCTACCCTATATATGTTCATATGTTATATGTATATATACATATGTTATATATAATATATATAATGCTGAGAATGAATATTTATTCTGGCTATATCACTTTTTAAACATTGTCTTTGGTCTATGACTTGTATTCTTATTTTCTTGAATCTCTGTTTCATTTCTTTTTTTTTTGGCTATATCATATCGTCAACATAATTTAACTATCTTTCTCCTCCCATTGTGATGGCTATATAATTAATGTTGACTTTTCAAGGCACTTGACAAAACCTTCTGAGTTCAAATACTTTTTAATATAATGGTAATGTAAAATTTCCACTTTCCATTGTGTATGTCACACACCTGGCTCTTATCCACTCCTTTTCTCACTCTTCTTAATTTTGTGGGATAGACATTGAATTCAACACACCTTAAATCTGATTTGACCTAACAGTTGGCCTAGTGCTGAGTATATCTCTGAGTCTGCAGGCAACATACATTCTCAGCAACAATCTCAGCCGGAGCTAGTATGGCAAATCATGTCAGATAGTACAGGCTATCTCTAGACCCTGGAGAATAGGAGAGAAATAAGTTATTGGTTTGTTTAAGACATGGTTGTATTGGTGTTTTCTCTTATAGTAAAAGCAAGTCTTAAGCAATCTATTAGTGTTCTTCCAGTGTTTTTCTTTCTATGTCATTTAAAATTGTTTTTGCCACTGATTCAAGGAAATTAAATGGGAGCTATCTACACCATGAGATCATTTAGCTTTTTGTTAAAAATAAAATCAAGAATTTGACACTATAACTCCCTTTTTGTGTTATGAAATAGGGGCTCAGAAAGGTTAAGGGTATTGTGAAATATGACAGGAATATTAGTAGGATATCTGGAGTTGGAAACCCCAAATGTTTAATGTCAAAGCTCATTTCCCTGATACTCATAAAATATGACCTCTGCTTCTTCAGTGAAGGTTCCCTACTTTATGAGGTTTTACTTTTTTCTGTGACGTAAATAGGAAATGACATCATTTCCTGAGAGTGGTAGAGATGGTGTTAGCCTGGTGGAGAGGGAACATGTATATATCAGTGTGCCAAAACATTTTGGTCAATGAGGTAACATGTCTGATATACATATATGTGCACATGCATGCACATATGTGTACATATGCATATGCACATCCATATATGAATACTAGTGTTCCCATGGAGTTAAAAATGGAGGTTAGCAATTACTGAGCTGTCCTAATTTCCTAGTACAATGCATCACTCACATGTTTGTGGTCATGCTGATAGAAGCATACAGTGCTGCCTGTGGTCCAATAGTACACGATTTGGCAATTACATGTAATACATGATACTTGCTATGCTCCTCCCTTACACATTATTGTTTAGAGATTATTTCTAGTTATATAGAGAAGTTGCTCTAAAGCAGTATTCAGTGTTGTTACCTGCTTCATATATGTTGTACTTCCTGTGTTGTGTGATTGGATCAAAGGCTATGCGCAGGGAGTGGCCTATACTGTCTAGATTTGTGTCTGTGACCTATAGCTTTGCAATCTATGATGCTTGTACAATGACAAAAATCACTCAATGGCATATTTCTTAAAATAATTTTGCTACTGACACCTAACTGTATTTGAAATAGAAGAGGAGAGAGTCTTTTGATTCAAAGTGTATCTATCAGTCTAGCTTTTCCATCCCCTAGGGTGTGTGACAGGATCTCACATCCACCCTAGACCTTCTGAATTCAAGCTACAATTATAAATTCTCTCTGGGAGATTTGTTGTATGTAAATTATACTGGAGAAATATTGGGCCAAGCAGAGTTTCTATCAGGTAGCTTTAAAGGGTCAGTGCAGTTGACAACCAAGCCTTTATAAGAATCAATGTTTAGTCAACCCTGATTGTCACCAATCCATAGATGATGACAAAGCCAAACACATATTACAACAATGCATGTTCTCTTTCTCACTCATTCTGCATTTATAGAGCAAGGGTTTAATTGTGTAATACTACATTTGGGGACATATATAGACAGGATTTGGGGGCTGTCTTCCCTTCACTGAAATGGACCAGTAGGAGTATACACCTGCAAACCTGTAGGTCTGCACTACTGGATACAAACATAGTGAATTAAAATGGTTGGAAAAAACTCCTCATTTCAAGCTAGACACTGGTGACTCACATCTGTAATCCAAGATACTCAGGAGGCTGAGATTTGAGGATCACAGTTCGAAGCCAACTAGGGCAGAAAAGTCTGTGAGACTCTTACTCCAGTTAACCACTGGAAAACAAGAAGTGGTGCTATGGTTTAAAGTGGTAGAGCACTAGATGTGAGCAGAAGAGCTCAGTGACAGCACCTAATCCTGGAGTTCAAGCCCCATGACTACCACCACAACCACCAAGTTCCCGGTTTCAAAACGCAGAATTTAACTTGCCAATCACTGAGCACATTGCTAAACCATATGAATTAACAGTGAGAAGACACATCCTGTTGGGCTCTACCACACAGTTCCAGTGTCTCTAGCACTGTTTTTAACCTCGAATCTCATTCCTGGATTGTGCAGGATAGATCTAAGATGGTTGTAGCTGAACTGAACTTGTACAGACTCGTTTCCCTTTCCATTATTTTCTGAACAATCCAGTAGAACATTTACTTACACAGTATTTTAATTGTGTTAATATTATAAACAATTTAGAGATGATAGTATATATTGGGAATATATTTCATTTAAGTAACTCAAGCATCTATGGATTTTGGTACATATAGGGTTCTGATCTCAGCCTCTTGGTGATACCTAGAAGCAACTAAAAACTCCTGTCTACTTCGTATAATTGTCTGTATTTACAAGACACATGTGGAATTATAACAGTCATTTTGCAATCTGAAAGGCATGAATCCAAAGGTCAAGGCAAGTGAGCACTCTGGTGAATCAGTCGTAGAAGCACTATCCCTTTGGATTTCTTGTTATGTGAGATGATAAACATCTTCATCATTTAAATCATTTTTGGTTATTTGTTCTCTCCCCACCACTTATATTCTAAGTGAGGGAAAGCAGTTTTGTGGGTTTTGTCACAAAAATCCTCAGAACATTAGATTAAAAGAAGATGAAGCAAATTACACAACACTGGCTGAAATTTTGTAAAGCAAATGTATCTGAAGGTTTAGGTGCTTCCATATGGACAGACACTGTGACTTGAGGACAGTAGCCAGGATGGCATGGATAGAATGACCAAACATGAAAACCAATGATTTGTTTTACACAGTACTGGGCTTTGAGTCCAAAATGCTCTGCTACTTGAGAAACACCACCAGCCCTTTTTGATTTTTGGTTACTTTTGCCTGAGGCTGGCCTTATACTGCAGGGCTCCCTCCTCAGCCCTCCCGAGTAGCTTGGATTACAGACATGCCATACCATATCTGCTTATTTTGTCTCACTAACATTTTGCCAAGGGTAACCTGAACTATGATCCCCTCATGATCTATCTGGAGAGTTGCCGGAATTACAGACATGAGCCACCATGCCCAATGTAGAATGATGATGATCTTAAAATGCTTTCACCCTCAGATTGAAAGTAAGGAGGAAGTTGTACTCATAGAATATTAGAATTCAAGAATGCAGAGATATGTGATAAATACTGCTTCCCTCAAGGTAGTCAGAAGAATAATGATTGTGAATGCCATTTGAGTTCAGAAAGTCAGAGGAATAAGCCAGTATGGTAGTCCATGCTTTTAGTTTAAGCACTTAGGAGGATCAGAAGTATGAAGTGAGTTGGGCTACACAAAGAGATACAGACCCATTGGCCTAACTATACAGCAAGAGCCTATCTCAAAAGTAAAAAAAAGAAAAGAAAAGAAAAACAAAAAAGAAAGGAGAATCAAAGAAATAGACAACTAGCTTGTTGGATGAGTCAGCTTCAGGTTGTTGGAGACACTTGAGAGTACAATAGATATTAAGATCAAGGAAAGCCCATCCCATGCCCCAGACAATGGTGACCTGGTGAATGACTAGAGAACATTGAAAAATACTTCATAGCGTAGTCACTTGTGCTTGGTCCTTCTGAGCCTGTGAGCAGAGGAATGAAATGGAAAGTGTGACTGGCAGAGGGAACAGTATACTGTGATCCTCATGAACAGATGTTCCAAAGCCCTTGGGAGTGGTGAGGAGCACCATGCTACTTGAGTATAGAGAGGAAATGGAGATTGGAACACACTTTTGAAGGGTTTTACATATGCTAACCAGCAGTATTCCAGGATGACTTGAATATGAGTGCTGGGATGCTGGACAGTAGACCAAGTGATTAAGAAGCTTATGGCACATACAGCAGCGACATTCCGGACAGGGCTATTCCCAGCCTGAGTGATCTCAGCATGAAAATCCAAGTGGCGTATAAATTTAAAATTTATGAATCGCTTATTTCTGGAATTTTCCATTCATGTAGTATTTTCGGACCTCAGTTGACCTAGGGTAACTGTAGCTATGGAAAATGAAACAGCAGATAAGGGTGACTATAAATCTTCTAACACCCAAACTATCTTCTCAGGAACTTGACAGCCACTGCTTTGAAATGCACATATCCAGAGAGGAAAGGGAAAGTCTCCCTTTCCTCCCAAACTTACATAGGTGGATAAGGGCCTGACTTCAGCCAGTGCCCTGTGTTAATTTGACTCACTGTTTCCTGTCATAAAGTTGCAGACATTTGCTTCTCCTCCAGATTAGTGCCAATTAACAAACCCAGATGGCAAGTCACATTTACCAGTCCCCGCGTTGTAACTTTCCATTTCCCAAGCTTTGCCCAAGCTCCTGGTATTATTACTCTTTCTTTTTCTCTTAACCTACACTTAAACACATGGTCCACTCCACACAAATCGAAGTTGAATGCAGGTTGACTACCGTCTCTCACCTTGTACAAAACATGCCTCAAGAGGGACCAAAGATGAAAACACATAAGACTTGAATCTAAAATCCTAGAAGCAATATTAGGGAAACAATTCAAGACATTGGAATAGGGGATAATTTTCCAGATAAAAAGCCCCAATTGATGAAAAACAAAAGCCTAAGTTGACAAATTGGCTTGTTTTTGTACAGCAAAGGAAACAAATTGACCAAGTTAGGAGACAATCTAGAGAATGGGTGAAAATAATTGCCAGCTATTCATCTGATAAAAAGTTAATATCCAGCACGGAAAGAATTAAAAATAAAACTGTAACAGTAAAAACAAGTATCTAATGGGAAGGGATGGGAAGGGGAAACAACGAGAAGGCAACAATGTTTGATAAGAAATGTACTCGTTATCTTGCCCATGTAATTGTAACCCCTCTGTACGGTATTCTCACAATTAAAAAATAAAAATAAATAAATAAATAAAAACAAGTATCTAATTAAAAAATCTGGCAAATAATCTGAATAGGCTCTTCTCAAAAAGAAAGAAACACAAATTACCAATAAGTATACAAAAATTGGTTGATATTATTAGCCATAAGGAAAATACAAATCAGGGCTATAATGGAATATAATCTCACCCTAGTAAGAGTAGCTATTGCAAAAAATAAATAAATAAAACAAAAAAATTCTGATGAGGATATGGAGGAAAAGTAACTATCATACACTGTTGGTGAGAATGTAGATTAGTGCAGCCACTATGGAATTCAGTATGGACATTCTTCAAAAACCCAAAAAATACATTTGGTGCATTTGATTCAGCTATATGACTCTGTAGAAATGGGAAATGGAATCAGAATGCAAGAGAGATACTCATATGTCCATTTTTATTGCATCACTATATACAATAAGTAAAAATGGAACCAGCCTAGGTTCCAACAAAGAGATGAATGAATGCAGGCAGTGTCATACATATACACAATGAACAATTTAGCTGTAAAGAAGAAAATGAAATTTTCTGTACTTCATAGCAGAACTTGAGGATATTGTTAACTGTAATGAAAATAGTCACCACATGGTCTCTTATCTTTGAAAACTGAAATAATTCAAAATGGATTAATGATTACTAAGAATTAGTCATGGAGCCAGGATGTGGTAGAGGGGTGGGGTGAGGGCAGGGATAGGCAAATGATATATGAATACAATCAATGCATGTTATATTTATGTATGGAATTACGTTGAATCTTATCAACAAGTATGATTAATGTGCATCAAGAAACATTAAAATAAAGAAAGTTAAAGAGTTAAAACGTTGAGTACAGCTTATACCTAGTCCATCTCTGTAGTAATAGTTATGGAATAAAATCTGTCCAGACTGCTTTAACTAGAGTCTGACTTTCTCTTTGACAGTAGCAAATGCTACTTGTGTTCACATCCTAATGCAAATCAAATGAGTAAACCCAAGCCAGGGGTAGCAGGCACAGGTGACAGGGCAGAGAAGAAGCAAATGGATAGTTTATGCTAACTAACATGATTTTTGAAAAAAAAAATCAAGCTCTGACCGTTTAAGAAAATAGGGTTTTCACCCAGTAAACATAAGTAGCAAAAACGGAGGCAATGTTGCTGCTTTAAGTCAATCTAAAATTTTCTAAAGATGACTAAGCCCATAAGTTTACAAATAATGTCTAAATGTCAGAATTGCCAATATGTTATTCATTTTCATTCTTAACTGATGAGTAATGTTCCAATGCCTTTAAGTGGGGGCTGACTAGCTATACTGCCTTGATACTATTAGACATGTATTTGAGAGCAAAAAATGAAAAAGTCATAAGAAACCGCTGGCAAATCAGACGTCTCAAAAGCAACAAAGACGCTCTATTTCCTGCAAGTTGCATTAAAAATTTCCCACAAGTTTTGTTTGTATTTTACTTAACAAAAATTAAGAAAAATTATGTGATTGCTACTTGGTGTAAGGTATTCTATAAGAGAAAAGACGATATGTATTCAAATGTTTTTTTTTCTTTCATGTGATTATTTCTAACGCATTTATAATATTATTTCTTTGTTGCCTTGTATGTCCCTCCCCCACAGTATAACCCTTGCTTTCACTGTATTTGATGTTGGTGTAATTTGTGGAGGGGAAGAGGAAAAACAAATTGTTTAACTAGAGATACAGGTGGACCCATTGCAACAATGAGATGTACAAGTCGTTATGTTGAAAACGAACTTTACAACTTTGGTGGGTGGGGGGGCAGGGGGAAGATGGGAAGGGATGGGAAGGGGAAACAAAGGAGGAGGCTACAATGCTTGATAAGAAATGTACTCATTATCTTGCCCATGTAATTGTAACCCCTCTGTACAGTATTTTCATAATAAAAATAAAAAAAGAGAAAAGATGACTGTTTAGGGCAGTGCTATACTGAGGGAAATTGTGCTACAGCCTTCTAAATTTTCAGACTTGCTATTATGCTCCACCAGAGAGTACAAAATGTGCTATTTGGATGATATTCACAGCCCCGTGTCAGGAAACAGACTTAGGAAATTAAATTCCAGGCTAGCATTTGTGCCATTCCATTCTGTGATACTAGAGGTGAAAGGAGAGTAACTGTAATGCAGTGGTAAATCTGAAATGACAGAATGTAATAAATACCTCTGTACTCTAAGTGCACGGTGCTTAATACCTTCATTAATAGTTGGGGAGGGCAATAGTGGATAGTTACATTCATGGTTCAAGGGAGTTAACCAAGTGACAGAGCCTCAATTGCTCTGCTTACCCCAGTTATTACCATATTCATATTAAGTGACAAATATATTGGTATTTTTCAGGTAGAAGAATCCAAAGGAAAAATAAGTCAGTCCTTTCCCGCCAAGAGCTTGTTGAACATTGGAAAGTTCCAGAAAGTGACAACTCAGCATTTATGTATTGGGTGCTAAATCATGACAGCATCTGTTTTCCCAATATCAAAGTGACTAGAGAAATGAGCAAGGGAGGAGGACTTGATTTCTGGATGATTTGAACAAATTGGAGACATATGCCAATCTGGACACTGCCAAAATAGCATTTAAAGAAAAGCAGATTTAGGAAACAAAATGGGACTTGCAGAACATTATGATAGATTGCTTTATGTTAATAGGGCTAACGTTTATATGGTTAAGGTGAACCAGAGAGGAAGCAAGTCAGAGATGAAAGAAAATGGTCTAAACAATTGGACCAGATTTCCAATAAAACTAACGACAATAACATCAATGTTAACAAAGTCATGGTTGATAACACGGTTATAGCCATAGCTAGTCGCAGAGCAGTGATTCTTTACAATTGCCCATCTTTCCCTAGTAGAAACTAAGTGATTTCAGTGAGTGATTTCTTTAAGTAATTAGCTAGTGGGACACTGCTTGAAATATCAAGCAGTCTTCTTTTACTCTGCATTTTATTGTTAGCATGAACTAGCTGTACTAGCAGATTTCACTTTGACATCTTTACACATGTCTACAGTATACCTTGATTAGAGTCACCACTCTATCAACTCTCCCTTATTCTTCCTCCCCTCTTCCCAAACCCAGCTCAACAAATTTTGTTGTTCTATTTTCATACATTGCATACAGTATTTTGACCATATTTACCATTCTTCACCCTCTTTTTATAATCTTCCCACTAGGATTTACACCCCAGACTGTAAATTTCACCTTCTGAATATTCACTTTTGTTAAATTGCACTTTAATTGTTCAAAGGGATTTCACTATCATATTTTATATGTGATACAGTATGTATCAGTATATCATATATATATATTCTTTATGTACATATATGTAAAGTATATATGTACCTCATATATATGTATATATACATATATATAAATTACATATATGTACTTTCATTGAATTGACACCCCCCCCTCTGTCCCCCTACCTTCCCTTCCCTCCCTCCCCCCAGCTACCTACTCTCACTTCTGGAATCTTTCATCTACTTTTTATTTTTATTCTGGAGTCTTTCATCTATTTTTTATTTTTAGTTTTTGTTGGTCCTGGGACTTGAACTCAGGCCCTGAGCACTGTCCCTGAGCTCTTCTGTTCAAGGATAATGCTCTACCACTTTGAGCCACAGCACCACTTCTGGTTTTCTGGTGGTTAATTGGAGATAATGGTTAATTGGATGCTCCCACCCCTGCTGGTTTGAACACAGATCCTCAGATCTCAGCCTCCTGAGTAGCTAGGATTAAAGGTGTGAGCCACGAGCACCCGGCTGGATGGGCTACTTTATAACAGTATTTTGCCTGTTAAGTCATCAGGGTAGGAATAAAGCCTACCTTCTCCTTCCTTCTTTATAGAGTCTGTAATCCAGAGGCCTGGAACCTGGGAGATGAGTGTGACATTGTTCAGCTTGTCTGCTCCAGCATTCCTCTTGCTTCAACTTTTGTGGGCTGGCCATTAATGTAGGAGGCCAAGTGAAGTGATACTGTCTCCCATCACTTGCTCAAGAGAACCACAATCCTAGAGGAAAATTATTGACAACATAGGTAAAATCTAGTTTATGGAAATGAATTCTGGACAGACAGATCCCACTCTCTCTGGGACACTTCTAATGTTCTCATGGTTGCTCCTCTGCAGACCTCCCTGCAGATCTCCAAACCCACACAAGGCTCTTCATGCCATAAAGCCTTTCCCAAGAAGAGTCCAGTTCCCGGGTTAGTCCTTCAACATTGTCTATAACACCAAATAAACTGGCCATGTCAAGGCACCAAGGAGTCTCAATAGACTACAGAAGGTTTCCAACAGCTCTCTGGAGGCAACTGTTATTACAGTTTCAATAACATTATGGTTTTAAGATGGTTGGACTAGATGACTTTTTGTTTTGAGTCCCCTTAGCTCTAACATTCTAGAGTTTGTGGGCAGACCTGGGAACAGACTCATCACATTTCTCTGGCAAAATCCAGCTCAAATTCACACAGGCTTGATAGTTAAGGTTCTGGAACCTAGTCCATTAACTTTAGGACTGACTAACATGAAAATGAAATTTGTATGTTTGGGAAAAAAATATATTGTGTCTGAATGTGGCAGTGCCCCAGGTCATTTTGCTACTTTATATGCCAAAATCCATTTTTTGGGTCTGTGAAAGTCCTTGAATACTTTGGTCAAATTTGGTGGTGATTTCCCCCCTCTAAATTGTCCTTTAGGTGATAGTCTATCAGGGCAGTGACAACATTTACTCATGAGAATTACAAAAATGATAGAAACTTTGAAATCTTGAGGGTTTCATGAAAATGGTTGTTTTCCAGGGAAGGAGTGACCTTGTCCAAAAAGAAATGTAGGTTTTACCTGATTTATGTAACTGTAATCCCTCTGTACATACCTCTTATAATAACAATAATGTTTAAAAAAATAAAATGATTATTTGCAAAATGTGATTTATTTGCTTACTAAGTATATGATGCATGAAGCAAGTTCAATTTTTTATGAATTTGAATGAATATTACATAAATATACTGATATAACCATGTTTTTCCATATAAAACAAGGACACACAATCAGCTAGATGTAAGTAACCTGTAAGAAAAATTAAAACCTAATTAAACTTGGGCATTACTCTATTGTCTGAGAATCACTAATATGAAACATAAGGACTTTCTGTGTATTTTTATTCTTATAAGCAGAGAATGCAGTCAGTGAGCTAAAATCTGAGTATGACACTGAGCTCTAGCTTGAAAGAATAGGAGTTTTGAATGTACACTCCGTACAAAGGGGTTACAATTACATGGGCAAGATAACGAGTACATTTCTTATCAAGCATTGTTGCTTCCTCGTTGTTTCCCTTTCCATCCCTTCCCATACTCCTCCCTCCTCCCCCCAATCTGCCCCCCACCAAAGTTGTTAAATTTGTTTTTCGACATAATGACTTGTACATCTCATTGTTGCAATGGGTCCACCTGTATCCCTATTTAAACTATTTGTTTTTTCCCTTCCCCTCCACAAATCATACCAACATCAAATACAGTGAAAGCAGGGGTTATACTGTGGGGGAGGGACATACACAGCAACATAGAAATCATCTTATAAATATGATAGAAACAATTGCATGAAAGGAAAGAAAAGCAAAAATAAAATTGAATACTTATCTTGGGGTTCATTCCCCTAACATCAACTTATCTGACCTTTTCTGCTTGACTCAGACATATACTAGTTATTGCAAATAAGGGAAACCATGGGACCTATGTTTCTTTAGGCCTGGCTTACTTCACTTAATATAATTTTTTCCAAGTCTTTCCATTTCTTTACAAATGGGGCAATGAATGTACACTTTTTGTTTAAAGCTTTGGAGAGTACTTTTCTCTACCACTGTCCATCCTGTTCATTCCTTTCTTCTCCTTTTCTCCAGTGTTAGAAATGTATCCAGTCCAGCCAAGTCATTCTGGAGAGAGTCTTGGGTTCGAGTCATCAGTCAATATAAACAGTTGGAGTGGCAACCAGAAATGCTGGCTGTGAGAATGAATCATCATTGGAGAGTTTCTATAGCGCCTCAGTGAGCTGCCTAGGGATGCTATGGAGCAGTGTAAGCCTTCCACCAGTGAGCCTTGTCAAAATGGAAAAACTAGCTGGGTGCGTGTGGCTCACACCTGTAATCCTAGCTACTCAGGAGGCTGAGACCTGAGGATCATGGTTCAAAGCCGGCCAGGGCAGGAAAGTCTGTGAGACTCTTATTTCCAATAAACTACTCAGAAAACCGGAAGTGGCGCTGTGGCTCAAGTGGTAGAGCACTCACCTTTAAAATGGAAAAATTGTAAGATAAACTATTGGTATTATTTTATGTCCTTTGATTATTTTTAAAGTGAATTGCTATGCAGTGATGAACTTCTTGAGTCAAGTGTCAAAGGTTCCTTTGGATTCATGAAAAATGTACTTTCAAAATAATTTTATTGCATCACTTTCATTAGATGACCTGAGACATAAACTGATGTAAATGAGCCAAGAAAAGTGGGTCAGCTCCAAGAAGACTTGCATAAATGTGAGATAATTTCTCTTTTGTATCTAAATTGTGCTATTACAAGACCTTGTTTGTCTATTTTGGCCAGAAACATTCAGGAAAAAGGAATTGTGTTTATTTTTCTGGACTTACTGTAGTAGCATGAATGGAGTAAGTAACCTTTGTGCTACTTAAGCTTTTCCAAGGAAGCTCTTCAACTGCTACAAGTAAACTTCCATTAATTTTATAATTGACTTAACTTGTGGCTTTTCCTTCTAAGAAACTTGCTTCCTTTATTCAAAGAATATCTTCTTTCAGTCCATTTCTTATAGTTTTGTTTTCATATTTTTCTTAAAAATATAACTTTTTAAAAAATATAATTTTTCTTAGGATCATTGGTCAGAGACATCAAGGTGATGGTTTCCAGTTGTACAAGCTTAGTCATTCTAGAACTTCTAAGTCATCAACTATATTGCCTTCTATCATAATCATGGAATAAACACCATAATTGCAATGGTGGTGAATAATTAATGTAATACAATTTATTTTAACTATTTGATTTCTGGCTAGGAACTCAGGGAATTTACACAGACAGCTTCCCATAGATGCTCTGTCATTTGAGCCATGACCCCAGCCTTTTGGCTTTGCTATTTTTTAATAGGGCCTAACTTTCTTTTCTTTATAGTTAGGATGACATTTACATGCCAGTATTCTCAGCTTTTTATTGATTTAGATGGAGTCCCTTTTTGTCCAAAGTGACTTCAGCCATGATCCTTCCAATCTTAGCTCTCCTCCTCCTGGCTAAGTATCTAGGATTATAAGCATGAACCATAGTACCCAGCCTTTAATTTTTCTGAAAGTCTGTATTTAGGAACACTAAATTCTAGTGTCTAATATCACTGTTAGACACTATTCTTATTCTTTTTATTCTTCTGTATTATTAGACACTTTTCCCTTTCCTTGAACATGAAGACTTTAAAACAGAGGATAGGGTATAGTTAATTTATTTAGAAAGCAATATAGGTAACAGAGTTGGATACTGGTGTGAAACATAAAGGGAGGAAATCCAGGAATTATTTTCCAAATGGTCACTACTGGAGCTTCTTGTTCTTTTAGGAACTTCTGATGAGCTTCTTAGAAAGTATTTCTCCAGGGGCAGGAGAAGGGATGCTCTTTATGGAAGGGATACTGGCTCAGGGTTTGTTATCTAGCCTCTTACACATCTGTCTTCTTGCACCACATGAAGCTTTTTCCTTAAGTCTATCAGGAGCTAATCAGAATAAATTGCGATTGCAGTTGTAAGGATTTGCACCTATTGAAAGGCAGTGTAGGCTGTACTATCAGTACTTCTGTGCCTTGGGAGGAGGGCCATGACAACAGAGAAGTGATTTCTGCTCTGATTTGTTCTGAAGTGTTGATGCCCTGAGTTTGTTTCTATTCTGGGTGCTTCTCCCACAAGGACACTGAGTCACTGGCCTCTGTTTGTCAGTGATAGAAAATGAGGGACAGTTGAAATTCTTAGACGAGGAAAGATTTTAGGAGTGATTTTAAAGTCTGTCACCTAGAAGTATACTCAGGTACATTCAAGGGATAGAGCTGGTATTGCTGGATAGATGTAGGTGGAAGATGCACTTTTAAGAGGAAAGATCGTTGAATAATTATAGAAGTGCAAAAAGGGAGTTCCCTGAATTGTGGATTAGGAAGCTTTTCCTCATTGTCAGTATTTTAGCAGTGCAAGACAAAAATAGTTTGTATCAGAAATGGCTCTTATACGGCCAAGACCATAGCATTTCCTGAGTCATATTTAGTGTTATAAAATATGTATTTAAGAATTCTGAGTATCTGTCTCAGGTTTTTAAAGCTAGATTGTTTGACAGCAGAATTAAGTCATAGAGAATAAGGATCCAAAGTCAAGCCACTGACAGGACTGTGTTCCTTTTGGAATCTGTAAAGGAATACCCTTCTTGGCCTATTCTTAGTGTCTGATTATTGCTGTCAACCTTGAAATTCTTTTTTTAATATCTATTTTTTATTATAAAGATACTATACAGAGGGGTTACAGTTACATGACTAAGGTAATGAGTAAATTTCCTATTGAGCATTGTTACCCCCTCCTTTGTTTTTCCCCTACCATCCTTCCCTTCCCTACTTCCCCAACTCCTCCCTCCTTCCCCCCAGAAGTTGTGAAGTTTATTTTCAACATAGTGTCTTGTACATTGTTACAATGGGGCAACCTGTGTCCTTATTTCAGCATTTTGTTATTTCCCTTCCCCTCCTCAAATTAGGAAAATGTATATACAAGATGCAGGGCACTGGAATCAAATACAGTCAAAATAGAGGTTATACCATGGGGGAAGAACATACAAAAGAAACAACTAAATCACATAGTGAAATTCTTGTTTACAGCTAAATCATTCTAGTCTATGACTCTGTTGTCCTAATGGTGTTCTTCTCATAAAGATATGAGGAGTGAAATGTACTCTTTTTGAAATGTACTCATTACCTGACTTATGTAACTGTCATCCTCTGTATGTCACCTTTACAATAAATGTTGAAAAACAAATAGTTTTCCTAATGGTGTTCTTCTTCTTATAAAGATGCTAATGATAGCTGATTAATGGTTATCCTAATTATCTCAACTATGAAGTCCATGTCCTAAGAAAGTCATATGGAAAGGTACCAAGGGTTAGGACTTTTGAGTCCTTTTGGAGGACATAGTTCAGCCTGTGACAGTGACCTAAAGGTGGCTAACATTCTGTTCTTTTGTTACTGGTGCTGTCCTGGCCATGGGTGACTAGTGAAGCAAGCCAACTTACCTGTTGGATGTCAGTGTGTGTTTGAATAGTAAGAGAGAAATCATTTTCTCTGTCACCTGATATGATCTCATGTGAACACACAGTTGATAAATGGACATTTTTTAAAAACCCTCTTATTATATATACTTGTATTCCAATTCTCTAAATATATATGCATCTTCAAATTATAACTCTTTCTTCCCTTTACAATTCTTTTCCCTCCATAGCATCAGTGAAGCACGGAGTGCTTAATCTCCAACTGGTGTGAGAGTCTCTTGAGGTCAGGCTACACAGGGTCAAAAGGCAAGAGTCATAATACAAACATGAGAAACAGCCCAGATTTATTTCATTTTGGAAGGAGAATCTGAGAAAATGAGCAAACTTAGTCAACACAATCCACACGAGGAAGAGAAAAACACAAGGGAACTGTGTAAGACATTTATTCTACGATTTATGGCCTAATTTTTCACTATATAGTCACTTTGTTCCCACAACATCCTATTCAAAGATTTTCGTGTGACCTCAATGTGTTGTTTTCCTGGGTCTTGTTTTGCATCCTGCCCTTGTTTTCCAGCTGTACTTTGGGCTTGCTGTTGATTAACATTAGTGAGTATTTGAATTAGTATGCAACATGTTTCCAAACAAAAGAGATGGATGGTCTAGCATTTTTTTTTATAAAACATTAAAAAAATTAGTTAAGAGACATGTAAATCAGATGTCTGGATCTTCAAAGGCTTTATAGGGGTGATATGGACTAAGCATGGAAACTTCTTTTTGGAAAGATGGACAACATAGAAGATTGATTCCTGATGTTAAATTGTGTTACAAAGCCACAGGAGTGAAGAAAATATGGTACTAACATACATAGACATATGGGTCACTGGAATAGGGTTGAGACTGTAGGAAAATACTGTTGGCATTTGATAGTTGACTTTCAGTATGGGCACTAGGAAACACCAATAGAAAAGCATATAGTCTCTTAAATAAATTGTCCTGGGATAAAGAAATTTACACAGAAGGGAGTGAAAATGTATGCCTGGTTTGTTCCATAAATAGAATTTAATTCAAAATGGATCAGAAAATGAACATAAGAGTCAAACCTAAAAAAATCTTATAAAACGTGAGCTTTGATTGAGAAATATTTTGAAATATATTATTTGTTGTAAATATTGTTGATGAATAATAATGATATCGGTTCATGGTATACCATGTAATATTTTGATGCATGGAAGCAGTATGGCATAACTAAGTCGAGCTGATTAACATATCCATCACCTTAGTTATTTACAATTCATAAGGTGAAACCCTTAAAATATACAACATAATATTAGCAGTACAGTCTCTCTACTGTGTCATGCACCATAATCTTGCTCCTTTTGGGTCTTGAAACTTTTCCCATCCTGTCTTCCCTGGTCCTTCAGCCTGTGGTAACCATCTTCCTGCTCTTTGTTCTTGTGAGTTCATCATTTTTTAAAATTTATTCTAATTTTTGTATGTTTCTTATTGTAAAACTGCTGTATATAGGGTTTACAGTTACATGAGCAAAGTAACGAGTACATTCCCTATTGAGCATTGTTGGCTCCTTTGTTTTCCCCTACCATCCCTTCCCTCCCACCTCCCAAACCTCCACACAACCCCCACCCCCCCACCCCAAAGTTGTAAAGTTCGTTTTCAACATAGTGTTTTGTACATCTCATTGTTACAATGGGTCAACCTGTATCCTTATTTAAGCATTTTGTTTTTTCCCTTCCCCTCCCCAAATTAGAGAAGTTTACATACAAGATGTAGGGCACCAGAATCAAATACAGTGAAAATAGGGGTTATACTGTGGGGGGAGGAACATACAAAGCAACAACAACAAAAACCACATGGTACATTATAAATACGTTAGAAACATTAGCAAGAAAGAAAAAAGATATTTGTGTCCTTATCTTGGGGTTCATTTTGCTTAACATCATCTTATCTGGTCGTATGTACATGGCTTTTGACCTTTTCTGCTTGTCCTACACATGTACTAGTTATAAGGGAAACCATGGGACCTATGTTTCTTTGGGCCTGGCTTACTTCACTTAATATAATTTTTTCCAAGTCTTTCCATTTCCTAACAAATGGGACGATGTCATTCTTTCTGATGGAGGCATTGAATTCCTGTGTGTGTGTGTGTGTCTCATTTTCTTGATCCATTCATCTACTGAGGGACATCTGTGCTTATCTGCATCATTATTTACCATAGCTAAGAGTTCATCATTTTTATATTGTACATGTAGGTATCTTACAGTACAAATCTTTCTGAACCTGGCTTATTTCACCTCACAATGTCTTCCAGATTAATCTATACTGTTGCAAGTAACATATTTTTTGTATCTTTAAAGGATAAATAGTATTGTTGTATTTAGATAAGGAAATGGTTTCTTTGATGCCAATGTCACACCAAAAGCAAAAGTGGCAAAAAGAAACAATGGATAATTGTATTTCAGCTATATTTTGAGTTTGTAAATATTAGTAATAAGATAGGAGGAACTACACAAAAGAAGATACTTACAAATTGTGTGTTGGTGACATAAGAATTTGTGAGAACTCATAAGGAGATGGATTGAACAGAACTCTAACCTAAACAGATATTTTGCACATGGAAATCATATGCTCACTAAGGTTGCAATAATAATAATAATAACAACAACAACAGACAGTAGCAATTGTTGACAAAAATTTGAGGAAATCAAATTTTCATGCCTGGCTATGGGAATATGAAGTGGTACTTACTTTTGGAAACAGTTTAAAACTTCTTGAGTGCTAAATATAGAATTGCAATGTAACTCAATAACTCTATCCTATGTGCATACACATGCACGCGCGCACGCACACACACACACCCACACACACCCATGTGAATGGAAAATGTGTCCACAAAAAACTTGTGCATAAGTGCTCTCAACAGTGTTGTTTATAATAAACCCAAATTAGAAACAACTGAGAGGCCTATGACTGATGAGTAGATAAATAAAATATGTGTGTTTGTGCAATGTGATGACATGCACTAATGAGTAGGAATGAAGTATAGACACATGATACAGCAAGGATAAGCTTGAAAACACCAAATGGAAGAAATCAATCCCAAAAGACTACAAGATTATATGATTCTGTTATTATTAGACACCCAGAACTGGTGAGAGAGAGAGGTGGATGATAGATGATTATTGGTTGTCCTTTCCTTTGGGGCTGAAGGAAATGCTCTAAAATTGTATTGTGGTTATGGTTACTCAGCTCTGAATATATATACTAAAGTCCATTTGATTATACCCTGAAAAATACCTCAACAAAGTTGTTAAATATACTATGGGTGAAAAAATATCATGTGTGTATGTGTTTTTAACAGAATACTCAGGGAAAGAGAATGTGAAAAAGAGTTTTATGTAACATGATTAGGAATTAGCCAGGTGAATGTAAACAAAGATTCTAACACAGACAATGATGTTGACAAAAGGCTGAAACAGAAAAGATATACTTGTATTAAGGGCCTATGGTTGTCAGAATGCTATCATGGTTTACAAAATCTTCACTCTAATTCATGGACTCCTTCTTTTGTGTGTGGGCAAGACTCACAATTACTTCTAATAAAATAAAATATGACAAAGATAAAGAGATTTTTCCAGATATAATTTAAGCCCCAAATGAGTCCGATTTCAAGTTTATCAAAGTGAGACTATCCTAAATGGGCCTTAACTAAGTGAACTTTCTTATTAGAACAGAGCATCTCCCTTCCCCCTCTTGGAGGTAGAACCTCATCATCCAAGAAGGCCTATGGAGAGGCCCTGTGAAAGGCTGAGGATGTGGGTTTAATGAGTTGAGGGCAATTCTTGGTCAAAAGTCAAAGTAAGAAAATGATCTGAATTCTCCTGCAGTAAGCTCTGTCTACAGCATAAAGAGGGTCAGAACATCAGTCTTCTCCTGATAGCCCGGCAGATGAACATGCAGCGGGCATGTCAGCTGGATTCCAGCCTGCTGTGGTCCTAGTGCCAAGCCTCAGCTCAGGTATTATTGAAGTTCTGCCTACATAAATTTTGATATAATATGGACATGTGGATTTAAGCTACTACTTGTATGGTGATTTTTAATTTGGTAATTAAAAGAAAACAACAGGACATTGTGCTTGACTGGAGCTTTAAGAATGGTAGGGTTGGAAGTAAAAAGAAACATGTAGGGAGAATAGAAGGAGAAATTTAGTAAGACCAGATGAGGTAGGAGTTGGTATTCAATTTTATTTGAAAAATGAATGATGGTTTTACCTTCTTACCATTTGTTCTGGTTAAGCCCATGTTAATTGTTTAAAAGGATTTCACCACTTTATACAGGCACATATTGCACTTTCATCAGATGAATCCCCCCTTTATCTCTCAATTTCGCTAATGCCCTGACCTTGTTACTCAACAGTTCTCAGGGAGTTTGGTGTTGCTATCTTCATTCACAGATGCATTACTCACCCTGTAATTTCTTTTCCCTTCTTTTAATCCCCTCTAGCTCTCCCAAATAGTAAACATGCAGAACATTAGTTATACTAGTCTTATCTTGGTGGGGTATACTTGGGAAGGGGAGGCAGAATGGAGCAGTGAAGGAAGATGATTAAAACACTTCATATATGTGTGTAAAGATGGAACAATGAACCTTGATGAGTTTGGTTTGAGGAGGGGAAGGGAGCTGAGTGTAATGGAGGGGGAGCGTTTGATCAAAGTACATTGTACACATACACAGATATGTCAGAATGAACTCCCTTGTACAACTAATTGACTATAAATAAAGTTGTAATAAAAAAGTAATGGAGATCAATGCTAGTTTGCAAGCAAGGGCTACATACAGTATGACAAAATGTTTTTAAGGATTCCTCTGGCTATTTTGAAGAGAATAGCTGGGAGATTACCAAGAAAGGGAGTCCTGGACAGTTAAAACACTAGAACAATTCCAATGATAACTTCTAAGGTATGAATGGTGAACTAAAGAAAAGGAAAATCTTACGGGGACAGAGGATAGAAGTGAGGTGACTATGGAAGGTTTATAGGGGACACACCTCTCCAATTACAGCAGCACCGTAGAAGAGTGCTATGTGCTTTATTAACAAAGATTCTTGTCCTGTATCCCTCAGTTCATCTTTTCCTAAGAAAATACAAAATACTTTATAAATACAAAATTATTTTCTTAATGGAAGATGAAGAATATATGAAAAAGAGCAAATAAAGAAGGAGCACAACACACAACTGTGAACCTATTTTAGACTCTCCTTCTATCCTTATTCAACTGGCCATTCTTGTAGTGAGGCTGTGGGGCACTGCTCTGACCATGCTATCTGGTTTTTCCTTTGTCTGGGACACTAATGAAATGTCTCTAACTGATGGAGTCAGGAGAAGGACATTCTTTCTGGCCCCCTCTAAGGATTTGCCTCAGTGCACCTGCCATCCACCTTATGGCAAACATAGTAAACAAAAATGTAAATAAATTCGAATGCATAAATAGGTGGAATTGAAAGTTGACAGAAACGTTGCTCTATTTTTTAGAGTATGTAAGACAATCTAAGAGTAGTTGTATGATTGTGTTTTTCCAATCAGTGATTATTGTTCCTTTTTAAATTCAGGTTAGAATACCACAGAATACATCTCCCAGAAAAACCTTCAGTATTGTTATAGCTACGATTTTTGTTCAAATTTCTTCAGTAGCCATCACAAATGGGAAAATCTTGTTTGATGCCTTCTAATGTCTACAAACATCTCGTAACTTTCATTTTTTAATTTTATTTAAGTCCACATTGCAATAGCATAATTTATTGTGATAGCAAGTATTTCACAATTGTGACTGTAAATATCTTAAATTTCTTAACATTAAGTCAGATTTTAACTCCGTTAAAAAGCTACTCAAAAAACAAAAGTGTATTTTCTTATATATACATTTTTGTAATTTGGAAAGGGGAAGAGACATTGTGGAATGCTTAAATGGGGATGCAGGCTGATCCATTGTGACAACGAGATGTACAGGACACTATGTTGAAAATGAACTTTACAGTGTCGGAGTGGGGGTGGAGGTGGGAGGAGTTGGGAGGTGGGGAGGAAAGTGATGGTAGGGGGAAAACAAAGGAGGAGGTAACAATGCTCGCTATGAAATGTACTCATGACCCCACTCATGTAACTGTAACCCTCTGTACAACATTTTTACAGTAAATACATATATATTAAAAAAACAAAAGTATAAGTCAGATAACTGTGGGGATTTTTAATATCTACAAGTCTGATACTTCATGAATAGGATATTTTAGATGATTATTCCTGTTTTATTTTAAGGACTTATTAATATGATTAGTATATTTTTAATTATGCTATTTTATTTATATTACTGTTTTTGGGTGGAGGAGTGTCAGAGTCTTACTGTGCAGTCCAGGCTATTCTAGAATGTATAATCCTCCTATCAGCCTCTTGAGTGCTAAGATTATGTCTTCACTAGCATACCTGGCTTTCTTATGGGTTTTTGACATGTTGCCATACCTTACTGATATGAATTCATACATCCTCTACTTCACAAACTAAATGACATTTTCAGCGTCTACTCTTGATAATGGCAAATGTATGGGATTTGCATAACTTCTTAAGGGTCAGATACTTTAAGGTTCTGATCCATGTATTAGGGTCACAAAATGATTTGTAAAGTTGCCAAACCAAAAAAAAAACCCAAAGAGCATGTTTTAGCTTTTTTATTAATTTTTTTTCCAGAAGGCCCAAAGTTCAAACCCAAGGCCTTCTGACACCAGGCTAAAAAGCCTGAGTTTGAATTCAGGGCCTTCTAAAACCAGGCAAAAAAGCCAGGCCGCAGAGTTAGACACTTGCATTCTCCCTTCTCAGAATGATTTTTAATTGGCAGAAATTTCAGATTCCTCTGGACGACATGTATGATTGCCTAGCAGATATCGACATGCCAAAACTAAACCAGCTTAACAGATGCATATTGAGCATCGAAATAGAAACAGCAATAAGAGACTTCCCACCCAAGAAAAGCCCAGGACTCTGTGGATTTCCATACTCCTCTAATTCTTCAATGAAATTGAAAATGAAAGTTCACTACCAAACTCTATGAAGCCATTGTAACCCTCATCCCAAAACCAGGGAGGGACTCTCAAAGAAAGAGAACTATAGACCTATTTCTTTGATGAACATGGATGCAAAACTTCCAAAATAATTTTGGCCAATCAATTTCAACAATTCATCAAAAAAAATCATACACCATGGTCAAACAGGATTCATTTCAAGGATGCAAAGCTGGTTCAAAATACACAAGTCAATTAATATAATTCATCACATCAACAAGAACAAGGATAAGAACCACATGATTATCTCAATAGATTCAAAAAAAGCATTTGACAAAATCCAACACCCTTTTATGATGAAAGTTCTGGAAAAATTTGGAATCCATGGAACATTCCTCAATATAATAAAGGCTGTGTATGACAAACCTAGAGCCATCATTACACTTAAAGGCAAAAAGATAAAGCCATTTCCTCTAAACTCAGGAACGAGACAAAGACTTCCACTTTGTCCAATTCTCTTCAATTTAGTATTAGAATGCCTAGCTACAGCAATAAGATAAGATGCAAATATAAAGGGGATCCAAATAGGGAAAGATGAAGTAAAACTCTCCCTCTTTGCACATGATCTTGTATTTAAAGAATCCTACAGACTCCACTCCCAAATTACTCAAGTTAATTTGAAACTTTTGCAAAGTAGCAGGGTATAAAATTAACCCTCAAAAGTCAATGGCTTTTCTGTATGCCAACAATGAGAAGAGCACAATTGAAATCAGGAAAGCCACTCCTTTTGTAATAGCCCCACAAAAAATAAAATACCTAGGAGTTAACTAAAGAAGTGAAGGACCTCTGTGAGGAAAACTTCAAAAACCTGAAAAAGGAAATCAAAGCAGAACTTAAGAAGTGGAAAAATATCCCATACTCCTGGATTGGGAGCATTAACATCGTGAAAATGGCAATATTTCCAAAGGCTATCTACAAATTCAATGTGATACCTATCAATATTCCGACCTCATTCTTCAAGGAAATAGAAGAGCAATCCAAAAATTCATATGGAACAATAAAGGACCCCGAATAGCAAAAATGATCCTTAGCAGAAAGTACAGTGCTGAAGGAATATCAATATGGAACTTCAAACTCTACTACAAAGCCATAGTAATCAAAACAGGTTGGTACTGGCACAAGAACAGACCTGAGGACCAATGGAATGGAACTGAAGACCCAGAAATGAACCCACAGACTTATAGCCATCTAATGTTCGATAAGGGAGCTAAAAAAAAAAGAATGGAAGAAAGACAGCCTTTTCAGTAAATGGTGCTGGCAAAATTGGTTAATCACCTGTAGAAAACTAAAGCTAGATCCTTATATATCATCCTGCACAAGAATCAACTTCAAATGGATCAAAGACCTTGGAGTCAAAGCAGACACCCTGGAAATATTACAGGAAGGAATAGGAGAAACTCTAGGGCTCCTTGGCACAGGCCAAAATTTTCTTAATAAAGACCCAGAAACACAGCAAGTCAAAGAAAGGTTGGACAAATGGGATTGCATGAAGTTGCAGAGCTTCTGCATGGCAAAGGACATAGCTAGCAAGATCAATAGAAAGCCCACAGATTGGGAGAAGATCTTCACTAGCTATACAACAGACAAGGGTCTCATATCTAAAATATACCTGGAACTCAAAAAATTAAATCCCCCAACAACAAATCCTCAAAGAAACAACTGCTCAATAAATAAGTGATCTAAAGACTTACAGAGAAACTTCTCTAAAGAGGAAAGAAGGATGGCCAATAGACACATGAAGAAATGCTCAACCTCCCTAGTTATAAAAGAAATGCAAATCAAAACAACATTGAGATACCACCTCAGCCCAGTTAGAATGGCTATAATCAAGAACTCTAATAACAACAGATGCTGGAAGGGAAGTGGCCAAAAGGGAACCTTACTGCATTGTTGGTGGGAGTGTAAACTTGTTCAACCACTTTGGAAAGCAGTATGGAGTTTCCTCAAAAGATTCCACATAGAGCTATGACCCAACAATCCCACATTTGGGCATTTACCCAAATGACCACAAGCAAAGCTATACTAAAGCTACCAGCACAACTATGTTTATTGCAGCATTATTTACCATAGCTAAGATATGGAACCAACCCAGATGCCCCTCAGTAGGTGAATGGATCAAGAAAACATGGGGTATATATGCAATGGAATTCTATGCCTCCATCAGGAAGAATGACATTGCCCCATTTGTTAGGAAATGAAAGACTTGGATAAAATTATATTAAGTGAAGTAAGACAGGCCCAAATAAACATAGGTCCGTGGTTGCCCTTATTTTCAATAACTAGTATGTGTCTAGGATAAGCAGAAAAGCTCAAAAGCTATGTATATAAGACCATATAACATGATGTTAAGCAAAATAAACCCCAAAATAGGGACACAAGTATTTTTTCCTTGCTTGTTATTGTTTTTAACATATTTATAATGTACTGTGTGATTTTTTTGTTTTTGTTTTTTTTTGGGTCCGGTCGTGGGGCCTGAACTCTGGGCCTGGGCGCTGTCCCTCAGCTCTTCAGCTCAAGGCTAGTGCTCTACCACTTGAGTCACAGCGCCACTTCCGGCTTTTTTCTCTTTGCTTATGTGGTGCTGAGGAATCGAACCCAGGGTCTTGAGCATGCAAGGCAAGTGCTCTACCACTGAGCCACCTTCCCAGCCCGATTTTTTTGTTTCTTTCATATGTTTTTCCCCCATAATACAACCCCTGCTGTCACTGTATTTGATTCTGGTGCCCTGCATCTTGAATATACATTTTTCTAATTTGGGGAGGGGAAGAGAAATAACAAAATGCTTAAATAAGGATACAGGTTGATCCATTGTAACAATAAGATGTACAAGACACTATGTTGAAAACGAACTTTACAACTTCGGGGGGGGGCACAGGAGGAGTTTGTGAGGTGGGGAGGGAAGAGATGGTAGGGGAAAAACAAAGGAGGAGGTGACAATGCTCGATAGGAAATGTACTCATTACCTTACTCATATAACTGTAACCCTTCCCACCAGTATTTTTACAATAAAAACATATATTAAAAAAAAGAAACTTCAGATTCCTCATTAGCATGTACCTGAGGTAAATTTTTTTCTGAGTGTGGTTTAGGACAAATAGGTATGTGATTCTGGCATCAAACTGAGCTATAGCCATTATAAGAGTTAAGTTATGAGCATTCACAGCTTACTTCAAAGAATTGTGATTGCTTATTGCAATGCTTTACTCTAGTCTCAGGATTACTCTGTTTCAGTATGTGTATCTCCAAGTTTTGTGTATAAAATTCATCACATAAGGCCCACATATAGACTACAAAGAAAATTACCAACCAATTTTATTCAAATCTGAGAAGGTAGCTCTATAATTTAGCAAAAATATTACCATTCTAAGAACCAAGAGACAGGATCTTTTAAAGTCCTATAGTTTCACAAAAGTTGTTGAGTCATAAGTTTCATAGATGGAAATGTTCTCCAATGTGCTTGATGTATCTTTGTCATTTTACAGAGAAGTAAAGAGATTTATTTACCTCTAGTGTTAGAGCTTTCTTACAAAACTAAGAGCTTAATTACCTTAGTTGAATATCTTTTCCTCTGATATGGGATGAAATGATCACTAGTTTTTAATATTAGGATTTTCTGATAACTTAGAGGTATTTTCTTTCTTATTTATACTATATTTTGTACTGTATTTTTTAAGTTATACTAACTAAAGTCTAGTACAGGTTTGGGTAAAATAAATTTAAATGATGCCTACTGACTTATTTCTAACACATACCTCTGAATAAAGCAATCAGCAAACACCACCAACTGTGTAATACACTGAAAGCGAGCAACAAAGCAATTTGATTCAGAGATTCCTTTGCCAAGGAATCTGTGTGGCCTTCTCCAAGTCCAAGTCATGCAAGGCTTACTCCAGTTTCAAGGCAAAACCCTTCCAGAGTTGCTAGTGAATCAGGAGCCCTCTGGCAACACTCCTGGTAACTTTGGAAGAGACTGTTCAACACAAGGAAATTCACTGGGGAAAAGGGGACCACACTGATGGCACAGAGGGAATGTCAGAAAGAAAACAAGTTGTTGACAAAAGGAAAGGAATCCCAAAGAATCGCCTGACTTATTTCAGACAATATACTGGTCTCCACAATTAATTTGTTTAGTAATGATTAACAGTGCTGTGAATTTGTTGTACCTTAGAAAGACATTGAAAACAAGTTGAATTTACATTAACATTTAAAAAATATTATAGGGCTGGGAAGGTGGCTCAGTGGTAGAGTGCTTGCCTTGCATGCATGAGGCCCTGGGTTTGATTCCTCAGCACTACATAAGCAGAAAAAGCCGGAAGTGGTGCTATAGCTCAAGTGGTAGAGTGCGAGCCTTGGGCTGAAGAACTGAGGGACACCTCCCAGGCCTAGAGTTCAGGCCCCACAACCAACAATAAATAAATAAACAAATAAATGATAAAATAGAAAATAAAAATATTATATTTTCCTGGCTTTAGAAAGTGAGATCTGTTCATGAATAAGCTCAGATCCACCCTGGCCTATGGCTGATGGCTTTTGTTCCCCAGGAATTCCTGTGTTCACTGGTCTGTGAGTGGAGTGGGAGGTAGGAAGGAGATCCACTTGTTCCTCCTGGTTTCTCTTTCCTTGGTGTTGTGGAGATGGCAATAAAAGTCCAATGACCTTTATAAACCAAAACACTTTGAGAAAATTGTTTTCCAATCAACTCAGTGTTCGATGAGTTTAAACATAGAGCTACAGAGACAAAGGATTCCATTTCAGTGATACTAATGTACTGAGTTCATATATATTGGTGGCCTTGCCTTTTTCCATATGTCTGTGCTATTTCTTTCTCTTTTTTTTGGTCAAGTATGCGATATCTACTTACTTCGCAGTAATACATTCAACTCTACGATCAATTAATTACTTTTCCAGTTTTACAGATGTGAAAAGGGATGGATGGTGTTGAGAGAGATGGGGAGAAAGGTGAACAGGGAGTCAACGATCGGGATGTTATACGCTGGCGTGTTGAATGGAAATTCCTTTGTTTAACTACCTAAAGATGAGAAAAATAAATAAATTTTAAAGAAAGGTCAGTCAGGATGCTTCTACAATGGTTTTCTCATCCATTTGGACTCTCAATTTGAAGTTCTACATTCCTCAGAGTCCCTTTGTCTCTTAAAGTATAACTGGCCAGTTATGTACCACTCTGTTAGGGTACAAAGTCTGAATTAAACTTTCTTCACCTTTACACTTGTGGTGGTGTGATACATTATCTTATGCTGGATGAAAGTCACTATATACATTAGATTTCTGAATTAATAAACAAGGGTTGATAAACATTAGGGGGATAGGTAGCACTCTATATTTTGAAAAGTCAAAAGCTTGGAAACCATGTATAGGGTAATTTCTAGACTCTACCTCCAGGTTTCTAGATCAACAATTAGTGAACTTTCTGTGTACAAGATCAGATAAAAAATTGAGTTATATGGTTAATGTTCTCTATCATAATGAATCAATTTTCCCATTGTGGCATAAAAGTGTGGCTAGGTGTGTTTGTGATCTAATAAAGCTTTATTTACAAAAATAAGCAGTAGGCCAAATTTAGTTAGCAGACAAAAGCTTGTTGACTCTTGCTTTTGATCATCTTTACAATGTTGGGACTTCCTGCTCATCCAGGAATGAATGCAGAGACAGAAGGAAAGGAAAGCTGGAGGAAAAACTGTTGTGCTTCAGACCTGTCCCTCAGTTTCCTATTCCAAATACAGTGAGAATGAAATCACTCCAGATCGATGACATTTTTCAGCCCTCTAGAAAAGATCTTAAATCATTGAGGTTCTCATATTTTATTTGCTTTTATCTAGTCAGACTCAGATTCACACCAGTGAGTGTTGAAGATAAGAAGGACATACAGGGGGTGTGACAGCTTCCACCAAATAGGCAAAGCACAGTTCACATTCAGAAATTTCTAACCCAGGGCATGCAGAAGACTCAGACTGTGGAAAGTATGCATCAGAAGTCTCTCTCCTTGCCCTTTCTTCCCTTTCTTCATGTTTACCAGGATTTCTCATTTGTAATTGCAAACCTAGTTTCTTGGGTTAAATATTTATTTTCTGGGCTTTCAGAATTAGTTATGACTTTGTAACTACAGTTTGACTAATTAGCTATAAATAGAAGTGCTGTGCATGGCTTTTGGGAGGTGCTCTGGAAAGGAACTGGAATGTTCTCTGTCTTTCCTTTTATTTGTTGAAATACGCACATGATGGCTGAAGCTTCAGCAGCGACCTTTCTCATGAGAAGAAAGTCATATGCTGAGCATCACGGACTTGCAAGACGAAAGGAGCCTCTGACAACTCTGTGAACTTCTAGACTTCTTTGAGGAAGAGAGAGAACAATATCACTCTCTTCTTATTTTTCTTTTCCTTATAAAAATAACATCATTTTAGATTTTCTTGCAGTAGAGCACAGTTTTTACTAGCAGATTGGGCCTCACTTTAGAAATACTCAGACATACTTAAACGTGGGAAAACCCATATATCTGCCTGGTTGGCATCATAGTGGGACCTGTGGTTCATCCCTAATTCATTCACAGATCAGAAGTTTGTCTAGGACTGCGGCTGCAATGAGGAAGCAGTAGGGACAACTATCACCATGTACTTCTGCTGTTACCTTACTGGTGATGAAAACAATTGCTTCTGGACTAGGGTTGTAGCTCAGTGGTCCAGTGCTTATGTGGCTTGTGTGAGGCCTTGTGTTTGAGCCCCAGAACTGACTCAGTAAAATGTTAGGTTTTTAAGAAATGATTTTTTTTTCTGTACTGGAATAAACAAGCTTCATGGTACATACCTGTAATCCCAGCTGTTCAGGAGGTAGAATCAGGAAGATTAGAGTAAGGCAGGCCTGGACAAAGTTATCTGGAGCCTCTCTCAAAACCAAAATACAAGCCGGGTGCCAGTGGCTCATGCCTATAACCCTAGCTACTCAGGAGGCTGAGATCTGAAGATTGTGGTTCAAAACCAGCCTGGGTAGGAAAGTCCATGAGACTCTTCAATAAACCACTAGAAAACCAGAAGTGGACTGTGGCTCAAGTGGTAGAGCGCTCCCTGGCCTCGAGCTGAAGAGCTGAGGGACAACACCCAGGCCCAGAGTTCAAGCCCCACAACCGACCAAAAACAAAAACAAAAACAAAATATAAAACCAAAAGGATTAGGGGCCTGGTTCAAATGGTAGATTTACACACTTGAAATCCCTGGGTTTCTTAGGCACTTGTCTAGTGTGTAAATCCCTGGGTTTCTTAGGTAACAGGTAGATTTAAGCAGTGAACCAAGGAAATGCAAAGGAATGTTTAGTATGTGGCTAGCACCACAGGGATCCTGACGCCTAAAACAATTTGCTATACAAATGTTCCATACATCATCCTGTGTAGTTATAGAAAAAGAATACAAAGGCTGCCAACACACACCACTAAACCCTGAGTCAAACCAAGTGGAGAGACCAGGAGTAATCTTGGGGTCATTCACATGGAATTTTAATCTTACGATAATTCCAGGTTTTTTTTGAACCCCCAGGCCAGGTTTTTCTTAGGGAATGACAGACTATCACCTACACAGAGAGATTTTTAAGTATAACAATGGAGATGTCAATTACAGTAGAGGGTAAGTCCTAAGAGTCAGAAAAGAGGGAAGGAGGCACACAAAGTTTTTCCTGTAAAAATAGGGAGACTGGGACTTCTAGAGACTGAAGATCACTCTCCTTTATAAGACGACTTGATTTTTCTTGGGGGTATAGTTCTACTTCTATCAATATGCCACTATGTTTCTTATCTTGCTTGAATTCATTTCTCGTGAATACTGTAAGCATTAAAGAATCTAACCAGAAATTTCTGGAATGGGGAACAGGTTCATTCTCCAGTACTGTCAAAAACTAAATTGAAAAGAAAGAAAGAAGAGAGAGAGAGAGAGAGAAGAAGAAGAAGGAAGGAATGCAATCAAGGAGAGGGAGAGGGAAAAAGAAAGAGGGAGGAGGATGAGGAAGGAAGGAGAAGGAGGAAGAGGAGGAGGAGGAGGAGGAGGAAAAAGAAAAGGAAGAAGGAAGAAGAATTTTTCTGCTCCCAGCTATAATGTACTCATGGTTGTATAATCATGTACTCACAAGATGAGCTACTGGCCCTCTCCAGGAGGCACTGGAAGCTTAGATAAAAATACAAATTAATAATAAGCATAGCCTCTGAATTTAGAGCAAGGACGGTTTCAAATTTGATACCACTAAACAGAACTTCAGCCAGTTTCAATTCTAAAATTCTATTAACGCAATCGTATGAAAATAAAGAGTGACACATAACAGACACATGATTGTTCATTCTATATACAAAAATCTAGAAATATTGTTGTCTATGATAACAGTGCCTAGAATCTGACAGACCTGCAGCCTCCTTCCCTTCCCTTCCCTTCTCTTCCCTTCGCTTCTTTCCTCCCTCCCCCTTCCCTTCCTTCCTCCTTCCCTCTCTCCCTCCTTCTCTTCCTTCTTTCCTGGCTCCCTCCCTCCCCCCCTTCCTCTTTCTACTTCAGTGATAGGAGGGGTAAGATGTACTCTATGGTAACTTGCAGGTGTTGACAAGAGCCTCTTGTTTGGGAGAGTGGTTGTTCTATCAGGGTTAGTAAATTATAATAATGAATTTACTAACTAATTAGAAGCAGGCCTTGTCTTGAATGCTACATTTAGGCTTATGTCACCAACCAAGGATTCTGACTATACCCAAATCAAGTTCTTCTTCCATAATTTCAGCAAAATGAATAAACATAAAAAGAGGGAATTAAGTGTACGTGTTCTCAGTTCAAAAACTTTCTGTCAAGTAGCACTTTAGGAACATGGCCGGAGACAATATTCCCTTTCCCCAGTGTGTGGCACTCTGCCTCCAGCCAAGCCATCAGAAAGAATTCACTCAAGACAAACTCCTGTGCTGCTTTGCAGTCTCTTCTGTGATTCACCAGGGGTGGAGTCGGCTTCAGGAGGCCACAACGGAAAACAACAAGCCAATTATTCTATTAAAGGACCTTGAAGACCCACTTGAATTGGCTACCTGGAGAAGTTTTGGATGTGTAGGTATTAAACATGGGGAGGGGACCAGGCAAAGAGGACAAGGGTCAGCTGCTCTGGAGGGAGTACCACCAGAGCTCCTTCTGAGACCACAGGGAGGAACCAGGCTGCTGCAATGTAGCCTTTCCTGTACAAGTCAGCTTTTATCATTCCTTGAGCTCAGTCTCTCATCTGGGAATAACTTTAAACAACAAGAGCTTATAGCTTCCCTCCCTTCCTCCCTCCCTTTCTTTCTTTCTTTCTTCCTTCCTTCCTTCCTTCCTTCCTCTCTCCCTCCCTTTCAGGATGTTATTTGAAAAAGAAATAGCCTACAAAATTTCTGATCTACTTCATTTTAAGTGTGCCACAGAGTCTTTAAAGTTCAGCTATGTAAGGGTTTCGTTTGAACAAGTGCTCAATCTTCTCCTCATCCTGTGGATGGCATAGCTTCCTCTACAAGGGTTCATACTGAGAAGTAGAAATTAGATACTACTAGAAAAAACTGTATATATCTCCAAGTATTTAAACAACATTTAAAAATTATAAACCATTAATCTACTTAGTAAAACACTAGAAATGTATGAAGCATACAGATGACTGAACAAGATTTTTTTTTTCCCTGAGAATACAGAGACATGCACTTGAAACTTCAGAAGCCAAATACATCAATAAATGAGGGGTTGGGGGTGGGTGAGTGGAGGGAGAAGCTATCATGGGGAAAATCAAGAAAGAAGGAGAACATTGAAGAAAATATGATTATAAGTGAGAAGAATAAATCTCTTATGACTACCATCACAAAATTAATGTAAAATGAACTCAAAGCCTATCTATAATTCCCCAAACTTTAAAATGCCTACAAGAAAATATAGCGGGGGGAAGGGGTGATGTTCATAACATTAGAATGGCAGGAAAAGCACAAACACCAAAGCAAAAATTGACCAAGGAGACAACATTCAACTTCAACCTTTGTGTATGATGTGACCCATTGAAATCACACATCAGATACCGGTCCACTACCCACATAAATAAAGAAGTCACTTAACTCCTAATCAAATCACCTGCTTATCTGACACCAGCAAAAGATGAACAGACATTTCTCCAGGGAGCGCATTTACAAATGAGCAGCAAGCCTATGAAAACATGCCCCGTGTCACAAGTGGTTGGGAACACGCTAATCAAAACCACAGGAGGATAGTGCCTCACCTCACCTCATTCCACACTAGTTTAGGATGGTCATTAAACAAACAGAAAAATCACGTGGTGGAGAATGTGGGGGGAGTGTAGGAATGTTTGAGACTGTTGGGATTGTAAAATGTGACTGCTGTGATGGAAAGCAGTGTAGAGATTCCTCGAAGTATTAAAACTAGAACAGCACATAATCCAGCATCCCTCCTATGCCTATGTATGGAAAACAGGAACCTGAAGACATAATTACACGCTCATGTTCACTGCAACGCTTCTCCCAACAGCCAAGAGGTAGAAGCAGCCTAAATGTCCTTTGATGAATGAAAAAGAAAGAAACTGTACATATAATAGATAAACATTCAGTTTTAAAATGGCAAATCTTTACAACCTTCAAAAAGGAAATCTTCCCAGAAATGACAACATGGACAAAGATTGAGGATATCATGCCAAATTAAAGAAGTTGGTTCAAAAATAACAAGTACATTGGGATATCTAAAATAATCAAACTCAGGAACCAAAACAGCCCTGGTGGTTTCCAGGGATTGAAGGGACAAAAAAATGAGGGTTTGTTTTCCAGTCAGTATGAAATTTCAGCTGTGGAAGAAGACAGTGATAGATCTGTTGCATAGCAACGGCCTGTGATTAACCATACCATCCACATAAAAATCAAGAGGTTAATTTTGTTCTTATCACTATTAAATAATACTAAGTCATTCCATAATGAATTTTAAGATAAGTTGAATGTGTGTTACCCTGGAAAAGTGAGTTTCTCTGTCAGCTAGATATTTATGTCTGATCTATCAAAGTAGAAATGCGAAAACAAACAAACAAAAACAACCCAACCCAATTCTAAAGCTTTAAAATTCTCAGTGCATTGTTTCAGAAATGTAAACTCCTCCAACTGCTATGGAAATCAGTGTTGAAGATTCCTCAGAAAATTAAAAATAGGACTATCATATGATCCTACCATACCACTGTCATGCATTTATCTGAAGGATATCGGAAAGATATTTTATCTGTAAGTCTGGATATAATAAAAGTACTTGTACACCCATGTTCATTGCAGCACTACTGACAACAGCCAAACTATAGAAACAGCTTACATGCAATACAAACAATGAATTGATGAAGAAAACATGGTACATGTACACGATGGAGTACTACTTAGTCATAAAGAACAATGATTATGTTGTTTGCAGGGAAATCCAGGGAAATGGAGAACATCATGTTAAACAAAGACAGGTGAAAGACAGGTAAAAACCCAAATATTCTTTACAAAAGAATTTACATTTGCCGTGATTTAGAGTGGCTTCTTGATATCAAAGTATGACGAAAAGCCCTCTCCCCATCTCCCTATACTCCCACCCCTAGGAACATGCTAGGCAGTGCACTCTCTGCCTAAGGATTACATCATTGCTTTTTTCTCCTTATTATAGGCAAGAAGGAGAAAATGGAAAGTCATCTCTGTCATCTTATGGTTATTCATTAGTTTTTATATATGGATTTCTACTTACCTTTTGGTTCCTTTTTTATTTTATTTATTTGGATAAAAATAATTTTATTTACAAAAATATATTCTACTTCTGTCATTCAATGCTGCATCATCGTGGAATTTACACTGAATAGATCCAAATCTAGTTTCTGTAAAAGACTGCCAACATTTTATCTTAGAGGTAGTCCATAACACTAGAGGGGTCTATGTCAGTGAGTCAAAAGATTTGTATAACACAAATGAGAAGTCTTTTTGATTGATACAGTATCCATCTAATTAGTTTGGGTTTACCTTTGCATCTGATGCTAAAAATTGAAGTGCTTAGATCTTTCATTAGCATGTGCCCATGTGAGAGTGGTGAAAAAAGTGACATTACAATAATCATTTCCTCTATTGCATTGTTAGTTTATTCCCATAAGAGCGATTCTAGAACTAGACAAATGAACTTGGCATTCTGCTTATGTGGTTTTGCCATATGGCTGACTTTGAGTCACAAGAGAACAGTGTGCAAACTAAAGATACAAAACAATTCACCCAAGATCCCAAAGTGCGAGTCACTAGAAAAAGAAACTGATTGAACAACCAAGTATAATTCTGCCCCCAACCCCCAAATAAAACAGTATTGGTGAGTTTTATTATAATTCCTTTATGTATGCATGAATATATATAGGGCTTTAATCCTTACAATGACTAAGTATCCCCCATTATCTAACTTCTGTGTGTGTGTGTATGTGTGTGTGGGGGGGCGGGTCCTGGGCATTGTCCCTGAGTTTTTCTGCTCAAGGCTATTACTCTACTCACTTGAGCCACAGCTTCACTTCTTAGCTTATAAGTAAACTTATAAGTAAATACGTTGGGTGGTATACAAGTGTATACAAAATGCATTAACTGAAACACAATGGAGTCAAGGGATATTTCCTTAGAGGAGATTTCCTTAGAAAGCCAAAATAAAAATTCAGCAAAATAAAACACCAGGAAAACAGTACTAGAAAGGGGAGGAGTAGAGTCAAGAGGAAAGTAAAGATGAGTAGATGAACGAAGAGGAGAAGAGAATGTGAATGCAGATGAGAATCCAATGCATATTTTACAAAATTAAGAAGAATCAGGGAAGGGGTAAATAGGGTTGTAAGAGGTGACATTGATTAAGATATATCGTGTTGATGAACTGCTTTGTTAAATGGCAATTCCTTTGCCCCACTAAAGATAATAATACATTTTACATGACTAAGAAATACATGAATTATTCAAACTATCAGTCATACAGGAAATATAAGTGAAAACTATCTGCACATTCTAACAACTTTTGGTTTCTTGAAAGAATATTTTAGCAATATTTTCCAAGTTAGTTTAATAAAGCTTATTTCCATGAAAACCACTGTGGGAGTAAGAAGTTAGGTAAGAATGAGTAATAAAGAGATGAATTTGATCAAAGCATGTTATAGTTGTGTATGAAAATATCATAATGAGACCCCATTGTACAACTGAAACATACAAATACAACTTTCTGAATGCATCTCATAGTCCATTTATGACTGAGTCCTTTACTCATTGTCTCTTGAACTACCTGTGAGGACTTAGCTCTTCCTTGCTCATAACTGAAGCACTTTTCCAATATGAGGTTCATCTCTTTTAGAAAATCATTATCCTCACAATAAAAATGATCATTTCACCTTGCAATTATTTTGAAATACTTCATGTTATTTGATGTTTACTTTATCTCTATCATTAGACTAGTCAACAAAGCTCTATGACAATAGTATGAGGAAAGAAATTCTTGAACAATGCTAACCCTACAGTTTCTTAGTGAATTTCCTTGTGATGACAATCTTCGTTCCTCTGTGACTGTGGATGACTTCAGGTCCTCTTTCTATTCAGGGTTTTCCACAAATGTCTCCTCAAGGCAGCCCTCATGACCATTTTATTTACAATTTCAGCCCCATTTTATCCCCCTTTACTGATCTGGTTTCTTAATATCCTAATGTTCTGTATGTGACAGTGATTTATTTGTTCATTGTCTTCTCCTTTCTGGTTATTACTATGATAATCCCATGATGACAAAAGAAAGAAAGGCAGCTAGTTTAATGCATTATTCCATCTGACTGCATCCTATCAGACCTGGCAGACTCTCACTTTTCTTGTAGAAAAACTCCTTCCCTTATATTACAGAGAATTCAATGAGGCTGACAGCATCAAGCTCTCTATTAAATATTAACTGAGATTCATTTCAATCTTCCATTTTTTAAAGAATGGAATGCACAGAGTGGTTTGCATATTTTCCTGACTTATTCTGACCTAGTGGATGACCTGACAAGTTAGTGTTCCAACACACTCCATTTTAGAACAAAGGTCCATAGCTCTGCTGGTAGGACATTTGTAACTGACTGCATTGCAAGTGAATCAGACTATCAAGCTTTGGAACATGGTTTCGATTACAGGTGTGAGTCTAGGGCTTTTGAAACACCAGCTCCCTGGGGAACATTGCTTGCTTCTACTCTGCTACCTGCCTGAATCACTGCCAGGGCTCAGTAGCATTAAAGTGTGCCACACCTTAGAGTTTAGAGATTCATTTATGTTGTAACCTAAGATTATCCTATGGGGCAGCTGGAAAAAAGGAGTTGAGTTGTCAAAAATACAGCCAAGACAGTGGCAAAGCTGGTCCTAAACGAGATAATAAGCAGAACTGATGATTCATTTAATGGTCTCAAGATTAGACCACACTAATTAATGCATGAAGTCATTATGGCTTTCAGTCAAAGTGAACTTTACTTGAACCTGTTTCAAAGTAAATACTAAGACTATGACATAGATGCATAAAATTTTGATAATTTAGATATTAAGAAGAGCCAGATGTCCTATTATGAAATACATCTTTCATAGTCTGAGCCTTGAGTGGGCAAGCGTAGGAAATGTTCAAAACAGTCATAATTACACAGTACGGTTGGTGGAGGAATAAATTCAATACCTTCATTTGACTCAAAGAATGCATTTTATGTTAAACATTAAAATTATTTCATGCAAAGTGATTAAATATGTATGCTTTTAGAGGAAGCTGTGGTATTATTTTTGTCTTGGCAAACACTAGCTACATGTTTAACAAAACCATTTGTTTTTCTTACTAGGTGAACAGCTAGATTACAACTCCCATCCTATCTTGAAGTGAGTTGGATCTGGTTATAGGATTGAGTCATGGCCAATAAAATATCCGTGGAAGACTATGTGCCGCTTGAAAGCCTGGGCCATAAAATTGTCCTGTGTTTGATTTTTGTCTTCCACCATCTGTTGGCCAGCTTTTGAGAACCTAGCAAAGAATTTTGAGTCCTTGGAGGATAGCATAGTCATAAAATGGAAGGAAATTGGTCCTGGAATCAGAGTGGAAGTTTCTCCATTGGATAATGACGAAGACCCCCATATGCATTAGCAGTGCTAAGCCACTGAGAAACGTCTGGTTAAACAGGAGTACATTATATTGTACTTCCCTTTCCTTCAGTGAGTTCATACCATGGGAACAATATGTATTAAAGAGGAAATGGAGATGGAAACTAGTACCTTGGTGAGAACAGAAGAAGGTTTTAAGGTAAAAGAAAAGCTCTATGCACAATTAGAAGAGTTTTTAAACAGAGATTTGATTTTTCTTCTATTCCCAAAACAACCTGATGATTATAAAATTTGTTATTTATCTGTATTACTGGGTTTCAACTTGGTCTCATACTTGCTCAGCTGGTTCTCTACCACTTGAACCATACCTCCAGCCCTGGTTTTTGCTGGAGAAGTCTAGCAAACTTTTTTGCATGAGATGGTCATATTTTGAGTAGCTTGGATTATAAACATAAGCCACTTGGTGCACAGTTAAAATTAATTTTTAATATAGTAGTATAAAGGAAAATAAAAGCCCTTCTTTCATTTCAAAAAACACAAAATCATCTGAGGTTTATTATGATGTTCAAATACCCCTTTGACTGAAGAGATTACTTTCAGAAGTCTGGTGCTGAAATATAGAGGGAACAAAGAGAACAAAATACATGGATTATATCTTTCTTTAACTTGGCTCATATGTTTGTTTTTCTTAAGAACTTAAACTTATCCCATTCAGTGGGATTTTTTACTCAAGTATAATAACCTGATCCTCTAGTCCACAGTGTGTAGAGAGTATCTTTCCTGTACAAAATTCCTACAATGTCAAACAGAATTATGTTCACATATTTATTTCTCACTCCATGTTTCTCATAATGCTGAATTTATTATGTCAAACATTGCCTCATTTCCTGGGTTGTTATATTTCCTCCATTCTGTTCTAGATGCAATTAATGCATCTTCTCTTTCATTACTTTCAAAATAATAATATAAACTCGGGCACGTCATATAATGATTACTTAGCAATACCTGTCTTTGTTGCCATTCTAGATGAATAAAGAACAATTATCTTGATTCTTAAGATTAATCCAAGGAGCACAGACAACAAACAGCCAGATTAGGGACCATAACTGTAGTCTCTCAAACAAGCAAGATTTCTAGGAGTTCTCTTGTATGTATGACTCCCTTACACAAATAAATTTATAATGTTGTATAATGCACGTACCTGACAATATAAAGGTATTTGGGGGTATAACATGAAAGATATTGGAATAATAAAAAAGTATCTGAGGGTAGAACATGAGAAAATTGTTGTTTAGTACTATAAATAAACTAAATTAATTGTCAATGAATAATAGGGTTGAACTTTTTAAAAATTGTACCATAAAGCATTTGTTCTATTTTTATTTGGCCAGATACTCTTACAAAGCTATGTTTATAGCAATACCTATTTGCAAATAACTTTCTCTTCTTTTCCAAATGATTCATCTCTGAGTCTTAAAGGACAGAGTAACCTTTCCACAAATTTAAACTTCAGAAAGCATTCATTATTCAGAAGAGTATAGGAACATAGTTTCTAGTTGTGCTGGTTAAAAGTGACAGATATTTTTCTCTCTTAAAATATAGAACCAGCATGCTGTTGCTGAATTTAACAATAATTTAATACAACCAGAGGTTTCTATGTTGAAAAAATAACCTCCCTGAGATTCTTGTATTATATATCTCATTAGAACATATAAACTCATACTTAGTTTGAAGAATGTTTCTAATAATCTCAAAGCCATGTTTCCTGTAGAAATAGGCCATAGGATAGACCAGATATTAATTAAGAAACCAGAAACCAGACTGTGATCTTCAGTTGATGAACATGAAAATGATTTGGGGAAGCTTCATTTTTGTCATCATCATGGTTGGGCCTCCCTGATGTATGCAAATAAAAGCAGAAGTAGAATCCAAATGGAGATGCGGTGCTAGACTGTTAGATCCTACTGTCAATCGTGCATTTGTTATTCATTATTTTGGAGTCTCCACTTGAGATTTAACTTGATTCTCATTGCAGAAGGCTACTATATGAAAAGCAGCAGCTCTGTGAAGTCAACTGTGCAATGACAGAAATCTAATTTCATAAAAGGCTATGGAAAGAGACTTCTACTCTCAAAAAATCGTCCCATTACATCCATATTTTGTCTAAGGATGAAAGAAAAAAATAGTACAAATAATACGAGGTAACTACAGACAATGGAACCTGCATTCATTCCATGAACAACCCAAACGACATGGGCCTTTCTGGATGGGTCCTTGGGTTTGGATTTCAAATTTGAAATATTCACCTCCCAGTGAGATCAGTTGTTGACCAAGTGGTAATAAAATTATTTTGATGTTTCTTATCAGTTCTGCATAGACCCTATTATATATTATTTGAAATGAGACGATGTTCATGGATTATGTTTCCTTCTTTACAAGCTCAACATTTAAAGGGAAGGTCTAGAGAGCCACAGGTGAAATGTGTGTTGGGATTGGTTCTTGATGAACTGGAAATAAATACCCAAATGTTAGAAACATGTCTTCCTTTTAGAAAATATGCTGGGTGGCTACAAGAAAGCAGAAAATGGCTGTGTAGTATATAAAGAGAATAACAAGTATAGTTTCTCTGTGAGATGATTTGCTGAGCTGACTCTAGTTCTCATCACTCACATTTTCCTGCCCATGCCAAAGGGACACAATCAATCTCAAGCCTTCTTCTTTGTTTTTTTTTTTAAACTTATCTCAATGGATATCAGAAAAGTTGTTCAATTTAATAAAGTCAGAGAAGTATATTATATTTTGACATTAATAATTAGCCATTTGATTGGTTTATTTTCTTATTGTCCACAAGGTTCAACACCTTATTAACATTATATTGATATTACTAAGAAGTGACATCAATATAATGCCTCAAAAGGTACAACTGAGGATGATTGCACTTGTCATCAAGTGGATGCTTTGCAACCTGTGAACAACAGGAAGTCAATCGGAGAAACAAAGCTGTTACTGGCTATCCTTTTTCTGTAAATGGTTTAAGCTCAACATGTCTTCCTGGTGCACTTATCACTCTAACTTGTCTGCTAAGATCCTCTATTTGTCCAGTGTGCCCTAGGTCCAGTGTACTCTAGGTGTATATGCTATGAACGGATATATTTCCTGGGTTATTACTTTCAACAGAATTTAAGCCTAAACAAGGGTCATCCTCGTGTTAAGCTATCATGTGGAAATTTTGGCTCCTGTGTTGGAGGCTGGATCTATAGAACCTTAACATTCCCAAGATGGGTGGTGTTCTCTACCTCGTGAGAGGTCCCCATGTGAAAATACCAAAGTAAGTTTTAACACAGAGGTTATCTACCCTCCTCCAAATATGAGTGCTTAGCTCACAAATTATGCGCACTCACTCACAAATGTTTATTCACATCTGACTGCATAGCAGAAATGAATGTAATTGGTAAATTGAAGACCCCATACCTTCCAAATTTAAATTGTGAATGCTAGTAAAATTTGGTAGGCTTTGAAATTTGAATGAAAACCAGCACATATCAGGAAAGCTGGACTGTGTTTGATGATTTTAACCTTGCTGCCTGCACGTTTGCAAAAAGAGATTTACAAAAGATTTATTGTTTTCTTGCATTTCTTCTTTGATTTTTCTAATAAAAAATCACTAGTGTGTTGCAGCCAGTATACTTTTGCTCCCAAACCAAAGGTGAACATATTTATCACACTCATAGGTGATAAAACTCATATTGGGAAGAAAAGGAGTTTAACCAAATGTATTTTGAAGTGAATAAGAGTTATGTTCTGAAATTTTGCAAATTCCAATTCACTCCAATTTTACACACAAATGTCACTTATGATTGAAGTCTTTATAATTTTTATGACAGCAAGAAGTACATTTTCTACTAATACATTGTTATTAAAAATGCAGAATTTAATGGCTGGGAATGTGGCTTAGTGGTAGAGCGCTTGCCTAGTATGCGTGAAGCCCTGGGTTCAATCCCTCAGTACCACATAAACAGAAAAAGCCAGAACTGGTGCTGTGACTAAAGTGGCAGAGCACTAGCCTTGAGCAAAAAGAAGCTCAGGGACAGTGCTCAGGCCCTGAGTTCAAGCCCCCAGGACTGCAAAAAAAATTCAGAATTTAGCAATGACTCTCTGTTCTTAGTGTTTTAGCAAGAAGTTATTTTTCTATAGAACCAGCAAGTAGAAAATACTAATTTGACACCTGATGTAGCAGTCTTGTCTTAATATCATTCCTCAATAGACATATACAATTCCTGTTTTATATTTTGTATCATATTGGTTCCCATTTTAATGAGCTAACTGAAACTTTCATGTGTGCCCACTATCTATATTATGACAATTGTGTTTTTAACATCATAATTTTACCAGCAAAGCTATTTTTATTTTATTTGGTTGTAAAGATGTTGTACAGGGGGTTACAGTTACATGAGTAAGGCAGTGAGTACATTTCTTGTCAAGCGTTGTTACCCCTTCCCTATTGTTCTCCCCCTAGCTCATCCCTCCACCTCCTTCACTGACTCTCCCCACACTCCGCCAGACGTGGTAAAGTTCATTTCCAATATACTGTTGCAATGGATCATCCCATGTCCTTGATTCAATGTTTTTTATTCCCCTCTTCCCAAATTAGACAAATATATATTCAAGATGCAGGGTACATAGTCAAGTACAGTGATGACAAGGATATACCATAGGGGGAAGAACATACAAAGGAAACAAAAAAATCACATAGTACATTAACAACAACAACAAAGAAAGACCTCTTGTGTCCATATCTTGGGGTTCATTTCACTTACCATCATCTTATATGGTCATATGTGCATAGTTTTTGAGCTTTTCTGCATGGACAATGAACTGTTCCCCATTTAAGGGAGACATAGGGTTAAACTAACCTATTGATAATGACAACATTGCACTGCTCGTGGATGTGCTATGCCAGTTATGAAGCCTGTTGTCTTTGTATGTGCCTAGAAGGAAGAAATGAGAGAAAGAAGTGTTTTATTTGTATTAGTCACCCATTTGCAAGAGCAAAAGAGCTACTCCAAGAATCTACAACATCTAATAAAATTATCCTTGATCTATGCTAATTATTAAAAATGAGGGAAACCATTGGATCTATGTTTCTTTGGGTTTGGCTTACTTCACTTAATATGATTTTTTTCCCCAAGTCTTTCCATTTCCTAACCAATAGGGCGGCGTCATTCTTTCTGATGGAAGCATAGAATATATATATATATATATATATATATATATATATATATATATATATATCACATTTTCTTGATCCATCTGGGTTGGTTCCATATCTTAGCTATTGTGAATAATGCTGTGATAAACATAGTTGTGCTGATAGCTTTAGTATGGCCTTGTTAAGTAAAACAAGTATTATTTTTTATATTTTTATTAAGGTGTTTTTTTTTGCAGAGGGGTTACGATTTCATAAGTCAGGCAATGAGTACATTACTCTTTTTGGACAATGTCACCTCTTCCTTTGCTTTCTCCCAGTTTCCCCTCTAATCCTTGGCAACAAATTACATAGTTCTCTTTTTATATAGTGTATACTGAATAAATAGCATGACTACATTTGTTCATCCTTCTCCTTTTTCTGAGCTTCCCTTTACCCCCTAAACCTCAAAGCAAAAAAAAAAAAATTCCACCACCACCAAGAACAACAATAACAAAAAAATCCATGTTTCTATTATTTTTACAAACAAGAGCAATGATCAAAGGCTGATAATTCACAAGACGTGTTGGGAAACCGGGCACATCAGCATTGAGTCTCACTGGAATGATGGTCTGATGAAATGAGGAGTCTGAGAAATCAGCAGGAGTCATGATGAAGTCCCAGCCCTGAAGAATGGCCAGGCAAGGAAAGCCAACTCATTGGATGTAGTCCCTGCTCACATATGGTGCTATAATTTTTTCAAAAAGTTTATCTCAGAGATCATAATCAGAAAATTACTTTATTCATTTTTTTCTATTACTCATACAAGTTTGCTCACTGTCGACCTGTGAGTGAAATTTAGTGAAAGTTCCAGAACTCTTGGGCAATGAGGTACCCTTTGGTCATTTCTCAGTTATTCAGCATGAACTTATTCAAAATTAAAAGAGAGTCCATGGACTGTATCATCTTGCATGCATGCCTTTCCTCAGAAAAATCCCATTAATCTCTGCAAAGATTCTGCATTACTCCAACATCCAGATTATCTTCTAGACTCAAATTATATAATTTGATTCTTTTTAAACAAGTTTTTTATTGTGCAAATACTGTACAGAGTGGTTACAATTACATGAGCAAGGGAATAAGTACATTTCTTTTTCTTTTTTTTTTTGTTGGGGTCCGGTCGTGGGGCCTGAACTCTGCCCTGGGCACTGTCCCTCAACTCTTCAGCTCAAGGCTAGCGCTCTACTACTTGAGCCACAGCGCCACTTCTGGGTTTTTTCTTTTTGCTTATGTGATGCTGAGGAATCGAACCCAGGGCCTCGAGCATGCTAGGCAAGCGCTCTACCACTGAGCCACCTTCCCAGCCTATAAGTACATTTCTTATCAAGCACTGTTACCTCCTCCTTTGTTTTTCCCTTACCCTCCCTCCCCTCCCATCTCCACAACTACACTTCCTCCCCTTCTACTCCCACCCTAAATTGTAAAAGTTTTTTTTTTTTCCCTGTGATCCTTCTTTTTTTTTTTTTAATTGTGAAAATACTGTACAGAGGGGTTACAATTACATGGGCAAGGTAATGAGTACATTTCTTATCAAGCATTGTAGCCTCCTCCTTTCCCCTTTCCATCCCATCCTCCCCCACACCCCCCACTCAACCCTTCTTCCCCCCCCCCACCAAAGTTGTAAAGTTCATTTTCGACGTAACGACTTGTATATCTCATTGTTGCAATGGGTCCACCGTATCCCTATTTAAACGATTTGTTTTTTCCCTTCCCCTCCACAAATAATAACAACATCAAATACAGTGAAAGCAGGGGTTATACCGTGGGGGAGGGACATACAAAGCAACAAAAAATCACATGGTACATTATAAATACATTAGAAACAATAACAAGGAAGAAAAAAAAACCACTTGTGTCCCTATCTTGGGGTGCATTTCACTTAACATCTTATCTGAGCTTTTCTGCTTGTCCTATACATGTACTAGTTATTACAAATAAAAGAAACCATGGGACCTAAGTTTCTTTGGGCCTGGCTTACTTCACTTAATATAATTTTTTCCAAGTCTTTTCATTTCCTAACAAGTGAGGTGGTGTCATTCTTTCTGATGGAGGCATAGAATGCCATTGTGTATATATATATAATTTGAGTTTTATAATTATTACTTTCTATAATTGACCCATTGGAAAAAATGACAGTAAGGGGAATTTTTAAGAGAGATACTTGTTTCCACATCTTAAGTATTGTGCTAGAAAAATGTATGAGACTCATGTGGTTATGAATTCACGTGGATCTTCAAGGCCTTTTTTGCTACTCTTCACCTAAGTACAACTACCTGTCTTCCTCAGGAGCAGGATGTTTTGTCCATTTAATACTTTGGGACAGGAAGTAAACTGTGAAAGAAGTCAACAAAATCCAAGTTACCAATCTTTTACTTTCCAAATGGAAAGTAAATTTCCTATTTGCATTGTTAGGGCCCCAAAGTGCATTTGAGGCTGTAGAAAATATCCCATTAACAATCTGTGCCTGAGGTAAAAGCCACCCTTGCGATATGAACAGCTCAGAGTCCAGGAAGCCTGGTTCTTCACTAGTCAGAGCTGACAAGCTACTTGGCACTAAAAGACATCATAGAGGAAGAACAAAGTCTGCCTGGAGCAATGGAATCAGTAAGGGACATTAATTCACTTAGCTTGGGACTGCTACAGTTTTTTGTTTGGAGTAGGACATGGACAAGATTATTGGAGTAGCTGTTTTGCTCTTCTCAATGGTTTACTAACACAAATAAAACACTTCTGGTCTCTCATTTCTTCCTCTAGGCATATAACAAAGACAACGGGCTTCATAATTGGCATAGCACAACTCTGAGCAGTGCAATGTTTTATCATAAATAAGTTAGTTTAACCCTATATCTCCCATAAATGGGGAACAGTTCACTGTCCATGCAAGAAGAGCTACAGGCCCAGATGGGAATCTCAGGGAAAAAGTGCATATAGTGGAAAAGAGAATTTGGCACCAATCGACAATGAGAGAAAAAAGTTACAATGTGAGACAGAATGGCTCTTAGGAAGAATGTGCATACCAAAACACTTCCTCAATGGTTGAAAGAAGTACAGCAGAATGGAGAAATTGTGCAATAAGCCTGAAAGTAGAATGAAAACAATTCTTCCACTATAGAGATAGAAACATTAGTTAAAAAATTATAACAATTGTATTTTGTAGTTGTTTTTAGAGTTAACAAAACAGAATAAGAAGTTTTACATATTACATTATGATAGGGTAATATTTTATATCATTATATTAAATATAATATTTATATTATTCATATTAAAATAAAATGTTAAGCCATGTATATCCTATAAAATTAAGAAGAGTGGGGGAAGAGGTGGGTTGGAAGGGATGGAGGAGAATGTTGGAAGGAGTGACACTGATCAAAATGTATTGATAAACTGCTTTGTTGAATGGCAACCCTTTGTACAACTGCTTAGTAATAATAATAATAATAAAGAACACAAAATTTAAAAAGATAAAATATAATGTGCAAGGGAAGAAAAGAACAACAATAAACTATTTAGGAATATCTAAATTCTTAAAGCCAGTTAAGGACTTGATCATCTTAAGATTTACATTAAGAGTGCATAGGGCAAATGGAACCTTCAAAATACAAGCAAAGCCAAATACTGAAGAAAAAAAATAAAAACAGAAATAAAAGTTCTTTCATTGTCTCCTTTTGTTTTCCTGCTCTGCTCATTTTTCTGTTTAAGAAGGATATCAAGAGAGGCTGGGAATGTAGCTCAGTGGTAGAGTACTTGCCAAGTATGCACGAAACCCTGATTTGATTTCTCAGTACCACATAAACGGAAAAAGCCAGATGTGGCACTGTACTTCATGTGGAGGGTGCTAGCCTTGAGCAAAAGAAGCTCAAGGAAGTGCCTAGGCCCTGAGTTCAAGCCCCAGGACTGCCAAAAAAAAGAAAAAAGAAAAAGAAAAATATCAAGAGGGTATATTGTTAGGTCTAATATAAAAGTCACTAAGCCTATTCTAGGATGCAAGCATGTCCTTAAACCGAGGTCTGAGAACACAGAGAAAAGAGAATTCATGTGTAATTGTTATATCCTAAAAGTTGACACATTTGCTTTCTTCAATAAAGATCTATATATTTTAGGAGAAGTAACAGTAGGAAAAATCATCTCCACCAGCACTTGCCTAGTCTTGAGTTGTATGGAAAAAAGGCGCTCTGCTCCTGAGATAGAGTAGGAAGAAAAGATCATTTAAAAAGAAAATCACAGAAAATACGAAAGCAAGAAATATGGAAGGAAAAGTCATCAAGTTTTAAAAACTATTTTTGCTGTCTTGTCTTATTCTTCCATATGATTTTTTTTCCATTTCTCTTTATTTCATCGCTGTTGTTGCAATTGGTCTGCATTTTCAAACTCTCCTACATTTCTGGACATTATAAGTAAGAGTTATATGATGTCTTGGTTATGTGAGTTCGTGATGCATAGCTCTGGAGATTTTCAAGTAAATATTTTTAATTATATTTAGTATCTGTGGTGATTGAATATCTCACTTTAGCCTACACTGTAACTTATATTGTTTGTTTACATATAATTTCTCATCTTTGAGTTTGTTTTTATGTCAGCTACTCGTTTGCCTAACATTGTCAGTGTTAGGTGAATAGAAAATTATATTACTATCCAACTCCTGTGAAATACACATATTTTCTGAATCAATAGAAAAAATATAATTGAATATCATGTGTTAATGTTTAAATAGTAGATTTTATGCCTGTTTCTCTGAGCATGTGTGCACATGCATACACACATACATACACATGCACACACATATGTATGATAGAGAAAAAGTGGATGGATATTAGAAGTCTTTGAGATATTTTAACATTTTTTAAATAGCGTACGGTCTCTTTCTTCTTTTTAAAACCATTTTGGCCACTTCCAGGTAGAACATAACCACTTGATTAATTTGAACAGCTGAGAGAGAGAACAAATATCATGTAGAGAGCCCAGACTAAACTTGAGACCCAAAGATATTTTTTTCTCCTTAGTTTTTGTAGTTTCTCTTAGTTTAGGTTAGCTGTATTAACAAATGAATCTAAAAATGCCATTAATTAAATCACTGCTTGTTTGAGAGGATGGTTTCTAAGACAAATAAATGCAAAAATTCTGTTCAATTCAACATGGATTTGTAGAAAAATACCAGTCACCAAATTTTCCAGGGAAATTTCAATTATATATATATCAGAGACTCACGGGCCTTTCCATGCCTTTTGGAACTGAAGAGGTGTGTGTGTGTGTGTGTGTGTGTGTGTGTGTGTGTTGTCTGTGTTTGAGAGTTCTGGGGCTTGAACTCAAGGCCTAACATTATTCCTGAGGTTTTGTGTTCCAAGTGCTTTTGTGTTCAAGTGCTTTTATCACTTGAGCTACAGCTCTACTTTGGGTTTTTTGGTGAGTAACTGGAGATAGGAATCTCATGCCTTTTCTGCCTTGGCTGGCTTTGAAGCACCACACTCTTATCTTGCTTCCTTAGTACCTAGGATTATAGGTGTGAGCCACCAGCACCAGGCAATTGCATTAAAACATCAAATTCAGAATTGTTTCCTTTTCAGTTAGGGAGTTCTGATTTCCTCAACATGTTGTGTCAAAGTTCATACATTCCTTTTAGAGGCTGATAAAGAGAAGCAATTTGTCATTTCTGATATGATCTGTGATAGCCAAAGTTTGGACAAATATTTAAATAAATACCCCTGAGTTACACTGAGATTATGGTCTGAGAAAGTCTGCATGCTTTTCCTTTGGAATTTTCCAAAAGAGAAAGGTGTTTTCCTAGTCTTATCTCATGTAATTTTCAAACTCTCTGGAGTTTGGTGTGCAAAATAAAATACAATTTCCCAACAGGTTTTTAGGACAGTCTCTATAAAGTTAGGAACTGGATCTGGAGCTACATGGAACTCTTTCTTAGCTGTAGATAGGCATCACTATGATGAGATGTGCCATCCAGCTTCTAAACACTGGTTTTTTTGCTCTCTAGCAGCCTCCATTCTGTCTATGAAGATGTTCAAGAAATCCCGATTGTACAAGTAGACTTAAACTTTTTGTTTTTGTTTTTTAAATAGAAATTCTTCTCCAGAGAGAGGGAAATGCTAGAGTCCATTCATTCTCCACCCAGGAGTAGAATCAGCCTCTCTTTCTTCTAAGTCACTGTTGTTTTTGAGTTCTACAGAACTATTCTGGACATCTGATCTTCCTAACACTGGTCAAATTTGTAGCCATACATACCCAGACTTTTTTATTGGCTAGTTGTTAATCAAACTATTCTGGAATTAGTTATACCATGCCTTTGCACTTTGTCTTTAGCAGTTACGATCTTTTTTTTTTCTTTTTTATACTCAAGTGTTTTTTCATGCCTGAAGTTTAGGCAGTTATAGGAAGAGCTAGTAAGATGACGTATTTGGAAGGGTCATAATGTTGAAGCATATTGGTAGGGTTTTATAAATATTGAAAACACTCAAAGTTTGATCAAGAGTATAAAGCAAAATCTTTTCTGAATATTTTGTCAGTAATGAAATATAATTACAAGAATATAATTACAATATAAAATATAATTGAAATAATGATGTAATTACATAAAAGTATTCAATATTCTCTTCTTATTCTTTAAATAGTTATATATTGATACACTATTTCAATGATTCACTATGATTATACATACAATATTTATACAGTGAAAATTATCATGTTATCTCATATCAGAGCCTATTCCTTTGTATAAATAACATGTTTTTACAGGATTTTAATATTATGGTCAATCTAAGTGCATAGTGATCAAAGTATAATTGTAGTATTTTAAAAATTATACCACAACAGTAACAACAAAACTAAACTAAAAACTTTAATCCTGTCAGCTCATTTCATCCTAAAATTCATAAGCCTAGCACATAATATGATAAAAAAATAACATGTAGTGATGGTGATGGTTTACTGAGCCACAAACTGAATTAATGATTTAGCTTGCAATCTAAGCATGATTTTTTATTTTGATTTTCTTTTGGTGGTCATGGGGCTTGAACTCTGGGCCTGGGCACTGTTCCCGAGTTCTTCAACTCAAAGTGAGCATTTTACCCCTTGAGCCACAGCACCACTTTTGGTTTTCTGGTGGTTAATTGGAGATAAGAGTCTCAAGGACTTTCCTTGCCTGGTCTGGCTTTGAACCATGATCCTCAGATGTCAGCCTCCTGAGTAGCAAGGATTACAGGTGTGAACCACCGGTGCCTGGTTCTAACCACATTTTAAGACTCCAAATAAGTAAGAATATGAATGCTTACTAAGCATCTGTTACCTACCAGGCCCTCTTCTAGAATACAGAAGACAGATTAAGATAAAAGATTCCCATGTAGCTTGTAATTCTTAAAATAGAAATAGATTGACCCAAACAAGCAAATAGATTAAAAAAACAAATTGCTAATGCTATGTTTGTGGCAAAACAACAAAACAAAACAAAAACCAGGATAATGTGTCAATGCTTAGAGGCTGGAAAAAGCTAGCTATAGCAGCTAAGTACAAGTTGGAACTACCCATTGTAGGTGGAGGCAGCTGAGCACTGGCAATTTAAAGAGCGGATTTATCTATTTCTGACCATGAGCTAAGTAGAACAGTGCTAAAGAGAGATTAGTTTGAGTACAAATTTATATTGAGTCCAGTTAACAAACACCATGGAATGTGTCCAGTAAGTATGTCTGTTTGAAGATTATCACAACCATTAAGTGGGGAGTTGAATTTAACTAAGATTGAGTTGTTCCCAGTTTGGTATAAAGAAAGAACAAATTTTAAGGAGACCATTATAGTTTCGGACCATTCAACAGATGCTTTGTAAGAGAAAAAGTGGGAATTTAGAGGGATTATAAAGAATGAGAAAAAGTGGAAGTCAATGGATTGAAATTAGCTCTAGGAAATAGGGTAGAAAAGTAAATGTAGATAATAGAGAATACGAAGCCTGAAATGGAGATTTTGGATGTAGTCTAGTCAGACATATGTTCATAGAAGTGGTTGAGATGAAGAAAAAGAATGACTGCTAGTCTTGAAAGATCCAAGAATGGAGGGGGCAGTGATTTGGAGGATCATCTGGGGATGTTAGTCACAAGGATTTGGCAGTCAATCCATGAGGCTGAGTTAGGAGTCTGACGGGTGCCATACCAGGGTATAGGGAGGGGGTAAATATTACCACACAAGCTTCAAAAATCTAAGAATTTTGAAAGAAGGTAAGAAGCAGAAGTATCACTGGGAAGGAACTAGGAGACTTACTCCATTTCTGGACTGCAAATAGTATAGAGAATAGTAAGCTATGCAGGCCTTCTTGACAGAAAAATAAAAAGGAACTGTGTGCAAGAATGGGCCAGGTTTCCTTTGGAGCCAAAAGGTGAGGAAATCAGGCTTTCAAGAAAACATGGTGGAAGTATTTGGGAGGATGGAGAGGGTAAGATGATGTCATATGAAAACACTGCCAAAGAGGAGGGTGCTAGCATCCATGACATAATTTATGGGTTTGGATAGATGGTGGTAATTGAGGGCAACAATGTTGGGATTGGTGTGTGGGAGTGTGTGGCTTGATTGGGCCACAGGAATATAGAGCAACTTAAATCATGTGAGGTCATATTATTGATCTCATCCATTTCATTATTTTTAAAATATATATTTATTATTTTAAGTAGTTGTACAAAAAGGATCTCATTCATCATGCCAGTTTTTGAGTTCAAGGCATCTTGATCAATATCACCCCTTTCATTATTTTCCCCCTCCCTCCCAAGCCCTCCTCTCCCTCAATTTTTATTCTTTTTTCTTTAAATAAGTTTTTTATTGTGAGAATGCTGTACAGAGGAGGGGTTACAGTTACATGAGCAAGGTAATGAGTACATTTCTTATCCAGCATTGTTGCCTCCTCCTTTGTTTATCCCCTACCATTCCTTCCCTCCCATCTCCTCAACTACAAATCCTCCCCTTTCCCCCTCCCCCCTCCCACTCCCCCACCTAAATTGTGAAGTTTGTTTTTCAACATAGTGTTTTGTACAACTCATTGTTGCAATGGGTCAATCTGTATCCCTATTTAAACATTTTGTTTTTTCCCTTCCCCTCCCCAAATTACACAACATCAAATACAGTGAAAACAAAAGTTATACCATGGGGGAGGGACATACAAAGCAACAAAAATATTATCACATGGTACCTTATAAATACATTAGAAACAATAGGAAGGAAGAAAAAAACCACTTGTGTCCTTATCTTGGGGTTCATTTCACTTAACATCATCTTATCTGAGCTTTTCTGCTTGTCCCAGACATATACTAATTATTGCAAATAAGGGAAACCATGGGACCTATGTTTCTTTGGGCCTGGCTTACTTCACTTAATATATTTTCTCCTCAAAGAAACAACTGCCCGATAAATAAGTGGGCTAAAGACTTAAAGAGAAACATCTTTGAAGAGGAAATAAGAATGGCCAATAGACACATGAAGAAATGCTCAACTTCTCTAGCCACAAAAGAAATGCACATCAAAACAACGTTGAGATTCCACTTCACCCCAGTTAGAATGGCTATAATCAAGAACTCTAATAAAAACAGATACTGGAGGAGATGTGGTCAGAAGGAAACCTTACTGCATTGTTGGTGGAAGTGTAAACTTGTTCAATTTTTATTCTAAACCTAATAATGTTCCTTCTGCAGAGATGAGGCTTAGTCTAGTTTTACATGTGAGAATATCCTATATCCTGTGGGAGCCCAGACATAGTAAAACCTACTTCCAATGCTTGTGAAACACACAGAACATGGAAAGTAAAAACAAGAGAAAATAAATGATGGTTGCTTTGTATATAATATAAATTGTAGATTTATATGAGGAGGGAATGAATTACTTAGGCTTGCTAAGCAGAATACTTGAGAATGGAAAGTTTAAATAATACTTGGAAAAGATTTTGTTTTTCTGGAAAATAAAGTATATGGTATTTTTGTCTGGTTGTAGCACTTAAAATGGATGTTAACAAGTTAACTTAATTTATTATAAGCCTCTTCCCTTGGGAAAATAAGTGAATTCCCATGGAAATCTGAGGAGAGAAGTCATCTAAAGGTTTAACCTGAAGTTTGATTGTAGAAGAACTGAATTCTCAGAATCTTTTGAAAGCATAGAACATTTATGTACTCTGTCTTATCCTAAGACTTTTCAATTATTAACATCACTTTGTCATAGTTTGGGGGGGGTGTTCCTCCAACTATTTCTCTAACTCTCTTTGTGAATTTGTTAGCTCCCACTGCAGTTGCTAACACAAAGAATCTGTTTATTTCTGGTGCTGCACCATATGATGAAGCATCAGAAGATAGCTTGCCTCTAATCAGGATAACTTCCTTCTTCAGTGAACCAAGGTTGGAAACTCCACGGATGAGATCACATGATTGTTCAGAGAGCAGCGTCTGGGATGGACACAATCCCTCTCATAGAAAAATGGAAGAACAAGAGAAGACTTCTGTCTAATTAATAAATTACTCTGGGTAACAGAAGGACAGAAGCAAATCCCTGAAGTCTTATTTTTGGACTGAGGAGTGATCATTGGCATTCTATGCACATTTAGTTTTATAGTTTTTATGATTGCATGATGCCTCACCCAATTTTGACTCATATGCTAGGATTCCTTTTAGAACTTTGTGGATGAATCACAGGAAATAAAGTAATTTAATAAGACAGGTGTCCAGTAGGATTGCTTTTCACTTGGTATGGGGACAGATGGGAAACACATTTGATAGGGAATTAACAACTTACTGAGAAAATATGCTTTCATTTCTAGAAATATATCAAGTGAGTGGAACATATAATGAATGTAACCCTTAGCCCAAGCCATGCCTCTATCAGGATGAAGACTGAGAGCAAGTGTCATGGGGGAAAATCACTGTAAACTTTACTTAAGCTTTGTCTTTCTTTGTTCAAGAAAATGGATTATTTCCAGAGAAACCTGGCCCTTCCCTGTCGTATAAACATCAAATCTAATGTTATAATGATCACAAACAAGGCCATGCTAAAGCTACCAGCACAGCTATGTTTATTGCAGCATTATTCACCATAGCTAAGATATGGAAGCAACCCAGATGCCCCTCAGTAGAAAATGTAGTATATATATACAATGTCAGAAAGAATGACATTACCTCATTTGTCAGGAAATGGAAAGACTTGGAAAAATTATATTAATTGAAGTAAGCTAAGCCAAAGAAACATAGGTTCTGTGGTTTCCCTTATCCGCAATAACTAGTATATGTCTAGGACAAGCAGAAGAGGTTACAAGCTATGTACATATAACTATAAAACCTGATGCTAAGAGAAATGAACCCCAAGATAGGGACTTGCTATTCTTTTTAGTGCACTTATATTGTACTATGTGATTTTTTTTGTTTCTTTTGTATGTCCTTCTCCCACTGTATAAACCCTGTTTTCACTGTATTTGATGTTGAGTGTCCTGCATCTTGTATATACATTTTTCTAATTTGGGGTAGGGAAGGGAAATGACAAAAATGCTGAAATAAGGCTACAGCTTGACCCATTGTAACAATGAGATGTACAAGACACTATGTTAAAAATGAACTTTACAACTTTGAGTGGGGAGGGGACAAGTTGAGGAGGTGGAGAGGGAAAGGATGGTAGGGGAAAAACAAAGGAGGAGGTAGCAATGCTTGATAGGAAATGTGCTCATCACCTTACACAGGTAACTGTAACCCCTCTGTTCAGTATCTTCACAATAAAAATATTTACTAAAAAAATCTAATGTTATACTAATCACTAAGTTCCCATACACTCTGTGAAAAATAATTGAAATTTTATTAAACTTTTTCAACTACAGCATGTGATTAGTAGCCATGGATAGCTCAGATGAAGTAGAGTATAGCCATGAAAAGTAGACTAGTTAGTTGTTCATATCCTCTCATATTCGTCTCAATATATCCCAACCGAACTTCATCTTTTGTATCACCTCTTCTAGCCTCTTGGAGTTTCCCATTCCTGCCAACTCTTAGCTTACAAATGGACAAACCTTTCCAGTTGTCTCTTGTTTTTAAGGCTGCCAACAGAACAAGTACTTGAGACAAGAGGGAAGGGGTATGACACTGAGCAAGATATATTGTACTTATAAGTTAACTTATTGAACTGAGACTCCCTGTACTACTGCTTAAAGATAACTAAAAAAAGTAAATAAAAGAGAGTAAAATAAAGCACAATTATAAATGCAGAGTAGTAAACACCTGCAAATTGCATAGCAATGTAGTGATTAAGCAGGGTGTTGGTGATTCGTGCCTGTAATCCTAGCTATAAAGGAGGCTGAGATCTGAGGATCACCATTCAAAGCCAGCCCAGGCAGGAAAGTCAGACTCTTATCTCCATTAACCACCAGAAAACCAAAAGTGGTGCTGTGGTTCAAGTGGTAGAACACTCACCTTGAGCTGAAGAGCTCAGGGATAGCACCCAGGTCCAGAGTTCAAGCCTCATGACCGACAAAAAAACCAACAGCAAAAACCAGCAAACAAACAAAAACCCTATGTAGTGATTAAAAACCTTTGCATTTTCTCATAATAGCAGTTCCAAAGCTTCATCCAAATTGTTAATGGAGAATATTTTTTGGTATATGAATTTACCAAAACTCTCAGTTTTCTCACATTCCATTTTCCCTCATAGTATAGAAACGGGTAGAAGCAGCGAGAACAAATCAGACTAATTGGCAACTATTCCACTGGCCTTTGGTCATGCTCAAGGAAAATCTTTAGTGTATTTTCTCATGGAATCCAAAATGGCCACAGGTTGGGAAGTCCATAAAAGCATCAATAGATTTGGTATCTCTTGAGCTTTTGTCCATAAATCAAAGAGCAGGCCTTCACTGGTGCCAGATCTTGATATTGAACTTCACAACCTATAGAGCTGCAACAAATAAATATTAGTGAATTCCAAGTTACCTACTTTGTGTTGTTTGGTTATAGCAGTGCAATGGCACTTTAAGGCAGGTCACATGAACTGTTTCCTCTAGATTAAGAATGGAAGGTCTCAAACTGTTCAATCTTTACCCAAGAACCTAAGTTACTCTCTTCTGTTTGCTTTATTCTTAGTCGAATGTCATTCTCCTATTCTAGTGTTAGCAGGAAAAGTTTCATATTAGTCTCTATTATGCATTATACAACAAAGAAATCAAGGCTAGGCATGCTGGTACATGTCCATAATCCCAGAACTAGGAAGCATAGGTTCAGAGTTTTAACTTGAAGGCAAAATGGGATGTACAGTGATGTGCAATGGATGTACTATGCCTCAAAAGAAAACAAAGCAACAAATAAACAATAATTGCAACCCAGAGAAATCTAGAACACTGTAAAGAACAATAAATGTTGGTATTGCTTTCTCTCTCATTTCTGATACTGCACATTGGCAACAGAATGTTTGGGTTCATGCAACTTCACGGTGGGGTATCTGAAGATCAAGGAGAATAGATATGAGCATAATATATAATAATTATAGCAGTTATTCATCTCATCCCATTTAATAGCAATGTCTGAGCAAACCAGATAACTAGAGGGGAGAGATGACACTTGGGTAGTAATTGGGGTTGACCAAGCTTCCAGTTCAGTTGAGCTATTCCTTTCAATGTGAGCCATGTAGCAAACAGAGATACTTCAATAACTATCATGAAGACTTAAGGAATGCATCACCTTGCTTTGGGACTTTTCTCAAATTCAGCATCCTCCAGAAGGTGTTGACTATGGCAGGGCTGGCACTGAAGATCCATCTTCCCTTTTGGGGTTTGTTATTGACATACAATTCATTGGAACTTTTTACCTTTGTGAGTTTCTGAACTAAAATGAGGCATTCGTATAATGGCAAATAACATCAGGGAAGTTAATTCTTCTGGGAAATTCACAAGAATCATGGCGTCTCTTCAGTTAAGAAGAGGATGAATCGTTGTGCTTTTAATTACAAATTGTATTCCAACTTTAAATAAAAGAGGAGTCATATTTTCTGACATTTTAAATGTTAGGATTGGGCAATGTTAAATTGGTCAAATTATTCTGGTCAAAGGAAAGAGGTATAGAGTTGAGTATTATTGTAAATTCATGTTAGTTTGTACTGTTCTTTTTCCGAGAGTCTAAATTTAACTGCATGATTTTGGTAAATCTAATAAAGGGAATGAGAACAAATGGAGCAAGTTATTCTAGATGCACATGAGTGAAACATTTCAGCTAGTGGGAACCATTATGCTTACACACCATCCTGTAACCCATTCAACATACAGAAATATTAAGCCATGTATTGTAACTGGGATGGTTATTCATATTTTACCAGAAATTGGAACATGTGAGACATACTCTGTTAACCTCATTCAATTGGGCCCATGAAATATTTGGTGCAGAAATGACCAAAACATTAGGAAGAAATTTTATCTCACCGAAATCTGAATTAGATCTTATGGACAGTACACAAGTAAAGACCTTTCCAGTTAAATCTGTATTTGCCTAAAAAGATACCTTACCTGAATGGAATATTTCTTTTTTATTTAATTTGATTTTGTTGTAAGGGTGATGTCGGAGGGGTTGCAGTTACATAAGTAAGGAAATGAATTAGTTCTTATTGAACATTGTTAGCCCCTATTTTGTTTTCCCCCCACTTTCCCTCCCCCTCCCACTCTCTTTCCCACCAAGTTGTAAAGCGCATTTCTAACATAGTGTCTTGTGAGTATCACTGTTGCATTGGTTCACCCTTTGTTCTTTGTCTCACCATCTCCTTTCCCTTCCCCCAAATCAGACAAATGTATATACAATACACAGGGTACCCAAATCAAAAACAGTGACTCACTGGTGTATTTCTTTGCAATTCATTGAAATATCAAATGTCTATCACCTTTGAATGGTCCACTGGCTGAAGGCTATAAGCAATGAATTTTGAATTTTATTGAAAAATTCAGATTTTTCAATACTTAGCAAGCACAATTGTAATAAACCAAACATTTCTAGCACTTAAAAATCTTTAATTTTTCTCCACTTTAGTTTTTCTCAGAAAACTGCTTTATTGTGTTCCTTTCCTATGCAAAGAAATATAAAACTCATTGCAATATTAGTTATTCTAATAGGTCTTGTTTTCCTCTAACACTAGTGTTTGCTGTTCTTACATTTGTTTATATACTCCTTAAAATTTTAATATGTTAAAATTTTACTTATTAAAATAAAAATATAAGTTCATGTCAATACATAATTTTAGCCAGGTTCCAGTGGCTCATATTTGTAATTCTAGGTACCCAGGAGGCTGAGATCTGAGGATTAAGGTTAAAGCCAGCTCAGGCAGGAAAGCATTGAGACTCTTATCTCTAATCACCAAAAACCCAGAGAAGGAGAGTGGCTGAAGTGGTAGAGTGTCAGTCTTGATCACAAAAGACAAGGGAAAGCGCCCAAACCCTGAGTTCAAGCCAGAATATACACATACATTACATACACACACACACACACACACACACACACACACACATGATGGATTTAATTGTATATAAGATTAAAACTTAGAACTCAAAAAATTAAATCCTCCAATAACAAATTCTCAAACCACCACCTACCCCATTAAAGAATTAAAAAGAATTAAAAAGAGGCTAAAAAATTAAAAAGAGACTTCTCTGGAAAGGAAATAAGAATAGCCAATAGACATATAAAGAAATGCTCAACATCTCTGACCATAAAAGAAAGGCAAATCAAAACCACATTGAGATTTCACCTCACCCCAGTTAGAATGGCAATTACCAAGAAAAGAAATCATAGTAGGTTCTGGTGGGGATGTGGCCAAAAGGAAACATTACTACACTGTTGGTGGAAATGTAAACTTGCTCAAACACTCTGGAAAACAATATGGAGGGTCCTCAAAAGACTAAACATAGAGTTTCCCTATGACCCAGTAATCCACTCCTGGGCGCTTACTGAAATGACCACAAATAAGGTCACACTAAAGCTACCATGACAACTACATCCATTGTGACATTATTTACTATAGCTAACATATAGAATCAGTATAAATTCCCCTCAGTATATGAATAGATCAAGAAAATGTGGCATATGTACACAATGGAATTTTATGCTTCTATAAGAAAGAATGGCATTGTCCCATTTGCAAGGAAATGGAAAGACTTGGAAAAAAATCATATTAAGTAAAGGAAGCCAGACTCAAAGAAACATAGGCTCCATGTTTTCTCTCATTTGTAATAATTAGTATATATCTAGTAAATATATCTAGTATATACCTAATTGGTAATAATTAGTATATATCTAGTATAGTACTAGTAAAGGATCACAATAGCTCAATGGCTATGTACATAGGACCATATAAACTGATGCTAATTGGAATGAATTCCAAGTTATGGAAACAAGAAAAAATTTTAATGTACTGTGTGAAGTTACTTTGTTTCCTTTAGTTTATCCCCTGTTGTCACTGGTTTTGGTTTTGGTACTCTGTGTTTTGTATATACATTTTTTTCTGATTTGGGTAAGGGAAGGGGAATAACAAAATGGTGAGAAAAAGCACAGAGGGTAACAATGTTTGACAAGAAATGTCTTCATTACCTTACTTATGTAACTACAACCCACTATACATCACCTTTATAATAAAATAAAATAAGTGTTAAAAGCATTAGAAACATCCTTCTATCTGAACAGAGGACTTTGTCACCTTCCACAACAGTGGTGCAGAAGTCAAGGGAAATGTATGTTGTAGATGCTTCAAGGACATAGGTATCCGCGGTCAGACTCTCCTTGCACTGTAATTCCCATCCTGATGCCTAAACTGTATTGTCTTCACATCACTTCCCAGAGGATTTCTCCATTCTCTCTACCACTGTAAAGATCATCCCCTCAGTCTGAGACCGCAAAACCAGTCAGCTTTCTTCCTGGAAGAGTTGGTTCACAGTTTAATAAATTTTGAATGATCAACCCCATCACTCTGATTTTGTCATAACTCTTGATATATTGTTTTGATATATTGTTTTGATGTTTTTTCCCAGTGGTTATATTCTTCTTGATGGTTATCTTAAAAAAAGATTCCAAGGTTCTTATTATTGTCCACATTGTCTCATGTATCTTCCAGAATCTCTTACATCATCTTTTGGTAATAATAGTAATATAATGTCATTGGAGTGATCGGTGTAACCACTTACCATTCATCAGAAGAAAGTAGGTTCTGGTGGGGAAGTCCTAACTTCTAGAAGTTCCTTTATCTCCTCTCCATCAGACAGTAACAGAGCAAGTTTAAACTAGCATCTTTCAAATATCATATAATTGCTAAAAAGAAAGAGGGGAAAAAAAGGAGACACAGAAGCAGTCCTACATCTTTATCTTTTCTGTAAGAGCAGAGAACTCACACATCTCTGTTTATAGACACTTTGAAAATTACCTTATAGAAACAAAAGAATCCAGGATGAGGACATTGTAATCCCCAAGTGTTGTTTGCTTTATTTGTTGTTTATTTTCAGTTTTACCAGGTACAATTGAAAAATAAAAATTGTATATCTTTTGGGACCACAGAGTGGCTGAAGTGGTGCAGTGTTGTCTGTTTAGCACTGGGTCTTGAGGTCCACCACCAATAACACAGAGAAGTACATATTTAACGTATGCAATATGATGTTGTAATATGCATATACTTGTGAATTAATTATCACAATTAAGCTATTAGTTATATTTAGAATTTCTGTGATGATGAGACATGTATGAAGCACTTCTATCAAGTTCAAATGTAAACTCTCATCACTAACTATAGTTGCCATGCTATACCTTTGAGGTTTATAGCTTTTGAACAAGATCTTCTTCTTCTTCTACTCCCAGGCCTCTGGCAATTACATTTCTACTTTCTATATGTTTTACTCCCTCAGATTCCTCATATAAAAGTGAAATAATGCAAAATTGTTTTCTGTGTCTTATTTATTTCACTTAGCATAATGTCTTTTAAATAGACTCATCCATTATGGCTTTTCCTTTTAAGGTTGAACAATGTTCCATTGTATGTTTGTATAATCCAGTTTCTTCTACTTACACATATACATATACTTATATAATATATACATGTTCACATTTATATATATGTATATGTGTATATACATGTATAAATATATATCTATATATGCTACAATTTTCCTTATTCCTTTATCTTCCTGTGGATACAAGTTATTTCCTATTGGCTATTGTGAATGGTTCTGAAAGGAACATTCAGTGCAGATATGTTTTCAAGATAATGATTCTAATTCCTTTGGATATATACCAAGAAGTGGGATTACTGGGTCATACAGTGGTTTCCTTACATAAAGTTCTATGATGTTTCCCATAGTGACTGTACATTGCATTATTCCACCAATAGTTTTGGATAGTTGCATTTTCACTATCCCTGTAGATAGATATTTTATCACTTGATTGTTTGTTAACAATCAGAGTAAAGTGATATTTACCCTCATACTTACAGATACAATAACCTAAAAAATATGACACTGCATAAAAAGAGACACATATACCCACAGAGTGGCATGGAGAGCCTAGAAATAAACCTATGTCCACACAGCCCACCAATCCTCAACAGAGTTAGAAAGACTAGACAATGTGGGAAGAAAGATCTTTTTAATTAGTGATGTTCAATAAACTAGTTATTCAAACACAAAGGAATGAAATTGAACCTTTATCTAGCAAAATGCTCACATGTCAACTCAACAATGAAAGTAGAATCTACAAGAAGTTTTCAAGAGATCATGGAAATATCCTCATGAAATGAGACTTGACAGTGATTTTTTTTACAAATATTATTCCCAAAGCACTGGTAACAAAGGACAAAAGTAAACAAATAAGACCACCTCAAACACAAAGATTTCTGAATAGCGAAACAAAAAGTCAACAACATGAGTGGGATGGGAGAAAACACATGGGAGAAAATCATGTGTCTGACAGGAAACTAATTAGGAATTAGAAAAGGACTGAGAAAGTAGTAGCATTCAGGAATCATCCTCACTTTGGGTCAGTGTAGGATAACGTTTTCTTCTTTGAGGGTGCAATGTTATATGGTCTCTGTAATACTTCATCCTGTCCCACATGTCCTACGCTCTCTCTATGCAATGTCACAGAGGAATCACTGTGTGTCCTAGCTAGAAAACTATTTGATTGTGCTAAAGGACAAACATTGGAGTTTGCCAGAGGGAGTCCTGAAGGACAAAGATAGCAGCCAGATTGCATGACCACATGGAGAACTCCTTCCTGTTTGGGAAATGTTTGCATGTTTGGCATAATGTGGTTTTAAGAGCTGCTTTCATTGGTGAAAGGGACAAAATGTTCTTCTTGGCTTTCTATTATGTACATCTAAACAACAACAAACAACTAAAACATCTTTGCAGTTTCTCTTTCTTTTTCTTTTTTTGTTGGGCTTGCTCTCTGGGCCTGGGCACACTGTCCCTCAGCTCTTCAACTCAAGGCTAGTGCTCTACCGCTTGAGCCACAGCATCACTTCTGGTTTTCTAGTGGTTTATTGGAGATAAGAGTATCACAGACTTTCCTACCCAGGCTGGCTTTGAACCATAATCCTCAGATCTCAACCTCCTGAGTTGCTAGGATCACAGGCGTGACCCACTGCGCCTGGCTCAATCTCTACAGTTTCTAAAATTGGCGTTCGTTGGTTTGTTTCAATAATATTTTTGTACTCTAATTATTTGTACTCTAAATGGTTTTCCCATGCAAATACAAAAAACAGCTAAGAGAAACTATATTGGCTTATTAGTAATAAGTAATAAGATCTCCCAGATCCTTATCTCTGAAATAGTAACTGCTCCATGAAAATCTCTTTGATGAACATTTTTTGTCACAACTGTCTCTGTCTTACAGTACAAGAGTATTCTAGGCACGCTAGCAATCTAATATAGTGCAATATGTGTTAATGCAATGAAATTTAGCACGTGTATTTGGTGTTAAGGATTGCTGGTGTAGTCACTAAGGCAAGTCCTCAGAATGTTTAGAATTAGGAGAAATCACTGTAGGTCAATTGCCTTTTGTGTTGGTTATCTTGGCCTTTTTTTCATACAGCAGAGGGCACTAGAGGTCTGTACACATTCTATGCTGGTTTCATCTGAAAAGAACCTCAATAACTTTAATAGTAAATTTAAACTCATATTGAAAGTGTCCGAGGTTCAATACTGTTTTGGCTCAGCCAAATGCACTTGGATTGAATCCAATCTGAAGTACTTAACTCTTGACCCCAAACTGTGATAGTTTTAAACTCTAGTCAAATGAGAATAAAAATTAGACCTATCAGTTTTTTTTCTAAGGAAAACATAATTCCCTTAAGTAAATTTTAAAGAGGCATTTAAACTATATTTACAATTGAAGCATTAGCTTCTTAAGGAAAATTTGTTTTATGAAGTGTATTTCTCTTTTTGGTGGGTTATGGGGCCTGAACTCTGGGCCTGGGCACTGTCCCTCAGCCCTTCAGCTCAAGGCTAGCACTCTACCACTTGAGCCACAGCACCACTTGCGTCTTTTTCTGCTTATATGGAGCTGAGGAATCGAACCCAGGCCTCATGTATGCAAGGCAAGCACTCTACCATTGAGCTACCTTCCCAGACCTAAAGTATATTATTTTATAATATATATTCTTTATAGATATTTTTGTAACTGTTATTATTATGTATTTAGTTTATTATTGGAGCTTACTTGGCAGTAGCTAGGCTGTGCATCCAATGGGTTTCTTTACCACATATTTTGATATATAAGTAAATAACCTTCTTTCTTTGGAGCTTACTTCCAATAATTTGAATACATTGGTCTCTCACACACACATGCACATATAAATACATATAAATATTCCATTGTGTATATATATATATACATATATATTGTATATATATATACATATATATACACAATGACATTTCACTCATCTATTAGGATAAGACTACATCATTTGCAAAGAATAATTTTTAATAATTGTAGAGACAAAAAGTGGTCATTTGTATGGTCCTAAAAACAAACTCATATATTTATTACAAATGGGGACTCCATTGAATTTTTAATTTTTTTTTTTGTCAGTCGTGGGGCTTGAACTCTGGGCCTGGGCTCTGTCCCTCAGCTCTTCAGCTCAAGGCGAGCGGCTCTACCACTTGAGCTACAGCGCCACTTCCGGTTTTCTGGTGGTTTATTGGAGATAGGAGTCTCACAGTCTCTCCTGCCCGGGCTGGCTTTGA